>NW_016107328.1:7811564-7886023 GCF_001604975.1 Cebus imitator
AACCTGGGAAGAAGTAGCTTTGCTGTTATCAGAAAAAAAAAAAAAAAAAAAAAAAAAAAAAAAAAAAAAAAAAAAAAAAAAAAAAAAAAAAAAAAAAAAAAGGATCCTGGGAGTCAGGATTCTAAAAATTGGAAAGGGGGGATAGAAATAGAAAAAAAGAGAAAATCAGAATGAACGCTGTGGTACTGAAGTGGAATTGAAGGGATTGATGTAATCTTGGGATTTTTAATATGTAGCTAGATAAATACACCTATTAAGGTGGAATTGTGTGCATATGCATAACTGGTGTGTATAAAACTGCATATGTTCCCTAACTCTGGCCACAGAGACGACCTGGGAGCAGTAACCCTCCAGTAACAATGAGCACACATAGCATTCACATCCTGGTTTCAAAATACTGTTTTCAACAACAACAACACCAACAAAAATAGCAGTTCTTAGAGAAATGGCTGACTCCAAGACTGGGACAGAGAAAGCACAAAATGAGCCCAGAGCATCTATCTTGGCCTGAATATAAAGAAGTCATCAAAGATAGATGGGGACACATCAGGAAGACACATAAGCCAGCTTGAAGGGGCTCCCACTGCTCAAACACAGACATTTAAAGCATCAAAAAATAAGAAGAGTAATGGATTGTGACTTATTGAGTAAAATGAGAATCCAAGTGTTTGTATTGACATAAATATATCAATGAATAAATTGAAAGGCTAATGAATAATGGAATATTTACATAGTTTCATACGTAGTACATTTTTCAACATATCATTAACCACAAAGGGAAACGAATAATTTTACAGCCTGTCAGAACCCACTTAATCAAGTGATCAAAGTTAATACCACCAGGAATGGGACAAGTAGAAATCACACATTATTAGAAGGCACACAATGAAGAGGACAGGGCATCACTTCAATGATATCCTTACCAAAGGTGCCCACCATGAATGTAAAATCTTCAAAAAATGTCAAGGTCTTAAAAGTCAAAGGAATACTGCGGAATTGCTCCAGGCTGAAAGAAACTGAACAGACATAGTATCTAAACACAACATTAAAATGCATCATTTTGGTATGAAGGACATTATTAGAACACTTAAAGAAATTTAAAAGGGGTCTGAGGATTAGATGGTAGTAATGTATCAATGTTAACTCCTGATAGTGATAGTTGTTTTGTGCTTACACAGAATATATTTGTTTATAGAAAATGAACACCGAATTATTTGAGAGTGATCATGTTAGTAAATTACTCTCAAATGGCATAAGTCTGATATTATCTTAATATAGCTCTGAAAAAGTTATTGAATATGTTTACACAATCTAGCACTAAATATTCTCGTTTTAAACACGAAACTTTGTGCTTGATGAGTATCTCACTTTTGTAGCTCTTTTAGCCAAGAGAATTCAAATCTATTCCTAGTAACATAATGGGACCAAATAATTTATAGGGTAACAGTTGGCAACATGACAATGGCAGTGAGATTTCTCTTCTCTCTCTCTTTTTTTTTTTTTTTTCGCTAACTGCTTCCACTTAGAAATGAAACTTTAAATATTCTGCTCTGACCTTTTTGCCTTGGAGAAGAGTTTAATTACCTGTGCAGTTTACATAAATTATGTCGCCTGTTTGTCTAAAATTGAATCCTGGGCAGAGATCAATATGGCCTCAGAAAAGCCAGAGCAAATGACTTCTCTCAAATGCCATCAAAGGTCACCAAAACCTTTCCTGCTTGGATGGGAACACATTCTGTTTGACAGCCTGGATCACGTCACAGGCCTGCTTCCTGCTGCCTTGGGTACCAACCACAAGAGAATGATTGATCATCGGTTTAGAGGGCACTGGATACAAACTCCCTCAGGACTCAGCCACGTGAAATTAATTGAATACCATGATGAGTCTGATTCATCATTCTCCAAAAAGGAAGGGAGAAAATGGAGCAGAACACACCCAGAGCTTGATGCATGAAGCCTTGTGGAGGTAAACTGCAATTTATGCTCAGGATTCTGATGGTCACAGACTATGCATGTGTTATTTGGTTGCCATTTTGCAAAATTATTCAGGGAGAAAAAATGTACCTTTGTATCTTTCCTTCATCTCTTTATTCTTCCTTTAAGGAGAAAAGATACTTGGTAAGGGCCAACTATGTGTCTGACTCTATTCAAACAACCACATTATAAAATATTTCATGGTAGAGGTATAAAGTGTGAAAAGATTTCAGACCAGGATAGAGTTTGTTTTAATTTGGGACATTCAGAGAAAGTTTCATAGAGGGCATTACATTTGATTGGTAACTGGGAGAAGGTGTAGAGTTGTAATAAATTTGAAAAATGAAGGTAAGAAATAATAACAAGAGTAACGTCGCAGAAATTGTTCAAAGGTGAAGTCTAGCAGTTACTTTTATATGGCTGGAGCAGTGTGAAGTCATATTGGAAAGCAGACAACTCACAAGTGCTGAAGTCAGGCCCTTAAAGAACACATAAATTTAGCAAGAGGGAGAGAAGTCAGCTAAGAAGAAACAGAAACAACAGAAACGTATAGAAAAACTAGAGTTACATTAGCTTAAAGAGGAAGGTGATGATCCATTCAGAAAAAGAAATTAACAAGATCAAAAGGTAGAGAGAGGTCAAGAAGAGTGGAACTAATCTCTAATAATCCCTAAAACTGAACATCACTAATAATATGATTGTGGCCTTTACAAGAGCCATTCCCAGGTAGGACAGCATGGAGCACATCAGATCTCACGGGAAAAAAAGAGCCCCTGTAGTGAAAGTCAATGCACCAGGTGTGGTTTGACCTTTCTCACAATTTGGTGATGAATGGAGATGTGTTTGAGGTAAAGAAAGTAATGAAAGGCCAGGCCCAGTGGCTCACGCCTATAATACCAGCACTTTGGGAGGCCAAGAGGGGTGGATCATGAAGTCAAGAGACTGAGACCATCCTGGCCAACATGGTGAAACCTTGCCTCTACTAACAATACAAAAATTAGCTGGGTGTGGTGGTGCACACCTGCAGTCTCAACCACTTGGGAGGCTGAGGCAGGAGAATCACTTGAACCTGGGAGGCAGAGGTTGCAATGAGCCGAGATATCGCACCATTCACTCCAGCCTGTGTGACAGAGCAAGACTTCGTGTCAAGAAGAAAGTAAGAGAGAAAGAGAGAGAGAGAAAGAAAGAAAAATAAAGAAAAGAAAGAAAGAAAAAAAGAAAGAGAGAGAGAAGAAAGAAAGAAAGAAAAGAAAGAAAAGAGAAAGAAAGAAAGAAAGAAAGAAAGAAAGAAAGAAAGAAAGAAAGAAAGAAAGAAAGAAAGAAAGAAAGAAGGAAAGAAAGAAGGAAGGAAGGAAGGAAAGGAAAAAAGAAAGAAAGAAAGAAAGAAAGAAAGAAAGAAAGAAAGAAAAAAAGAAGAAAAAGGAGAGGGATGAGAAATGATTGAGAAGAAAAGGCAAAACATTGCAGTAGACAGGAGGGCTGAATGTAACATAGAATGAAGGATTGGTGCTGTAAGAAAAACGGCAGATAACTGTTATGTCAAGTTATACTGGAAGGTGAGGGAAGGTGGAATTGAGAGTACAGGTATAAAAGTAACTCTTCTGGCTGCAGAAGGAAGAAAAAGATAAGAAATTTTAAGGTATGGTGACTATTTGAGGTGACTATGTGTTTGATGACTATGTGAGAGAGGAAAATGAGAGTAAGATAAATTGACTTATGAATTTACACATACAGCATTAAGAGCTGAGATAAATGTGCAAGAAGTATATGATGTTTAAGTAAGGGGAAGGGCTTGAGGAATGTATAGTTATTTGGGAATAGCTACTGTTAGGAGAGTTTCAAACAAATGCAGAAAACGGTGATAATAAAAAAGCACCTACAGTAGAGTAGGATAGATGGTACAAACTACTGTGAACCACTGAAATGAATAGAACTCAAGATTCAATGACATAAAGAATAAAGATGTTTACTTCTTTCTCATTGGGTGCAGGAGCTAGGTTTACGGCAGTTCTTCTCCACTCAGTCACTTAAAGACTCTGGTTTGTGACAACTCTGTCCTGTATAACATGTGACTTCCAAGTTTGCTCTGAGTGTCACCGTCCCAGTGGAAAAGACCTCAGAAGATTGTGCATGGGAGATTTTGTGCTTCAGACATGGAGGTGGAACACATCATTTCTGCTCTGATTCCATTAGTTGGAACTCAGTTCTATAGTCCACCCTGATATGCGTGAACAGTGAGCAGTTTCTGTGAAAAGATCTGCATGTCTATTCTAGGGGACAAGGACTAGCACTAATATGTCAGATCTCTTAAGGCTTAGAAAGTTCTTCCCTGAAGACAGAAGCAAAGGCAGACAGTATTAAATTATTCAGGATAATAAGCTTCAAAGTGTGAAGAACGTCAAGAGCTACGTGCTTGCTGGAGCTCTCCTTGGTACTGAGCACTATAGCTGCCTGAAACCATTCCAACAAGATTCCCATAAAAAAGGGTATGCAGCCCCATGGTATATACACCTACAGATGCTATGTACAAAATAACTTTGCTGCTCATCCGTGAATTACCTTGGACACTCTGAGGTTCACCCACTTGATGATAATGATTGAATCAAGGAGTAAAAGGAAACTTGGACTGAGAATTCGATAATCTGGAATACAGTCCAGATTTTGTCACAAATTCGCTAATGAAAGTCACTTCTTTCCTCTGAGTCTCAATTTTTCCTCTTTGAAATGCTAATTTTGGTTTCAGTGGATCTTGTTGGCTTTCCTGGTTCAAAAATAAACATGTAGTAAGCCCTCTTAGATATCGCCATGTTTTCTTGCCTCTTCAGTTTCATGAAATGGGAGCCCAAGTAAATGTTCAGAGGTAAGTCATTCTTAAACACTGGTGTTTGGAATTCACATTATTACTCTTTCCTGGAAGGAAATTTGGTATGGGTTTCAAGAGCCGTAAGTAATTTCATGCTGAAAGAAATATGATGAATCTAGGTGTCTGCAGAGAATTATACATAACGATATATAATAGAGAAAATTAGCAGCAATAAAAATGTCTAAAGTTAATAGGAATGTTGAATACAATGAATATATACAGTTTCTATAAATAGGGTTTTTAAAGTTTAGTTAACATAATGTCTACTGAGGAGTCATTAAAATATTTGGTTAATTATGAAGATGATGGAAATATGCTTGTGGCTTCCCTCTCTACAAATTTTGGCTCCTCTCAACATTCTTTTTTATTTCCCCTACCTCCCATCACCATGTAAAATCTATGTATGCTCCTTACCCTGTGTTTTTTTCGTCTCTCCAAACCGGCATGCATGCTCCAAGAGAACTCTAACATGTTTTGCTTCTTTCATTCCCTGCTTAGCCTCCATTTCCTAGAAAAGTATTTGTAGATAATAGGCTCTTAATAAACATATGTTAAAATAATAACAATATCAAGTGAACAATCAAATAAAATTATATGCATAGTACAACTATTCTAATTGTATTCAGCTAAATAACTGTGTATGCCTGAGTCTGAATATGTCTTTGATATTTCCTGTAAATTTATTTCATTTTGAAATACGAAAGTACAGAAGAGGTATAAAATAGCCATTCATAGGAAGAGTGCGGTAGATTACACCTGTAATCCCAGCACTTTGGGAGGCGAAGGAGGGCGGATCATGAGGTCAAGAGATAGAGACTATCCTGGCCAACATGGTGAAATCCAGTCTCTACTAAAAATACAAAAATTAGCAGGGTGTAGTGGTGGGTGCCTGTAGTCCCAGCTACTCGGGAGGCTGAGGCAGGAGAATCGCTTGAACCTGGGATGCAGAGTTTGCAGTGTGCCGAGATCATGCCATTGCACTCCAGCCTGGGCAGCAGAGTGAGACTCTGTCTCAAAAAAAAAAAAAAGAAAAAAGCCACCTATTTGTTTTTAAGGTTTAGCTGATTTTATTAGATTTTAATTTCATTATGATTATCAGTGAGATTTAGTTGTATATGTGTGCTTGTGTGTGTGAGAATGTGTGTGAGTGTGTGTGTGTGATAATGTTATTTCGACCATTCCTGGTCCCTTCTTTCTATTGAGTGGGAGTCTTAAATACTTCCACTTTTCTTTGCATTGCTTCTTCTACAGTTTAAGCTTCCAGCATCATCAGTCACTTGAACTACCACAAAACCTTTAAACAAGTCTCCCTATAGTCACTCTCAATCCTACGATCTATCTTTCATATAGTTTCTTCAGTTTAAAACTATAAAATTGATCCTGCCATTCTCCTATTAAAAACCCTCAATGGCTTTCTGTCACACTCAGAATAGAATCCAAGCTCCTTACCTGCCATAGCCTGAAGACTCTGGCCTTCTTCCCCAGCCTTGTCTCTTGCCAAGTCCTCCCACACTCGCCTCACTTTATTACTTTTTCTCTCGTCCTAAATTTAAAAAGAAACATAAACCACGGACTTTTCTCATACCAGTGCACTGTCCTTACCTCTGCCTGAAATGCTCATTTCACACAAGTGCTTGGATCCAGGTACTTGGGTCATTTCAGTCTGGCTGCTTGTCATTCTCCAGGCTCAACAACACTTCCTAGAGAGACCTCTGGGACCACTCAACCACTCCAGTTCCATCTGAGTTACTTTCCTCATACTCCCTGGCTGTATTGATGTTAAAACATGTATCTTCATCGGAAATTATCTTAACCAAAAATGTATGCATTTATTGTGTGTATCTGTCTCCTTCCCTAAAAAATATACCTTTTTACTTTCCAGCAGGAAACTTGTCTTTTTCTTCCTGTATTCCCAAGACCTAGCACAGTTCTACATATGTAGAGTCACTTGAAAACTACTTGTTCAGTGAATTAATTAATGATTCTGACCTTGAGTCTAATCTACTCCAAAGTATAATAGTCCTTCTTCTTCCATTCTGTCTCTTACTAACTCACTTTGTTTTTGCTGCTTGACATTACTTTCAAACTATTTTGAAGCAAGATTTGGACTTCAAATGATAAAAGTTTGAATAAAGATACAAGCAAAGGAAACTTTAGGATGAGAATCTATGGGAGCAAAGGGACAGAAAAAGATATATATTTGATGTTGTGCGCTGAAATACAAAGTCTACAGTGATCATATTAATCAAGGCTGTGTTTATATGGAGCAGGCACCCACATCTACTGTATATTTTTTAAGTTGTGGGTGGAGATTTATTAGTTCATGTTACAAGAAAGTCCAATTGTATATTGGCTTAAGAGACTGATAGATCCGGGTGCTCAAAGAATATTATCAGAAATGTGTTTTCAGGCCTGGGCATGGTGGCTCATACCTGTAATCCCAGCACTTTGGGAGGCCTAGATGGGAGGATTGTTTGTGGCTAGGAGTTCAAGACTAGCCAGAGCAACATAGCAAGACATTCTCTCTACCAAAACTCAAAATCAAAATACTATCCAAGTTTGGCAGTGTGTGCCTGTAGTCCCAGCTGCTCGGGAGGCTGAGGTGAGAGGATCACTTAAACTCAGGAGTTTGAGACTGTAGTGAACCGTGACTGTGCCGCTTCACTCCAGTTTGGGTGACAGTTTGGGCTCACGCCTGTAATCCCAGCACTTTGGGAGGCCGAGACAGGCGGATAACCTGAGGTCAGGAGTTCAGGAGCAGCCTGGCCAACATGGAGAAACCTCGTCTCTACTAAAAAAAAAAAAATTAGCCAGGCATGGTAGCACACACCTGTAATCCCAGTTACTCAAGAGGCTGAGGCAGGAGAATCACTTGAAACCAGGAGGCAGAGGTTGCAGTAAGCCGAGATCGCACCATTGCACTCTAGGGTGACAAGAGTTAGATTTTGTCTCAAAAGAAAGAAAGAGAGAGAGAGAGAAAAGAAAGAAAGGAAGGAAGGAAGGAAGGAAGGAAGGAAGGAAGGAAGGAAGGAAGAAAAAGAAAGAAAGAAAAGAAAAGAAAAAAGGAAAACATGTTTCCATAATCTTTTATCCCTGTTGTTGCTTTGTTTGCAATTTTATGCAGATTTTTCTAGGGTAGAAAATGACTACCAACAATTTCAGCTTAAATCCTAATAGCTTAGTATTGTCAGTACATAGATATTACTTCTTTCCCAATAGCTACATCAAAAATTTCAGAAGGTCTCTACTAGATTTGTATTATTTAACTATTGCTTCATAACAAACCCCTGCAGAACTCACAGACTAAAGTAGTGATAATTTATCATTGCTCATGATTCTGTAGGCAGGGTTTGGTTCTGTTAGTCTCAGCTGGGCTCATCCATGCATCTGCAGTCAGCTGTGGGACAACTGGAGGTTGTGCTGATCTTGTCTGAATTCTGAGAATCTTTAAGCAATGACAGACTGGCTGTTGTACGTTAGCTTCAGCTACAGCAGTTGAATTCTCTTGCATGTGTTTCTCACACTCTAGCAGCTCGACCCATACTTTTCTAACAGCACTGGCGTGGTTCTAATAGAGATGGTGAAAATTCACAAGACGACTTTAGGTCTAGGCTTAGAATTAGCACATTACTTTTTCTCCATTCTATTGGCCAAACTCAGTTGTGGGGCCAGTCCATATTTAAAGGGCTGGGATGAACTTAATGGGAAGAGCTGAAAAGTCACACTAAAAAGGGCATGAATACAGGGTAGGTGGAAAATTGGAATCATTTTTATAATCAATCTCGTACTGGATTTGGGTCAAAGGTCTGTCATTTAATCAGTTACTGTGAGCTAAGTGTGGACAGAAAGCTTAGAAGTAATGGTTTTTTAAAGGAAAGTAAAGTACTATTCCCATAGAATGGATGATGAGAAACCAAAACCAGAAATTTTCTACTACGTGGTTGAATAAGCAAGAGTCAGTTTATTATAGTGATTAGAGCCTAAGGTTTGGATTCCAACTACTGACATTGGAGTCACAGCTCCACCACTTCCTAGGTATGTTAAATGCATTACTTAATGTCTCTCATTTTCTTATTTGTAGTAAAGAAATTTTTTTGTGTAATTAATGAATCAGTACAAGTGCTTATAGAGAAACAGACACATGGTAAGTGTTCACCAAGTCGTAGTTTTTTTGTATTATTCTTTTCTAATTGGTAAGCCTTTGAAAAACTGTGAAGGAAAAAGAGACATGTCAGGAATGTCATTTAAAAAAAATAAGCTTGGTTCTGTTTTATAATCCAATAAGAACCCTTCTTTTATCTCTACTATACCTGCCTAACTGATTTCAGTTTTCAATATCCTATTAGAGCCCTAGGGAAAATATTTTTCCATAAAAATATTAAGGTACATTTTAGCTTAAGGAAACAAAACCTATAAATATAGGCCCATGGAAAGGGCACAAACCTGTGTCAGCATGGTTCCAGGGTGGTAGTGGAGTCCATCATCAATTATTAAACAAGGTCAATATTTGTGGCACAGAGAGGCATTTTAGCATATATTATTTATGCAGATGGTTGTAATAGGTACTCCATGCTTGAACAGGGGCTTCGAGAGTGGAATACTATTAACAAGAACACTAGTTGGCACAGAAAATAACATGTATTATTTGCTGAGAAAATCTTTCTCCCTCTCTCTCTCTCTCTCTCTGTCTCGGTCTCTTTGTCTTTCTCACATGTTACTATTTTATTTCTCTACAAAGAAATAAATAATCTTTATTATATCTGTGATTACTGTGTTTCTCCATGCCTGATATCATGCTAGATGCTGTAAGGAAGATGGTAAAAGCTCTAAGAAAGAGAAATATTGTTCCTGGCCTTCAAGAAGCCCGCACTCTGGCTGGATAAATATAATTTCAAGGATGAGTCAGGGAGGTAAATGGTCTAGATTAATAAATGCCAAAACATGGGACTGAGACAGATGTTCATCAGGGAAGTTCAGAAGATAGGTGATCAACATGAGCTAACAAACATGATGGGAATAATATATGGTGTCACCTTCCCCCCAAAATTTGAAAGATGACTTCCTGAGATGAGGGGAGGAGGCCAGAGGTTGCATTAAAAGATCCAAGGTTGCATTAGAGTTGACAAGTTTGAGAAGAAAATAGCTTAGAGGTGATAGTGAGTCAATGAGCTGCATTTGGAGAGGCAAGATGTTGTTAGACGGAATTCACTTGTGTTAGACGAGGCAGATGAGTTGAGTATTCATGATATGACCCTCTCATTCCTCCATCTATGAAGAAAGGTGACAGCCAAACTGAGGCCATTAAACTTGATCTTAGAAGAATTATGGAGCTGCAGCAGATCAATGTCACTCTTTCACTGACTCAGCAAATAGTAATCACATTTTACTGAATACCTACCGTGTGCCAGTCCTGTGCTAGAAGCAGTGGCGATACAGAGACAGACAGACTGCAGATTTTCTTCTAAGTAACTTTTGTAGGCATAAGACACACACATAAATACACACACATATGTGCACACATACCCCTACTACCATCACTAATGTGAGAATTGCATTAAGAAGGGTAAAAATGGCTACTCCAAAGACTGATAGCTTTGGACAGCAGAAAATAGCATCTATGAGTGAGTGCCACATTTTAAAACTTTCACTGGAGTGAACTCAATTCACCTCTCTGTAACAAGCGGTTGCTGATTTCTATATTCAGTTTGAAAACTCTTGTTCATGTCATATCAAGCTTATAAGCCAAGTAAAAGCATTTATCCTTCACTCTGGGAGTGGTTCCAATTCCACTTACCTGTCATCCAGGACTCTAGCTAGTATCTTGTTGCCTACTCAGCTCTGAAAGCCTAACATGGATAGTATTCAGGAAAAAGGACATTTCTAGCTGTTTGGAAACAGAGCAAAGTTTCTTGCCCACACAGAGTGCTGGCTGTGTGCTAATAGATGAGGGGCACATGGAACAATGAAGCAGACAGCACCTAGCATCTTTTCTAACCCCATTGGTGTTCTGTGCTCCTCCCTGTGAGAGATAATGACATGAAGGACCTGGAGTTGTAGCTAACAGATCTCCAGCAAAAAACCATCAGATAGTAATCATTGCTAGGCAGCTGCTCTCACTACCCCCACCTTAAATAATAATAGTTAGCGGGGAGTAAGAACTCCAA
The DNA here is from genome assembly GCF_001604975.1 of Cebus imitator. Lineage (NCBI taxonomy): Eukaryota > Metazoa > Chordata > Mammalia > Primates > Cebidae > Cebus > Cebus imitator. The sequence goes on from NW_016107328.1 coordinate 7,822,566, forward strand.
TGTGCCAGAACTAAGCTTTTAACTTACAAAATATTTTTAATTCTTATAGAAACTCTATAAAGACAAGATCATTATTATCTCTACTTTACAGATGAGATTAATCAGAGGTTAAATAATATACTCAAAGTCACTTATCTAGTAACTGCTGGGAGCTAGGATGTAAATGAATATGTACGGGAGTTTAATGTTGAGAAACAGTACACGGTTTTCTGAACTTACCCCAACCTAGACATAATAAGATGTCTTTTGCCCCAGAACTAGGAGAATATGTCACCTCTAAGGATTATCTTGTACCGTAGCAAATGCTCAATTAACGTTTGTTGAATAAATAGATACGATTTGTATCAAGTGTTTCATATATCCAGGTAGGTTTATATTTATCTATCAAAATCCATATAGCAATGTGCAAATATGTCATATGTAGATTCTAAATGGGTACATATAGGTGAATATTTGTTTATTCTATCCCCTATGAAATGATAAGCTTCATAAGAATTGCACTATGCCTAGTTACTGTGGCATTGCAGCTTTTTGTAGAGCTCTCAGCTCGTAATTAAGTTCTCATTAAATATTGGTTGAATTGCAACATAAATATATATCTATACTAATATTCATCTAACTATTTAATATATACATGTAACTATTCAATAGCCTACATGTGTGCATATCACAGAATATATGGTGCCTTTCTTCCAAGTGTTGTCAGTCATTTCTCAATGGGCTAAGCCTTTCTATAAGATAAAGCCTTAGACTTATCTGCATTCAAAAGTGAAGAAGGCACAGGCAACAAGATATGAAGAGCTAGAGTCCAATGACTCTGGGGAAAAAATTATTCAATTGAAAAATAAACTATTTCTGGCCGGGCGCGGTGGCTCAAGCCTGTAATCCCAGCACTTTGGGAGGCCGAGGAGGGTGGATCACGAGGTCAAGAGATCGAAACCATCCTGGTCAACATGGTGAAACCCCGTCTCTACTAAAAATACAAAACATTAGCTGGGCATGGTGGCGAGTGCCTGTAATCCCAGCTACGCAGGAAGCTGAGGCAGGAGAATTGCCTGAACCCAGGAGGCGGAGGTTGGGGTGAGCCGAGATCGCGCCATTGCACTCCAGCCTGGGTAACAAGAACGAAACTCCGTCCCCCCCCCAAAAAAAAAGAAAAGAAAAAGAAAAAGAAACTGTTTCTGAGTTCTTGTTGTATCAGCTTGTTGACGGATGGTATAAGGGAAAAACAAAAGTAGGAAACAGCTCCTGCCTTTTAGGTCCCTACTGTGTTTGGGGGTGATGAATCTCTCCCGTTAAACAGGCAGAGGGTGATACAGGACAGTGTAGAATCATGTCACTGTTGCCCATGAAAAAACAAGCATTGTGGTAGTTAACTGACAACCAGAAGAAGTGGAAAACATACAGGGCTTTCCATGGATATTCATCAATGACCAGATAGGAGATTTGTTTCGAATGTCCAACATTTAGCATAATTTAAAATGAGTGATAAGAAGAGGCAAGAGATAGAATTCAGAATGCACAGGGTTTAGAAACATGTACATTGGGCTCCTCGTCTTAACCTACACCTCTTTTTTGTTGAATTTTATCAATCCTCAGTATCCATATCTGTAAAATAGAGATTGCAATATTAGCTACTGCATATGGTGACCATGAAATCTAAGTAAGATACCATACGTGAAGTGTTTAACATGGTGTCTGCCACAGAATAGCTGCTCCATAAATGCTACTGCTATTACCTTCTATTATTAATATAATTTGGGAAGTCAAAGAGTCAGAATGTAGGTCTGGAAGAGATGTGACATCATCAAGTCTAACTCGGTAGGATATAGAGGTAATGAGTTTCTTTTTTACCATTTTACATCTGAGAAGAGGTGGAAATTCAGCAAAGCTAAGCAGGATGTTTTTATTTGTGTTCTTCTGCTGAGATACATCTATTGATTTCCTCCAGAGCAGGGCTGCAGTAGAAGGCCTTTGTAAGACCAACTTAAATCAGCATGTTTCCCCATTTTCATCAGGGATTGTAGCCAAGGTCAGTTTGTATAGAGATGAGCTTTCAGCAGAAACAGCAATTACATTAACCTCAATGGTTTCGTCGAAAAACTCTTCCAGATAATGACAAGAGTAAAATATGCCCATGTTCCTCCTTTGTCCCTTTATTAATAGAGTATACAGAAACTCAATAAAAGTGACAAAGAAGGCTCATGAGCATGATTGGATCATCCTTACCGGAGCAACTTGCATTTCACAAAGCTACTTTCCATTAAAAGGCCTTACCCAAAGCAGAAAGCCACTCTTGACTGAGTTTGTACTATGAGTAGTTGGAGTTGCTCACTGGACAGGTGGCAGATCCCATGCATGCAAATTGAGCCCTGTTGCTATGGAGTTTCACTGGCTTTGCTCTGGTTGTGGCTTAGTCCCTTCTTGGTCCACACTTTGACCCAGTTCAAGTTCTCCTTGTCTCTTACCTATTGATTTCCTCCAAAGCAGGGTTGCAGTAGAAGGCCTTTGTAAGACCAACTTAAATCAGCATGTTTCCCCATTTTCATCAGGGATTGCAGCCAAGGTCAGTCTGTATAAAGATGACTTTTGAGAGAGTCTCATAGTTGGTTCTCCTGCCTTTCTTTTCTCCCTATCACCAATCAGTTCTCCCCAGAAATGACCAATGTCTCTTTCTCAAGCACAGACCAACAAATTCCCTACTCTTGTAAAGACATCTGCGGCTCCTCATTTGATATCTTAGTTCTAATTGCTTCTGCTTCTATTACTGTTGTTGTCATTAATAATTAATAATAATTATCATTGTTATTATCATCATCATTATTATTTCTATATGAAGTCCAACCTCCTTGGAATAGATTTCAAAATTTTCAAAATCAGTTCAATATTTTCAGCTTTGTAATAATCAAGACTAACCCTTATTGAAAGTTAATATGCCCCAGATAATGTGCCCAGTGGTTTACTTTTATTAAGTCATTTTATGCTCACAACAATCCTGAAAGGTAGTCATCATGCCCATTTAACAAATGAGGGCACTGAAGCAAGGAAAAGTAAGGTATCTGCTTTAGGCCACATAACCAGTAAACATTCAGTAAGAATTCAAACCTGAATTTGTGTCATTCCCAAGACCACATTGTTAATCACCATTCTCTCAGCCACATCTCCTATCACGTACCCCATACGCCTATCTCACACCTGACTGCTGGCCCCTCTAAGGCAGATCAGGCCCACCCACCAACTCCCTTCGGCCTTTCCACAAACTTTCGGGTCTCCATGGAATGCTGTATTGTCCTCCAGCTCATTACAGCAAATGAACCACTTCAAATGTCCGTGAAGCGAATGCTGTGAGTGCCCCATCCAAGTCCTACTTATAGCGCTGGTGAACGGACTTATTAGCTTCTACAGAGGTTGACTGTGAATCATTCATATATGCTTCCTTCTCCAAAGAGCTTTTCAAGAGCCACCTTCCCTGGAGATGTGTAGGAGGTGACCACATACTCCCACCTTCCCATGGCAAATGACTGACTGATGAAGAGGAATGACAGCTCAGGCCTCTTGCCTCTGGGTGAGGCAACCTTTGTGGTGCAGTTTGAAAGTACATCTTTGCATAGCTGCTTCCCCTGTCCTATCCTGCCTCCCTCACTATCAGGCTCCTCTAAGGGTGCACTCTAAATAAATTCCCATCTCAGGCTCTGTTGCTTGTAAACTAACCTAAGACAGGCACATCCTCTGGGATGCCATTCTTGACTTTCCTAGGAACACCTACCATCTTCTGGAGGGATGGTCTGCCAGCAATGACCATCCCTCATAGGGGGATGTTCATAGACCATCCCTTCATTATAGCATGTGGCACATAGTTCTCATATTATTGTAATGAAAGAGTCTCTTTCCTCCTCTAGATTATCACTTCTTTTAAGACAAGAACTGTGCCCTTTGAAGCTTTGTATCTCCCCATATCACACAGTGGCAGCATTCAGGAGGCAACCCACACGTCCCAGCTCAGTTTAAACCCTCCTGTCCTGATTATCGGACTGGAAGCTTGCTGTCCCAAGAACCTCGCTGCTGTTCTGTCTGCTCCTCCTCGCAGCCCTGCTCCCCCATGACCCAGGCTCACATCATCACAATACAATTAGTTCATCTCTTCCTATCAAGGCCAGCTTTGCCTCTGTTTTCTCATCCAAATTCCCAACCCTCTGCCTCTTTCTCTTTCTGTCTCACATAATTATTCTTTCTCTCCCCCTTACCTTACAGCCATGTAGGATTTATGTTTATAAGAGCCAGCCAGATAAGCCAACCTGGCCAGGTGCAAATGTTTGACCTTATTAATTTATGCATGTGAAACTTTTCATGGGGGGTGGGAGAAGTGTTCCATTAAATGATATCTATCTCCCCAATCTCATTAATTAGCTAATAAAAAAAAGTTAAAGAGAATTTAATGGGGAGAGACTGGCTTCTGTGATAGAATATCAGTAAATGAGATATTAATAAAAAGACAACACGTGTCCACATCGGACTCCTCAGTGAGGTGACTGGGGCTAAAACTGACAATGTAAGTTTCCTCTCATTTGTCTGATGTGTGGATTCAGTGTACTTTTTATCCGAGTTAGTTTTTGTCATGATGAACTAGACTTTAAAAATACAAGCTGAGTAGCTAGAAAGGAATACTTCATTGTGAAGCAGGTGCTATACATTGTCTCACTTAATAATCATGACCAGAGGCTAAGTATTTTGTAAGTCTGTGTGCTAGACAGTATACTAATGCTCAGAGAGGGTGATTTGCTTTCCTGGGGTCACACAGGTAATAAGTATCCAAGCTGGATTTGAATCCGAGTTGATCTGACTTAAAAGTCTACTCTCTTCTCACTGCACCATATTTTATGAGGACATGCTGTAAGTCAACACAGGATGTGAACAGAGAAGTGACAATTGAAAGGAGACCGAGAAGTTTATGGAATGAACTGGGGAGAACATGGCGGAGATGAGCTAAATTACTCCAATTAGAGGAAATTTTTCAGCCATCTGAGCATTCTGTTTATAAGGGCTGGTACTACACTAGATATGAGGCCAGGTAAGCAGTCAGCATTAGTTAGTGTGAGGGACAATTGACCAGGAATATTGTTCAGTCAAAGCGAACGGTGGACAGGGCAGAAAGGTGGTGCATTTCTGGACAGGTGAATTTAGTCCAGTGATCAGGAAAGAGAGATAATACAATTTATCACTAAAATGCCAGCCATGAACTTGGAGAAGGCAAGTTCTCAGAAGAAAGAAAGGCTTCGTTTGAGAAAGCACGACATTACAACACAGGTTCTCTTGAATAAGGGAGCAGGCATAGATCCAATTACTATGACTTTTGGGAGGGAGAAAAAAGACATGAAATGAGTGGTCAATTAATAGATACAAATAACATGTAAACTGCAACAGCTTTAGTTGACAGGATAAGCTGATGACAGCATTGGTCTACAGAATGTACTTTGAGCAGGGCAGTCCCCTCTCCCATAGCACCTCAGCCACAGTGGCTTCCTTCCTGCCACAGGATCTTCGTACATGCTGCTCTCTGCACAGGACATCTTCATCCACTTTCTCATTGGGATGAATTCCACATACCTTTTAGTGCTCCGTTCAAACATTCTACCCTCAGGGACACCTTCCCCCACTGACCTCTCTATCTTCACTCTATGTTAAATCAAGTTTAGGTCATCCTGGCACATGCATTTACAGTTTGTTTTCTTTTAATGTGTGGCAGTTACTGTTCAATTAATTAACTAACTAATTAAGCTATGTAGTTATTTAGTTGATGTCTGTCTCTCCGATAAAGGAATTCCCCATGTGACAAGAAGGAAAGCATCCTTATTCAGCACCACATATTTGGTGTAATGCATAGTATTTAAAATATAGGGAGCATCATATTTACAAAATTATAAACAGAAAATAAGTATTTCTGGATGTAGGGAAGGAAGGAAAGAAGGAGAGGAAAGAAGTTGAGTGGCTCCATCAACTCATATTGCAATATCTTGCTTATAAGTCTTTCCAGTTGGACTTAAGCACTTAGGTTCAGGGAAGGTTGCTTATTCATATTTATAGCTCAAGAACCCACAGCAGCTGGCAAGTAGTAACTAAATAATAGTTACTGGAAGGGTAAGTGTTGAGCTTGGGCTTTATAGATTTTCATTCCTTTCTCCATCTCTACTTGGGGACCTGAAGTGGGTCCCCAAGTGGAGTCAAATGACTCCAACTCAGGCAATTAGGTGGCCATTCTCATCAAGCAGTTCCAAGCATTAGAACCAAAGTACAAAGGCAACCAACTTGATGGTGCTGGATTCTTCAACTTGGTTCTTTTTATATGCTTGTGATTGTGATAAAGGACCAGTATTTTGTTGGTTTCTTTGTCTGCTGTGTTTTTGTTTTTAAATTTTCAAACAGTTACAGGTACAGTGTGGTGCCACCGGAACAGCATGGTTCTAATGTATTGCTTTCTATTGCTCGAGCAGGTTTTAAAAGTTAATAGGTTTTAGGTTTACATGACCCATCCGAAAGAAACATATTAATTTTTTTCAATACACAAGTTGGAAAACTGCCAACAAAGGAATGGCTTTTTTAGCCTGACTCCTTAGGCCCAGAGGTAAGACTGAGCAGGCAAAAGTAGCCCTGCACAGGGGCAAGTCTCTGCTTGTTTCCCTGTAAAATACATCTTTGCATTAAGGGCATAATATAAATTGTCTGTTCATTACTAGCATATATAAATTATACATCACAATTTAGATAAAGATTTATGGAAAAGTGAACAGGCTGATAATTTTTCTCTATAGTAACCTTCAATTATCATCAATCATAGCTTAATCTAGCTTTGATTCTTACATCGTCTCATTTATTCCTGATATGATCCAGGCTTTGTGTGGTAAACAACTTCCACTCTTTTGTGCAGAGGGCCGACCCATCTCTCTATGCCAGCCTGCTCTGGTCCCTTGAACCATGTTTCAGATTGTAGAGCCCCTCTATTGCACAAATTTCAATATATATCTTAATTTGCCTATATATAACCCATCAGACAGAGAGAATCTTTCTTGCAATTCAATTTAGTCCCACTTATTTTATGAAGTAAAATCTTTCTATCTTGTTTGCAACTTTTTATTTACTTCCCCCTCCATGAGCAGAAGATGATTTTAGTAATAACACTGGGTTATGTAATGTTCTCTGGGATTCAGCAGGAAAAAAAAAAATCCAAATAGAGAATAGACTTGCTCCAACTGAGAAAAAAAAATTGCCTTGGCATTGAGTTTTTATATCACTGCAGTTGTCTAGCCATCCCTCCTTTATTAAACAATATCTCATTATCACTCGAAGTATACTTTGTGGAACCAAGATCCCAGCGGATTTTATGGCCTGTTTTGATCCTCTAGAACCAATTGATTTTGTCATAGTGGAAATATCCTGTTTTTATTTCTCTACAGTGTTTAAAAACGCATTTCAGCAAAGCAAAGGATCTACAAATTTTATGCAATGTGGATTATTTCTTTCTCACTGGTTTCTCATTGTGTTTCATGGTGGGTTCACAGTAGGAGACTGCTGTAAGCTAGATAATGAATTTTTGAGTAAGAGAAAATAATGGAACTCAGAGCTGGAGGCTAGAGATGGGAAGATGTGCTGATGTCCAAGTCTATGTTAGCCAACCAGATTTAGCTGAGATAGTGAGAAAAGAAAAAGGAAACTAAGTGCACATTTTATGGAAACTCTTTCTAAAGAAATTCTCTGTCTCACTCACCTCCACTGCAGTGACCCCATGAGTCCCTTTTTGTTTCCAATTCAATCAACTCTTCTTTTTCATACCTGCAGAGACAATGAGGTTTTCTGAGGCTTTTGAAACAGTAGAAAGCCACTTTGGGTTGTGTGCAGAATCTTGGGAAACTTCCAGGTATAGCTTGAGCACAAGGGTATTTCTCACTTTTAACTTAAGACTGACTCAGGACTTTGTAAAATTGTTGAAACTCTAATGCTAACCATGTAATCTATTCCGTTTTCATTTAAAATGGGTGTCTTAACGATCAAAATATTCACACTTGAGATCTCACATTATTTATCAGAGGAGAGTGGCATGGGCACTGAAAGAGAGAAATTTGATATGCAAACCTCGTGCAAGGTAGTATGCAAGGTTGTTATAACATATCATCTCTATCAAGTTGTCACCATCAACCTGTGAGCAATTTTCATAACTTCCATTTTATGATGAGAAAAATGAGATGTAAAGAGACTATGTACCTTGGTCACAAAATACAGCTGGTGTGCTTTCTGAGCTCAGTGTTGGACACCTGCCTTCCCTCTCTAGGGAGCTCATCCCGTCCTTGGATTTACATACCATTTATACATGGCTCACTCTAAAATGCATCTTCTCCCTGAGTTTCTCTCCTGAGCATCACACTAAAACGTATAGCCACTGGTTCAGCTTCTCCACTAGAATATTCACAAACACAACATGTCCACAGCAAAACTATGGCTTTTTGCCCCCAGTCACCCAAACTCATTCCCTATCAAATCTTCCTCTTCTCAGTAAACAACACCACAGTCATTCTTCCACAAATCAAACACTGGGGATCATTCTTGCCTCCCCTCCTCAGTACCATCATCTAACCCCTTATTGGATCCCATTCATCCACCTACAAAATAGGCTCAAAGTATGGCTATATCTCAGCACCCATTCTACTAGAAAACCTAATTTAAGCCACTCTCATTTCTTGACAGGCCTCTGTTTCTTCCTCTATAGGTTATAGCTAATAAGTTCCTTATAGGATTTTTATAAGGATTACATAGTGTGCCTTGCTCAAGTTAGTAGCTCAATAGTTACATAAAATTTTATTTTTTAGAAACAAATCAATGTCTATGAATTTATTCAGCTGATATTTTAAACACTTACTTTGATGTGGATCATACAGAACCACAGCTGGGATCACTGTGGTAAATGAGGCTGATTGGCCGAGGCCAGACATTTGAAAGATGCCACTGGCATATACAAGTGGTATATGGAGAAGAAGGTAGCACATAGTCAAAATATAATTTCTGTATTACAACACAATTTTATATTTGCAAACTTAGCCATAAAACTGAGCTACTGCCCCTCCAGCCCTGCTTCTTGATCTCTCTACTTGCTGTTGCTGCTATCTCCCAATCCCATTTATTACAGCTTCCTTTGATGTTCACTTTGACCTTGGGGTTCACAACATTGGCATTTTGATGTGTTTTGGAACCGATAATTCTTTGTTATGTGTGCATTGGGGTGGGAGGTGATGTAGCTGCCCTGTGTATTATAAGACATTTAGCAGTATCCCTGGCCTCTTCCCACTAGCTGCCCCTAGAACCTCTCCTTCCCCCACAAATCAAACAGTGAAAGATGACTGCAGACATTGCCAAATTGTCCCTGAGAGGCTCAGTAGTCTCAGTTGAGAATCATCACAATGATATTTAAACTGTCCAAGCAAAGGGGAAGTTTGCACTGGGGTTGGGCATTGTATATGGAGGTATCAACCTTACTAAGAAATAGCCTTGACTGCATATTACTTGCCTCCAAGAGCCCAATTCTTTCTTTGCATTCTTTATAGAATGCTTCCATTGGGCCAATTGTTACTGTCTTTGAAAATGAGCTCAAATCCCCACATAACCTGGTCAGCCTCACCTTGCCCCCTCTTCTTCTTACTTTTCAGCTAAAATGACTGCTTTTGTCTCTTGGCCAGTGCCAAACTTCTCTTTGCCCAAGACTTCACCCGTCCTCCTACCCTGCCCACCTTGCCCTGTGTGCACTGCCTTTCTCAGTGATCTCTCTTGTCCCCACTTCTTCTACCAAACAACATTAGGATTCCCTCTTTCAAGATCTCACAGAACCCAGCACTTCTATTTCATAGCCGTTCTTATCATTGGAATTAATGCCATGAAGAATATTTGCATAAATCTTACTCGGCTCAGTTTTGAAGCTTGCTGTGGACTGTGATAATGGCTGATCTAGCCTAGGCACTATCCCCAGTATGACTAGTGACTTGGCATGAAAGCAAATGCTCAGTAAATGCTAAATAGTTGAAAAAAAGAATTTTATGAACAAAAAATTTTAAGTAAAAGCAAATGCTTTTATAGAAAGTAAACAACTTATTATCACATATACTTCTTACCATACCATCTTATCCTATGTCTTTTAAGAGAAGCCCTGTATGTCAAATAGACACCTGCAAAGCTGGCAATTGCCAACCTTCCTTCTGTCAGCTCCCCTTTTTTGCACTACAAATTGAATTGATGAGAAAACATCAGAGACAGAAACACACCTGTCAGTCCTGGGAACATAACAGCCTAGTGCAGGTTTTAGAAATTTCTAGAAGCAAACTGAATTTAAAATTCACAATATATTCATTGCAAATTTGCATTATTTTAGTTCTCTCTGATTTGTAGTATATAAAATGACTTAACTATTCAGGTATATTTTTTACACTTGATATTTTCCAAGAGTTCTATAACGTTTGGATAATAGGATCAAGAAAAATTCTTCCAAGGAAGTCTTAGTGAAGTTTTTGTTTCAAAACAGAACTTGCAAACTGGGACTCAATGTTATTCCAGCCAACAGGGTGGTTTGTTGTTGTGGTGATGGTTGTTTGTTTGTTTGTTTTGCTTTTGTTGTTGTTGTCTAACCAGATTTAAACTGCTTATGGAAACTATTAAATCAGTTGCCCAACATTAAAAATCAGGAGATTTTATATGAAAATCTAAATTTCCAGCTTTTGATTGAACATCAGAATATCCAACAACACTGGAAATACCTTCTTTTAGTTAACATTTGGCTGAACTAGAGCCCAATTGCTGCCCTTTAACACAGCTGGTATACCAGTTCTCCCTTCTAAGTCATTGCCTCTGCATATGTTACCACCTGGCTCTTATGGTTTTCAGCTTTGCAACCTCCATTTTTGCCTTATCTAATTCTTATCTCTTTGGGGAATATATGTTTCTAATATTTATCTCTCATATTAAAAACCATGTAAATCTGAATTCACATTGGATATGTAATTCCAAATCTCAGGAATGTAAACTATTTACTTTTGATGAGTAATTTGGTCCAAACTCCCAATCTTTAGAACTGTGAAATCCATTGTGGTAGTACTAGCCATATGCAGCTATTTACATTTAAATTAATTAAAGTAAATTACAATTACATAAAATTAAAAATTTGTGTTTTGGGGGCCACAGTAACCAAATTTCAAATGAATGGCCACCTTCACTACAGGCTACCTTATTGAAGAGCTCAGACAAAAACTAATATCTTCCTCACAGAAAGTTCAACTGGACAGTGCTGTTCTAGAATGAGTCTGACAAATGGAGAAAATAGAAGAAAGAAGAGCACACGGAGTTTTGGAGAGTTTATTCATTGTTACGGGTTAAATTGTGTTCCTTCCTCAAAATTTACATGTGCAATTCCTAATACCCAGTACCTCAGAATGTGACCTCATTTGGGGAGAAGGTCTTTATAGAAGTAATCAAGTTAGTGTTAGCATTAGAGTGGACCCTACAATATGACCATGTTCTTAGCAAAACTGGAAATTTGGACACAGAGACATGTATGGAGAGAAGACAATAAGAAGAGACACAGGGAGAAGATAGTCATCTACAAGCTAAGGAGAGAGGCCCAGAAGAGATCCTTCTATCACAGCCTGCAGAAGTAACCAGAACAGCTGACACCCTGATTTTGGACATCCTGTTTCTAGAAACCATGAGATAATAAATGTCTTTTGTGAGGGGCAGATCCAAGATGGCCAAATAGGAACATCCCTGGAGTGCAGTTCCCAGTGAGAACAATGCAGAGGGTGAGCGATCACCACATTTCCAAACGAGTTATTACTGCCCACAGACCAAGAGATTCCCAGGCCAAAAAGCACCATGAGTTTCCAGCATGGCTGTTTCAGCCAGTGCAGAAGGTCTCCACACAGAAATCCACACAAATCCGGGTGGTCATTTCAACTGGTGGCTGGAATGCCTGGGAGACAGAGCTGATCATTTAACTGAAGAAAAAGGGGTTGAAATAAGGAGCCAGGTGATCTGGCTTGGCAGATCCCACCCCACAAAAACCAGGAATCTGAAAAGCTCTGGATTGAGAGTTTCACAACACAGCTGGACACAGGATGTTCCAGCTCTGTGGGAGGAAGGGTATCCACCATTACCAAGGCAGTCCACCATTACCAAGGCAGTTCTCCATTACCAGGGCAATCTGCCATTAATGAGGCAGTCCATCATTACAGAGGCAGTCCGCCATTACTGAGGCAGTTCTAACTCTACCTCTATAAACAAAACTGCAAAAAAGTTCACAGCAGCTGGACAGAGCCCACAGCAGTTCAGCAATGCTTTGCTGGCAGATTGAGACTAGGCTATCACCTTGCTGGTCAGGACATCTCTGAAAAAAGGCAGCAGCATGTCAGGAACTTATAAATAAAGCCCCGCCTTCCCAGGACAGACCACATGGGAAAAAAGGCAGTTATGAGTTTTACTGCAGAAGACCTAAATGTACCTGCCCAGCAGCTCTGAACAGAAAATGGAGCTCACATCTCAGCACTTGAGCTCCTATAAGGGACAGACTGTCTCCTCAAGCAGCTCCCTGACCCCCGTATATCCAAAGAGACACCTCATAAAGGAGAGCTCAGGCTGACATCTGATAGGTATCCTTCTGGGATGAAGATAACAGAAGAAGAAACTGGCAGAAACCCTAACTGTTCTGCAGCCAGCACAGGTGATACCCAGGCAAGCAGGATCTGGAGTGGACCTCCAGCAGTCCTACAGTAGAAGGGTCTGATTGTTAGAAGAAAAACTAAAAAACAGAAAGAAATACAGCTAGTGCTCGACTTACGACCCAATTGAGACCGGCAGACCAGTTGTAACAAGATTTGGTCGTAAGTTGAGTAGGCTATATGAACAGTTGAAATGGTGTACGCGGAGATGGTAGTGCTGCTGGAAGCTGGTCCACACTGTCGTAGGCCCAGCTGGGCAACGTTTGCTCTGCCAGACGTAGAGCAGTCATGGCTAGTGATTGTGGTCATAAAGTCAAATTGTCGTAAGTTGCATAGGTTGTAAGTCGAGCAATACCTGTAACTTCATCAGCAACAAAAAGGACGTCCACTCAGAGATCCCATCTGAAAGTCACCAACTACAAAGACCACAGGTAGATAAATGCACAAAGATGGGAAGAAACTAGGAAAAAAGGATGAAAATACCCCAAACCAGTAGGCCTCTCCTTCTCCAAGGGATCACAACTCCTCACCAGCAAGGGAACAAAGCTGGATGGAAAATGAGTCTAATGAATTGACAGAAACAGGTTTCAGAAGGTGGGTAATAACAAACTTCTCTGAGCTAAAAGAACATGTTCTAACCCAATGCAAAGAAACTAAGAACCTTGAAAAAAGTTTGAAGAAATCTAATGAGAATAAACAGCCTAGAGAAGAATATAAATGACTTGATGGAGCTGTAAAACACAATACAAGAACTTTGCGAAGCATACGCAAGTTCCAATAGCTGAATCAACCAAGAAGAAGAAAGGATATCAGAGACTGAAGATCAACTCAATGAAATAAAATGAGAAGTCATGATTAGAGAAAAAAGAGTAAAAAGAAATGAAGAAAGCCTCCAAGAAATATGAGACTATGTGAAAAGACCTAATCTACATTTGATAAGTGTACCTGAATGTAACGGAGAGAATGAATTCACACTGGAAAACACTCTTCAGGATATTATCCAGGATATCTTTCCTAACCTAGCAAGACAGACCAATATTCAAGTCCAGGAAATACAGAGAACACCACAAAGATATTCCTCAAGAAGAGCAAACACAAGGCACATAATCATCAGATTCAGCAGGGTAGAAATGAAGGAAAAAATTCTAAAGGCAGACAGAAAGAGAGGTCGGGTTACCCACAAAGGGAAACCACCAGACTCACAGCAGATATCTTGGCAAAAACCCTACAAGCCAGAAGAGAGTAGGGGCCAAAATTCAAAATCCTTAAAGAAAAGAACTTTCAGCCTAGAATTTCATATCCAGCCAAACTAAGCTTCATAAGCGAAGGAGAAATAAAATCCTTATGAACAAGCAATTGTTGAGAGATTTTTTCACCACCAGGCCTGCCTTACAAGAGCTCCTGAAAGAAACACTAAACATAAAAAGGAACAACCAGTAGCAGCCACTCCAAAAACGTACCTAATGGTAAAGAGCATGGACACAATGAAGAAATTGCATCAACTAATGTGCAAAACAACCAGCGAACATCAAAATGCAGGATCAAATTCACACATAACAGTATTAACCCTAAATGTAAATGGACTAAATGCCCCAATCAAAAGACACAGACTGGCAAATTGAATAAAAAGTCAAAACCCATCAGTGGACTGTATTCAAGAAACCCATCTTACATGCAAGGACACACATAGGCTCAAAATAAAAGGATGGAGGAAGATTCACCAAGCGAATGGAGAGCAAAAAAAAAAGCAGGAGTTACGATCCTAGTCTCTGATAAAATAGACTTTAAACCAACAAAGATCAAAAGAGACAATGAGGGCATTACATAATGGTAAAAGGATCAATGCAACAAGAAGAGCTGGCCATCCTAATTATATAGGCACTCTATACAGGAGCACCCAGACACATAAAGCAAGTTCTTAACAACCTAAAAAAGACTTAGACTCCCACACAATAATAGTGGGAGACTTTAACACTCCACTGTCAATATTAGACAGATCAATGAGACAGAAAATTAAAAAGGATATTCAGGACTTGAACTCAGATCTTGACCAAGCAAATCGAATAGACATCTACAGAGCTCTCCACCCCAAATCCACAGGATATACATTCTTCTCAGCACCAAATCACACCTACTCTAAAACTGACCACATAATTGGAAGTAAATCACTCCTCAGTAAATGCAAAAGAATGGAAATCATAACAGTCTCTCAATTCACAGTGCAATCAAATTAGAACTCAGAATTCATAAACTATCTCAGAACCACACAACTTCATGGAAACTGAACAACTGGCTCTTGAATGTTGACTGGATAAACAATGAAATGAAGGCAGAAGTAAAGATTTTCTTCGAATTCAATGAGAACGAAGACACAACATACCAGAATCTCTGGGACACATTTAAAGCAGTGTCTAGAGGATAATTTATAGCAATAAATACCCACATGAGAAGTTATGAAAGATCTAAAATCAACATCCTATCATAAAGTTGAAAGAGCTAGAAGAGCAAGATTAAAAAAAAAAAACTCAAAAGCTAGCAGAAGACAAGAAATAACTAATATCAGAGCAGCACTGAAGAAGATAGAGACACAAAAAAAAACCCTTAAAAATCAGTAAATCAAGGAGCTGTTTTTTGGAAAAGATCAACAAAATAGACAGACCACTAGCCAGATTAATAGCCAGATTAATAAAAAAGTAAAGAGAGAAGAATCAAATAGATGCAATAAAAAACAATAAAGTGGATATCACCACAGATTCCACAAACTACCATCAGAGATTTCTACAAACAACTCTATGCACATAAACCAATAAACCTGGAAGAAATTGATAAATTCCTGGACACTTGCATCCTCCCAGCCTAAACCAGGAAGAAGTCAAAACCCTGAATAGACCAATAACAAGGGCTGAAGTTGAGGCAGCAATTAATAGACTACCAACCAAAAAAAGCCCAGGTCCAGATGGGTCACAGCTGAATTCTACCAGACATAAAAAGAGAAGCTGGACCACTCCTTCTGAAACCATTCCAAACAATCCAAAAAGAGGGAATCCTTCCCAAATCATTTTATGAGACCAACATCATCCTGATACCAAAACCCAGCAGAGACTCAACAAGAAAAGAAAACTTCAGGCCGATATCTATGATGAACATAGATGCAAAAATCTTCAATAAAATGTTGACAAACTAATATTTTGCAACAGCACATCAGAAAGCTTATCCATCATGATCAAGTAGGCTTCATCCCGGGGATGCAGGCTGGTTCAACATACACAAGTCTATAAACGTAATCCACCACATAAACAGAACCAAAGACAAAAACCACATGATTATCTCAATAGATGCAGAGAAGGCCTTTGACAAAATTCAACTAAAAACTCTGAATAAACTAGGTATCGATGGAATGTATCTCAAAATAATAAAAGCTGTTTATGACAAACCCACAGCCAATATCCGACTGAATGTGCCAAAACTGGAAGCATTCCTTTTGAAATCTGGCACTAGACAAGGATGCCCTCTCTCACCACTCCTATTCAACATAGTATTGGAAGTTCTAGCCAGAGAAATCAGGCAAGAAAAAGAAATAAAGCGTATTCAATTTGGAAATGAGGAAGTCAAATTGTCTCTATTTGCAGATGACATGATTGTATGTTGAGAAGATCCTATCATTTCAGCCAAAAAATCTCCTGAAACTGATAAGTAACTTCAGCAAAGTCTCAGGATACAAAATGAATGTGCAGAAATCACATGCATTCCTATAAACCAGTAACAGACTTAAAGAGAGCCAAATCAAGAATGAACTGCCATTCACAATTGCCACAAAGAGAATAAAATACCTAAGAATACAACTAACAAAGGATGTAAAGGACCTCTTCAAGGAGAACTACAAACCACAGCTCAAGGAAATGAGAGGACACAAACACATGGAAAACATTCCATGCTCATAGTTAGGAAGAATCAAAATTGTGAAAAGGGCCATACTGCCCAAGATAATTTATAGATTCAATGCTATCTCCATCAAGCTACCTATGACCCTCTTCAAATAACTGGAAAATATCACCTTAAACTTCATATGGAACCAAAAGAGAGCCGGCATAGTCAAGACAATCCTAAGCAAAAAGAACAAAGCTGGAGACATCATGCTACCTGACTTCAACCTATACTACAAGGGTACAGTAATCAAAACAGAATGGTACTGGTATCAAAACAGAGATACAGACCAATGGAACAGAACAGAAGCCTTGGAGGCAATGGCCACACATTTAGAACCATCTAAACTTTGACAAACCTGACAAAAACAAGCAATGGGGAAAGGATTCCCTGTTTAATAAATGGTGTTTGGAAAACGTCTGGCCATGTGCAAAAAGCAGAAACTGAACCCCTTCCTGACACCTTACACCAAAATTAACTCCAGATGGATTAAAGACTTATACATAAGACCTAACACCATAAAAACCTTAGAAGAAAACCTAGGCAAAGCCATTCAGGACATAGGCATTGGCAAGGACTTCATGACTAAAACACCAAAAGCATTGGCAGCAAAAGCCAAAATAGACAAATGGGACCTAATGAAACCCCAGAGCTTCTGTATAGCAAAAGAAACAATCACTAGAGTGAACCGGCAACCATAGAATAGGGAAAAAAATTTTTGCAATCTACCCATCCAACAAAGGGCTAATATTCAGGATCTACAAAGAACTAAAACAGATTTACAAGAAAAAATATAACACACCCATTCAGAAATGGGCAAAGGATATGAACAGACACTTTTCAAAAGAAGGCATTTATGAGGCTAACAAACATGAAAAAATGCTCATCATCTCTGGTCATTAGAGAAATGCAAATCAAAACTACATTGAGATACCATCTCATGCCAGTTAGACTGGCGATCATTTAAAAATCTGGAGAAAACAGATGCTGCAGAGGATGTGGAGAAATAGGAACACTTTTACACTGTTGGTGGGAGCGTAAATTAGTTCAACCATTGTGGAAGACAGTGTGGTGATTCCTCAAGGATCTAGAAATAGAAATTCCATTTGACCCAGCAATCCCATTACTGGGTGTATATCCAAAGGATTATAAATCATTCTATTATTAAGACATAGGCACATGTATGTTCATTGCAGCACAGTTTACAACAGCAAAGACCTGGAACCAATCCAAATATCCATTGATGATAGACTGGACAAGGAAAATGTGGCACATATACATCATGGAATACTATGCAGCCATAAAAAAAGATGAGTTTGTGTCCTTTGTAGGGACATGAATGAGTCTGGAAACCATCATTCTTAGCAAACTGACACAAGAACAGAAAATCAAACATCACATGTTCTCTCTCATAGGTGGGTGTTGAACAGCGAGAACACATGGACACAGGGAGGAGAGCATCACACACTTAGGTCTGTTGTGGAGGAATATGGGAGGGACAGCAGCGGGCAGGGAGGTTGGGGAGGAATAACATGGGGAGAAATGCCAGACAGGGGGATGGAGGCAGCAAACCACATTGCCATGTATGTACCTATGCAACAATCCTGCATGTTCTGCACATGTATCCCAGAACCTAAAGTGCAATTATATATATATAATATAAATAAATTATATATATATTATATATATAATAAATTATATATATATATATATATATAAAATAAATAAACGTCTTTTATTTACTCAGCAAAAGTGGTAAAGCCACCCAGTTTGTAGTACTTTGCCACTTTGCTAAGTCAGCCTTCTCAAACAAATACAGTTATTGTTAATTCATTTGTTGAGTAAAACAGTGACTATCTCATTGTTCAACACCTGCTTATGAGTGAGAACATGCGGTGTTTGATCTTCTGCTCTTCTGTCAGTTTGCTGAGAGTGATGGTTTCCGGGTTCATCCATGTCCCAGCACTACACACTGGGGTCCGCTGGGGGGAAATAGGGGAGGTATAGTGGGGGGTGGGGAGTTGGGGAGAGATAGCAGGGGAAGAGATGCCAGATGTAGGTGATGGGGACGAAGGCAGCAAATCACACTGCCACGTGTGTACCTATGCAACAATCTTGCATGTTCTTCACATGTACCCCAAAATCTAAAATGCAATAAAATAAATAAATGGAAAAAAAAACAGCGACTATCAAATACTTACTCTCTGCTAAGAGTAGCAGTGAGCATTTTTATGGAATACCTAGGTAAGTTGTTTTTTCCTCCAGGAAACTTATTGTCAAGTTCGAGTGATTAAAAATGTATTAAATGTATTTTAATAAATAAAACCGAAGTAACCCATGATAAAGTATTAGTAAAAGGCCTTCTTGCTCCTTGAAATTACTAGAGAATCTAAAGGGAAACCGGATATTACAAGCCCCTTTACAGGGGTTCATTACAATGAAGGCTCAATATCAAGTTTTTAAAAGTAAAAGGACACAATTTCTTTTATTGGGTAATGCAGGAAATATTACTACTTTTCCTTCACACCCAATTTCCCACCATGGTCACAAGCCAGGGAACCCTCATTGTCCTGACATTCTCCTGAATGGTGGATATGGCTGGTGACAAATTTTACATTAGTAACTTCACACAGTTCTCAGCCTGGCTGCTAGTGGGTTCCTACTACCAGAGTTTATTATTGGAAAGACCCAAAAAAAATCAAACGGAGTCTTCAGAGATCATCAAATCACAAAAATTAGCACAACAGCATCTGTTTATGACTAAAGTAAAACCACAGATTCCCCTGCACCCCACAAACTTTATTATGGGAGCTATAGATTGATCTTCACTAGTCTCATTTCTCCAAGATTATTTTATCAAAATCAGGGGCTTATTTCTCATTACTTCCCTTATTTCTAAGATCAGCTCTTTAAAGTTACAGGCATAATCATCCCTGGTTCAATTGCTTATTTCATTTAGAAAGATGATACACTTTATTAACAGAGTATGAAAGTTCATAGTCTGATGCTCATTTACTTTTTCCCTCCAATTCTCAGACATAATCATAAATAACAGTGTCACTTGCTTAATTAAAGTCCTTGTGTCCTGCTCAGTCTCTCACTGCAGGCAGGGACAATGTCCAAAATGGTCTACGTATATCTCTAGCACAAAGCCCATATGGCAGGTACTCAATGAATATTCAATAGTGAAAATAATTTTATGAACCAAAAAATTTTAATGCAGAAAGTTTTTTATTATTAATAAATTAGTTTTATAGACTACAAAAGAACTGTGCGATTTAAGGGGATGGAAAATTGCTTCTAAAATGATATTTAAAATCTCTATAGAGGAGATGGTGAGCAGAATCTTGAAGGATGACAAAACTTTATACACGTGGAATTGGAAAGAGGCAATGATACAGAACAGTGTAGGGAAAGTCCAGGAGGCGGGAATGTGTGATAGAAAGTCATAGTAAAGAAAGCTGAAATAGTAAATTGTAGACCAAATTAGGAAAGAAGTTTTAATTTTTTTCCAGTAAGTAATGAGGAGGTATTGAAAGATTTTGAGAAAGGGTTGATATATTAAAAGCTGATTTTCAAGAGAATAAATTTGGCGCTAATGCTTGAGATTGAGGTAGAGAGAACTGGAAACAGAGAATGAATATGAGAGTGGAATGTTCTCTATGTTTATATATTGTTTTTTAAACAGATTCTATAGTTGTATTGATATACAACTGTGTTGTATTGATATATTCATCTTTTAGATTAGAGAAAGCTATCTTAGTATAAGTATGATTTTTTATATTTCATTTTTAAAATTTTCCCTTCTGTTTAATATTTGTAAAAGTCTTTGTAAATTTTCATCCTGTCTTGAGGTACAAAGGTTTTTTCGCTTTTCCAGCAAGAATGGTGGTGGTGGAAATGTCAACAAAAAAGTGGAGAAAAGTGGGTTCCCCTCCTCTTCGTCTAGTTTGGTGGTTCTCAACCTTAACTACACATTAAACTCACATGGAGATGTTTTTAAAAACCTTTGATGCTCCAGGACACATCTGGATCAATTGAGTCTTTGGAAGTAGATGCTAGGCATGAGTATTTTCCAGTTATTCTGGTAATTCCAACAGCAACCAAGGTTGAGAATCACCAGTCGAAATTCCCCCTCCTCTCTCTCACCTGGAAAATCGCCATCAAGAGAAGAGTTTTGAAGATCTGATTTTGCTAAATAGGAGACATGTTACACTTATGGCTAAAAGTACATTACCTACATGAAAAAAAAAAAAAAATGAGTTCCTGAAATAGGTTAACAGTAGTAGGAAGGACAAAAAATGGCAGGAGAGATATGGCAGAGAGAAAATCAACAAAAAATAGTTTGATGTAGAAGTGAGGAAAGAAAAGGGTTGATTCCAAGTTGTCAGTGCACACTAAAGCCTGCATCACTGGCTTTAGCAGGGAGCTGTTAACAAAATAGGGAGCAGGATGGTGAACACGTTTCATAGAAAAAAAGATGAGCTCAGCATTGAACAAATTGAGTTAGAGGTGTCGGCAGGACATTAGGTGGAGATGTCACATAAGAATTAGATCTATATGGATGAAGCTGTGGAAAGAGGTCATGCTGGGGAAATAGATTTGAAAATAAGCCACATGGAGATTAGTGGAAAACATGGCATGGAATAAGCTACTCAGGAGAAGACCCTAGACAGAGAAGAAAAGGAAACCAAGGACACGGTCTGCTCACACCTTAATACCTTCAACCACCAAAGAACATCACTTCTTCTTCATTTCTTAGTATCTTGTGTCCTGTCAGAGTATTTCTCAGTCACACTGTTGTAATAATATGTCTACATCTCTGTCTCCCAAATTCATGCTTGCCAAGGGCAAAGGCATGAGCTGTTAATCTTTATATTCACCAGCATGGAATTAGTGCACAACACTGAAGTGGTCAGTGTCAATGAATGAATGCAAAAGTGAATTAATAGAAAGTATGCACCCCCAAGACAAGAGCCACAGCCACATGGCATGGGCAGCATCCTCATGCTAACCTGGCCTGTCACTGCCACACCCCACATTCTATGCTTCCGGCCTCCCAGGGTCATTGCAGCAAATAACATTAAATCAGGAATTTATCTAAAGCTCTTTGGGCACCTGCTACTATGCTGGGAAAAATGGATAATAAAAAAAAGGTAAGAAATGGTTTCCACCTTCAGGATACTTACAATCAAGCAGAGTAGAGAAGTTGCATCCTGTATGACACCTTCCTTGACCGCCGGGCAAACCAAGTCACTCTCACTTTACCCTTTTAGGATTTTGTGCACATTAATACAGTATCACTTAACACATTTTCCTCTGAACCTCTGATAAATTCCTCTCCTTCATCACAGATGAAATGCTCCTCAAGAGACATAATTGTATTATTCGTTTTACGCCACAATGTCTAACATAACTATGCTAGGCTACCTTTTGTTCTTCAAAACATTGCTCAGTCTTCTGTTTCAGGGTATTGGTGTATGCTATTCCCTCTACTTAGAGCTTGTATTACTTTTTACCTTTTATTTTAAGTTTGGGATACATGTGTAGGTTTGTTATGTAGGTAACCTTATGTCATGGGGGATTTGTTGTATAAATTACTTTGTCACTCAGATATTAAGGCTAGTACCCATTAGTTATTTTTTCTGAGTCTCTCCCTCTCCTCCCAACCTCCACAATCCAGTAGATCCCAGTGTCTCTTGTTCTGCTCTATGTGGCCACACGTTCTCATCATTTAGTTTCCAAATGTAAGTGAGAACATGCAGTATTTGGTTTTTTGTTCTTGTGTTAGTTTGCTAAGGCTAATGGCCTCCAGCTCCATCCATGTTCCTGCAAAGGACATGATCTCATTATATTTTATGGTTGCATAGTAATCCATGGTGTATATGCCACAAATTTTCTTTATCCAGTCTACCATTGATGGGCATTCAGGATGATTCCATGTCTTTGCTATCATGAATAGTGCTGCAGTGAACATAGGCATGCATGTGTCTTTGTGATAAAATGATTTATATTCATTTGGGTATATACATATAGATTTATATTCATTTGGATATATACATATCTATACATATATACATATACCCAAATGAATATAAATCAATATATATAGTAATGGCATTGCTGGGTAGAATGGTATTTCTGTTTTTAAGTCTTTGAAGAATTGCCACACTGTTTTCCACAATAGTTGAACTGATTTGCACTCTCACCAACAGTGTGTATGTGTTTCTTTTTCTTCACATCTCTAGCACTTGTTAGTTTTTGGCTTCTTATTCATAGCCATTCTGACTGGTGTAAAATGATATCTCATTGTGGTTTTGATTTGAATTTTTCTAATGATCAATGATGTTGAGCGTTTTTTTAAAATGCTTCTTGGCCAATGGTCTTCTTTTGAAAGGTGTCTGTTTATATCTTTTGTCCCCTTTTTAATGAGTTGTTTCTCTTTCTCTTATAAATTTGTTGGTTGATAGGTGCTTTAGTAATTCTTTGCCAGATGCATAGTTTGTAAAAATTTTCTCCCATTGTATAGGTTGACTGTTTTCTCTGTTGATAGTTTCTTTTGCTGTGAAGAAGCTCTTTCATTTAATTAGATCTCATTTGTCATTTCTGACTTTTGTTGCAATTGCTTTTGAAGTTTTTCTCTTGAAATCTTTGCCCATTCCTATGTCCAGAGTGATATTTCCAAGGTTGTCTTCCAGGGTTTTTATACTTTTGGGTTTTACATATAAGCCTTTAATTCATATTGAGTTGATTTTTGTATATGGTGTAAGGAAGGGGACCATTTTAATGTTTTGCATATGGCTAGCCAGTTATCCCAGCACTGTTTATTGAATAGGAAGTCCCTTTCCCATTGTTTGTTTTTGTCAGCTTTGTCAAATATCAGCTGATGGGTGTGCAGTTTTATTTCTGGGCCCTGTTTCTGTTCCGTTAATGTGTGTGTCTGTCTTTGTTCTAGTACTATGCTGTCTGGTTACTATTGCCAGATAGTATAGTTTGAAGTCAGGTGGTTTGATGCCTTCAACTCTGTTCTTTTTGCTTAGGATTAATTAGGTTTTGCTTAGGCTATTCAGGCTTCTTTTGCTTCCATATAAATTTTAAAATAGTTTTTTCTAGTTCTGTGAAGAATGTCATGGATAGTTTGATAGGAATAGCACTGAATCTAAAAATTGCTTTGGGCAGTATGGATATTTTAACAATATTGATTATTTCTCTCATGAGGATGAAATATTTTTCCATTTATTTGTATCATCTCTGATTTCTTTGAGCAGCATTTTGTAGTTCCCATTATAGAGATCTTTAACCTTTCTGGTTAGCTGCATTCCTGGGTGTTTTATTCATTTCGTGATAATTGTGAATGGGATTACATTCCTGTAATGTCTCCTGGCTTGACTGTTGTGGGTGTATAGGATGCTAGTGATTTTTGTATGTTGGTTTTGTATTCTAAAATGTTAATACTCAATTTCATCTGGCAATGACCTATTTTATCTTAAATATTTCAGCTTAAGTGTCATTCCTCCGGGAAGTGTTCTCACACTTCAGGTCTGGGTTAACTGGCCCTCCAAAATAATCTATAGCACATTATTCTTGCCTATAAAAACCATATTATAATTGTCTGCATGTTTATATGCATGTATATTGGATCACTAGCTTCTTTAAAATAAAGATTATGTCTCAGTTTACATTGTGTCCATAGAACCTAATGAAATGTCTATAATAGTATATTGAATCCCAATAGAATTTAAACAAAAAAAAATGAAAGAACAAACAAATGAATAAACAAAATACCTTATTCAACATGCTGCTAAATAAGCTGAATGTACAGATATGCAAAAATTGAAAGATAAAACCAGAGAAAAATATGTGATCATGTGAACATCTGTGATAGCTTTACCATGGGCTACAGATCATAAGTACAGCAGAATATAGAAATAAGGCTGGTCAATTATAAACAATGACATCCAGCTATACGTAGCATTCCAAATGTCCTCCATAGTTTTTACTAATAATTTAATTCATCTTACATACTTTTAAATTTATTTTTATATTTGTATTTTTTAGAGACAGAATCTCCTATTGTCACACAGGCTGGAGTGTAGTGACATGATCCAAACTCACTGCAGGCTCAAATTCCTGGCCTCAAATTATCCTGCCAACTTAGCCTTGCATTAGGCAGGACTATAAGCATTTACACTGTTCATGGCTTTTTTTTTTTTTTTTTCCATACAGACAGGGTCTTACCATGTTGCCCAGGCCAGAGTCAAACTCCTGGCTTCAAGGATCCTCCTGCCTCTGCCTCCCAAAGTGCTGGGATTATAGGTGTGAGCCACCACACCCAACCATTTTATATAATTTTGGTACATTTTATCATGATCACAATATTATTCTTTTTTTAGATATCACTCAATGAGTCTAATAATCAAACTAATCGAACTCTTGAGAGATCAATAAGCACTTATGTATATGTTAACAAAAGTTTGAAAATTATAAGCAGAATTTTTTTTTTTTTTGAGACAGAGTGTCGCCGTGTTGCCCAGGCTCAGGCTGGAATGCAATGGCACCATCTCTGCTCACTGCAACCTCCGCCTCCCAGGTTCAAATGACTCTCCTGCCTCAGCCTCCTAAGTAGCTGGGATTACAGATGGTTAATTTTTAAATTTTTAGTAGAGATAGAGTTTCACCATGTTAGCCAGGCTGGTCTCAAACTTCTGACCTTAAGTGATCCAGTTGCCTTGGCCTCCCAACGTACTGGGATTACAGGCATGAGCCACCATGCTCGCCCTACAGGTTCTTAAAACAGTAATGAATCTAGAAAGTGCATACACTTCCTATAAATGCTTTTATAATTTGTGTTAAGTTAAAAATATAAGATGTTTTTAATAATACATGCTATGGAAATTTTACGTTTAATTTTAAACTAGTAAATAAATCCTCAAAATGTATATAATTTTGTCTAATAACCATCTACTTGCACCTATCATTGTCAAACTTCATGAATCAATAATCATGGTATTAAGGTGTCAACTAGAGATTTGTTCATTGCTTTGAGATCACCTGGAAAACACAATAGGTTAAACTTGACCAACTACTCTTAGCCGTGACATAGAGTGATAGACAGGTTGGTAGATACGTAGAAGAGAGATAATGAAAGACATACGTAAATAGAAATTATTAACTGCCTCTTACGGATGAGTTACTGTGTTATGTGTTTTACATATATGTAAGCTACTTTACTCCCCACCATCATGTTGCAAGATAATATTATTATTTACATCCCATTGGTTAGAATACTAGGCTCAGAAAGATTAATTTATTAAAGATGCTAAACAAGTAGGCAGCTGAACTATGCTTGAAACCATACTTAGTCTGACTCTAGAACTTTGTTCGTTTTGAAACTTTCTGTGTTGCATTGCTATGCTGTCTATCAAGACTAAAATCAATTATTGTTGGTATCCATCTCCATTCCTTTACCCTGAACTCTGCTGTTCTTATCAAACAAGTTATAGTGCTACAGACCCACCCAGATGCCAAAACCTCCAACCTGGCTTCAACATTAATGTTTAACCAGCTGAACCAAACAGCCTCTAATGGGCTGATGACTCTGTTATCTCAAATGACCATGTAAGGGCTGCCATATTCACATAAGAACTGTCCTCAGAGACAGATGAGTACTGATCCTCTCTAGTCACCAAAAAGGTGAATTAAAGTGATAGTTGAATCCACCTGATAGAAGTTCCACTTTTTAGTAATATCTTGGATTCTCTTACTTAGGGCTTTAAAAACATAACAGAAGGTTTGGTTGGAAAAAATCACAGCACCACCATCCCCGACATCCCCACCACCACATAAACACACACACACACACACACACACACACACACACAAACACACACACACATACAGAGTTAATTCTATGTTTACACATATCTCTAAGTATATGTATAAGCATATATGTATGTAAAGTTATATAAAGTTATACACAAAAATGAAACCCAAATATTTACATGAGCTCAGTTATACACCTGAATTTTGTATGCAGCAAGGACAAAACCTTTTGGGTTGTTTGTTTGGTAGCTTCACAGTCTGCCATAAATTTAGTGCTAAAGAACCAGTTATTAATGAGCAAATGAAGTCCAAATACAGTATTAGTTATCTCACTCCCTCCTAACTTGGCATTACTGAAGTTTTCAGCCAGCATTTGTTGAGGCAGCTTCTCCTTTAATTCCTGCTCTGGATCTTCCTCCTGTTGCTACCAGGTTCTGTCCTCTGCCTTCTCCATCCGCGCTAGTCTCAGCTCATATCTATATACAAATCTACAACCACTTTCTTCTGTGAGAGCTTACTACAAAGAGTTCTCAGACTGCTCCTCCGCAGTCAGTCAGCACTCACTCATTCAGCTCAAAGGTCATCTCCCTTGAACTCAACTGTCTTTGTGTTTATCACCCCAGCTCTTGCTACTTTAATTACTAATAGCATTGACTTAAACTCCTATGAATGCCCAGAGTGTTATTGTCCTTCCTCTTTGTTCCAATAAACTCTGCTAATAATTTTCTGGGTCATGTTTATGGCTAAGTTTCTGGGAGTGTCTATGAATGCCATATGTGTAGTAAAAAGAGCACTGGACTTAGAGTTGAGAGTTTTGGTATAGATTCCAAACTCTCCCATTTATTAGTTGTAGGACCTTAATCAAATTATTTCACTTATCTATTCTTCAGTAACCTCCTCTTTAGGATAGACTTGGTGGTGGATTAAGGAGGACAGCACATCTGGAAGGGCTCAAATTACAACCTCACAAAAATTATACTAAATAAATGTTATATTATTTGCTTTAACCTACAAAATGAAATCTTTCTCACTGCTGAAAGAGATTTTATCAATCTCCGTGACTTCGGGCAAAAAAGAAACAATGTTATGTTTAATAGGATTTAGTCTATTCTTTTCTGAGATCTTCTCCCTATGGTCCTGACATAGATGCCACAATCAAACATCACCTCAGCCACAACAGTTGAAATTTAGAGCTATGGCTCCCTGGCTATGGCTTCTATTTTAATTGTTACTTGCTTCCAAGGGGCTTAAAATCACACATAGAATAATTTTGGGTTACAGTGAGAAACATCTCCAGTTAACAACCACAACAAAAAGATATTTTATATGACATTGATATTGACAAGAGTGACTTCCTTCTGAATCTAACTAGAATGAGACAAGGGATGCCTGTTAGGTGTAATAACAAGACTGACGGGCTTCCTCTGTGTGGTAATGATCTGAAAACATTCCTAAAGGATGGATGAAAACATTCCTAAAGGATGGATAGAAATGCGAGGCAGTCACGGGCAAGTGAGGAATGGAGCCAGTGTGCTCCATGAATAATGGATCACTTGGTCACAGCTGGCTAAGGGTGTCAGTTCCACTCTTGTGGTAAAATCGCTGATTGTAACCTTCTTTTTTTCCCTCAAGAACTAAATTAACAGAGCAAAGAGAAATGCCAGCGGGTGTGAGATTTGCCATTTGCCATTGAAATATCTTTCTGCTGAGAAGCCTTGTCATTTTATTAGAGGAAAAAAAATCGGAAGGTTGTTTTTGATATGCAGTATTTCTGCTGGCATGAAATACTGGACATAGAGGAGGCCCATTGGGAGGAAGGAGCATAAGATTTGAACAGAAGAATGGAGTTCAAATTCAAGCTTTGCCACATTCTTGCTGCATCACGGTGATACAATTACCTTAGTCTCACGGAGCCTTGGGTTTTATTGTCAATAAAATGGAGATGATAATGGCTTTTTGAAGGGTCATTACAAGGATTAAATGGAAACATTTTTATTTCCATGGAGCATGTTTGTCATTTTAGAAGATGTTAGCCCCTTCTTTTTGCCCTGTACTTACGTATTTAGGAGAACAACGACAGATGGACCACATTCTGGCAAGTGTTCTCATGCCCCAAAGCTTGTATATTAAGCAGGTATTAAACATAGACTCTTTCTGGCTCAGTGCCTTCACCTGTAAACTGGGGAAACAATAGTAATCTCTCCTGTTCCTGCTTCACAGAGTAATTTTAAGGCTCAAATCACATAATGATTATCAACACTCTGAAAAGATGTAAACAGCTTCCTGTACTCTTACTTTCTGTCTTCCTTTGGTCCCTTTGGTAGTTATTGAGAAAGACCACACAGTTCCACATCACCATGGCTCATATTCACCCCCTTGTCATGTTCCCCAAAATCTGGGAATTTCTCAGCTCCAAAATTACTCAACATAAACCTTTAAAAGGGTATAAGTTCAAGCGTAATTAATAATTCTGACTTCTGTGATGTTGAGCTCTAAATGTGACCTTTCTAGGTTAGACTGGGGAGTGGATAAGAAAGCATCCATCCAAAGAATATCCAAATGATATTGCAGAGTAATTTAATATCTGTTTCCTCAACGTACCTGTGGAAAAGGCTTATCATCCCCTTTCTCATATGAATAAAGCAAGGTTTAGATAGTTTTATTGACTTTCCAACAGTGACAAAGTTGTTAAATCATAGCTCTAAGATTTGATATTTTAAAATTTCATGTTTATTAAAAATCTTCAGTTTTTATCTTCAAAGTATCCTGCTCTTTTTCGACTAGGAGAAAAGAAATGGTAAGAAAATCTAGGGAAAACTTTTTGGTGGTAAAATGAAGATGAGAGCTGCGTGCCAGAAGAAGTTGATAGCAGAACCTGAAATGTAGACATAGCTAGAGAAGGCATGGAATTAGGCTCACTTCTATAAAGGAAGACATGTACCAGGAAGTGTAACCAACTAAAGACAAAGCCCGCTTTTTTCCTAGCCATGATTTCATTGGTATGTGTTCTGCTTTTCATTTTCTTTATTTTTTAAAAAAATAATTTGAACTTTTATTTTAGATTCAGGAAGTACATTTGCAGGTTTGTTATGTGGGTACATAGTGTGATGCTGACGTTTGGGGTATGAATGATTCTATCACCTAGGTAGTGAGCATAGTACCCAATAGTTAGTTTTTCAACCTGTGTCCCCCGCCCTTCCTCCTTCTTTTAGTAGTCTCTAGTGTGCACTGTTGCCATTTTTATGTTCACGAGTACCTAATGTTTAGCTCCCACTTAGAAGCGAGAACATGCATTATGTTAGGCAGTTTTGTATTGCTATAAAGAAATACCAGAGACTTGGTAATTTACAAAGAAAAGACATTTATTTTTGCTCATGGTTCTGCTCATGGTTTTGCTTATGGTTCTGCTGTATAGGAAGCATGGCACCAGCATCTGCTTCTAGTAGGGGCCTTAGGAAGCTTACAATCATGGTGGAAGACAAAGGGAAAACAGATGTATCACAAGGCAAGAGAAGGAGCCAAGGGTGGAGGGGGATGTTCCTCTTTTAAAACAACCAAATTAGTGAGAACTTATTAATTATCATGGGGATGGAAATAACTCATTCGTGAGGAGTCCAGCTCCAAGACCCAAAAGCCCCCCACCATGTCACAGCTCCAACACTGAGGATCAGATTTTTACATGAGACTTGGAAGGGACAAATATCCAAACTGTGTCATGTAGTATTTGGTTTTCTGTTCCTGGGTTAATCCACATCAAATGGTGGCTACCAGTTGTCTCCATTTTGTTGTAAAGCATGATTCCATCCTTTTTATGTCTTCACAGTATTCCATGGTGTATATATACCACACTTATTTTATCCAGTCTACCATTGATGGGCACCTAAGTTGATACCATGTCTTTGCTATTGTAAATGGTGCTGTAATGAACACACGGTACATGGTTTTTGTTTTGTTTTGTAGAACAATTTTTCTTTTGGATATATACCTAGTAATGGGATTGCTAGGTCAAATGGTAGTTCTGTTTTAAGTTCTATAAGAAATCTCCAAATTGGTTTCCACAGTGGCTGAAGTAGTTTACATTCCCACCAATAATGTGTAAGCATTCCCTTTTCTCCACAGCCTCAACACCATCTGTTGATTTTTGACTTTTTAACAATAGCCATCCTGACTACTGGGAAAAAATATCTCATTGTAATTTGATTTTCATTTCTCTGATGATTAGTAATGTGGAACACTTTTTCATTTGTTTGTTGCTCACTTGTATGTTTCTTTTGAGAGGTGTCTGTTCATGTCTTTTGCCTGTTTTTAATGGGGTTATATGTTTTTTTGCTTTTTGAGTTTTTTAAGTTTCTTATAGATTCTGATGTTAAATTTTTGTATTATATGTAGGTTGAGAATATTTTTCCCATATTGTAAGTTGTCTGTTTACTCTATTGATAGTTTATTTTACTATGCAAAAGCTCTTTAGTTTAATTAGGCCACACTTACCAATTTTTGTTTCTGTTGCAATTGTTTTTGAGAACTTAGTCATACATATTTTTACCAAGGCTAATTGTCCAGAATAGTAGTATTTCCTAGGTGTTTTTCTAGGATTTTTGTAGCTTGAGGTCTTACATTTAAATCTTTACTCTATCTTGAGTTCATTTTTGTCTATGGTGAAAGGCAGGGGTTCAGTTTCATTCTTTTGCATTTGGCTAGCCAGCTTCCCAGCACCATTTATTGAATAGGGAGTACTTTTCCCATTGCTTATTTTGGTTGACTTTGTCAAAGATCAGATGGCTATAGGTGTGTGGCTTTATTTCTTGGTTCTCTATTCTGTTCCATTGGTCTTTATGCCTGTTTTTGTACCAGTACCATGCTGTTTGGTTACCGTAACCTTACAGTATAGTGTAAAGTTGGGTAAAATGATGCCTCTGGCTTTGTTCTTTTTGCTTAGGGCTCTCGCTAGGTCTTTGGCTCAACAGTCACCAACATCAACTTTCATGCTGTTTTGGGCCCTCTCTAATGCATCTGAGGTGGTCAATGCTCTCAGTGCTCCTTGCAGACCCAGCCCCTTGCATTAGCTCTCTCCAGTGCTACTGCTGCTCAGACAATGCTGTGCTCTTTCTTCTCTTGTAAGAAAATGCTTTTTACTCCCATGTTTTTCTTTTCAAAGAAGATCCCACAGCAGGATTTCTCAGACCCTGAGAGTTATTTGAAACAATTTTCTTCCCATATGCAAGTACCTTTCCAACCTGGTTGTTTAAATATTGTAGTCACTGCACTGAAGCCATCACCATGACTCCCACTCCCTCTAATGTTTGTATTGAGCTGCTAAATCTGTTTTACTACTTTTGTTCCTTAAGCACTAAAGGATTTTTTCTGAATGATCAACAGTTTATCATTGAAATTTGGTTTCCTTTGCATACCCAGATACCCCTCTTTATTTATCTCTCTGACTGAAGCCCAGTATGTCCACAGATAGAATTATATTTCAGAATGCCCCTAGCCCATACACAAATGTATTCTTAGAATAGTTACCTGAGGCCACTCACCAGATAGAACTGTAACTTACCTTCATTTACAAACAACTACAAATTAAAATGTTGCCTATGTTAAGGCAAGAAACAGTTTGAAATTATAAATAATAATTTATGATTTATCTCAAGGTTTATACTTCCCATGTGCTTTCTTTCCCCCATAACAAAAATTCTTGCTAATCCTTCGCTTACTAACTTCTGAAGCTATTAAATTGAACAAACGTTCAACAAACTACTTTTGTGCCAATACTTGCACTAGGAACTTTTCTATATCTGTTTTCCAATTGAGCTTTCAGAATAACTTTATGTAGCAGATATTATTATCAACAGATACAGTTAAAGATGCTAATGTTCTAGAGGTTAAGAAGCTTGCCCAAAGTCTTTTAAAGAGTAAGACCTTCTATCTCCGTGATTGCTATCAGTAATCTTCAAGAACCATATTGGCTTCCATTTAATGAATGTATCTTAACATTTTTAAAATATAAATATTTGGTTTTTCAATTTTTAGTTATGAGATCTTTCTTACCAAGACATTGTAAATTACCTGATGACATCTGTTACTTCTACTTGGTCATTTATTGGTACAAAGCAAATTACCCTCAATGCATTATAGCTTTTAAAAAACCGTTTTATTATACCTCCCAATATTTTGGAGCAGCAATGCAGGCAGGAGTCAACTGGGCAATTATTCTCAGTGGGATGTTGATTACAACACTTTACCCGTGGTTTTCAGTTGTTGGATTGGCTGCTGTGGAAAGTTCAAGAGGTTTCATTCACATGGCTGGTGACTTGGCTGGGGTGGCTGGAAGGCTGGAGTCAGCTGGGACTGTCAATGGGTTCACTGACAATTGAATTCTCTGGAATGGTGGCCTTAGGAAGTCAGACTGCAGGCACTCTAGCTTGAGATTCCCAAAGAAGATGTTCCAAAAGGCAGAAGGTAGAATCTGCTAGTTTTATAAGCCAGCATAGCATCACCTTTGTCATATTTTTGTTGTTATTGTTCAAAGCAATTGCAGAGCCTGTCTAGGTTCAAGGACAAACAACAGAGAACCCACCTCTTAATGGGTGGAGTGCCAAAGAAATTATAGTCATGCTTAATGCACCACAGCTTCTTCCAGATTTTCTAAATATATACTCAGTACATGTAAATGGGAAAGAGATTATAATTATATTTTAATAGCTACCATTTTTAGTGCCTCCAGATGGCCAAGCTCACTCCAAAGCAGATTTTCTCAACCTCAGCATTGTTGACATTTAGGGCCAGGTAATTCTTTGTTGTGAGGAGTTGTCTTGTGCATTTTAAGATATTCAGCAGCAACCCTGGCCTCTATTTGCCAGATGCCATAACATTTACAGTTGTGACAATAAAAAATGCTAGTCATTCCCAAATGTCCCCTAGAAAACAAAATTATCCCCAGTTGAGAACTCTTGCTCTATGTTAAACACTAACCACAGGGATACATTACAGTATCACATATAATCCTCAGAGGGTTATAAGGAAGGTACCATAATTATTCCCATTTCACGGAAGAGTAAACTGAGGCTCAGAAAGTTAAGTGGCTTAGTTATGGTTACTCAGAAGGAAAAACCCAACTCCATCTGAATGCAAAGCCTGGGCTCTTTCTACCATGCCCTTCACTTCTGTTTTATGCTTCAAACTGTCGAGAATCTAGATGGATATTGGGAGATATAAATACACAGTTCTCTAAAGTCAGAGGCAAAACTCTAGTCACACACCTGCAGCACCACTGTTGAGTCGCCAACTGATTCAGCAAGGGGACGGGTCTGGATTTTCTCGAGCTGCTTTAGGCCATCTCTAGCACGAAAAGCATTGATCCACTCAAAATTAGCAAGCACTTCTTTTCCTTATCCTGCTGTTTGCTTACAGAAGGAATTCAAGCCTAATTTGGATCTGCGCCTGACACTGGGCCACGTGCCAGCACTCAGCGCAAGCACTGGCACACACACTGTCACCTGGTGTGCCGTCTATTTAGGGACTCAGCCTCAGTTGCTGCTGCTGCAGGTGACCTGACAGATGCAGGATGCTCTGCATTTGCCCTGGATTAAAAATGCCACCACTTCTGGTGCAGACTTGTCCAACCATCTTTTCAGTCCTCTCATTCAGTGCGTTCATTCAACCTCAAGAGTGCATACTCAATATGGCTCCTGCGCCCCGTCTGCACTCCTACCTACCTGACTACCGTTCCTACCTATGCCATGCTCCTCTGGAATTTCCCATCTTTTTGAGGAAAGACAAATATTTAACTGGCAATTAGGAAATAAAAAGTCTAATAAAGCTGGGGATACAAGGAAAGGAGTGGTCAATTCTACTTGGCTATCTGGCTGGAGAAAACTTCACGGAAGAGGTAAACATCTAGTGGTTATCCAAGAATAACCAGAGTGAAGAGGAGATTTCAGTGAGGAAAATGAATCTTATGTAAAAGAACAAATATGCTCTAAGTGTCCTGGTGTCCTGTGGGTACCCATATATCCCAAGAAGACAAGAAGTGGGATTCAAAGAGGAAAGACCACTGACTGAGAAGGGGGAGCTACATAATTCCTTGACTCTAAAGAGAATAGCAGGGAAGGAAGGAAATGTTGGATTTTTACTTTGCAAAGATGACTTTATCACCTCTGACCTGTATGGCTGCGAGAGAGGCATGTATGCAGGGAACTGGTGGAAACCAGTTCGAAGTGTGTTTAAATAATTTGTAGTTTAATCATTCAATAAATATTTGTTGCCTCCCAAAATGGCTGCCAGATTCTCAGCTAGACAGCCCACGTAGAGCAGTGAGTAAGCCTGACAGAGCCCCAACACGTGTACATCTCCTGTTCTTCACCTTATTAGTAAAGCTTTCCCTGACCCTCTCAGCACTTCTTCCATAACGTCCTGCTTGCCTCTGGCGCTGAAATAATCACCCTGAATTTGCCTTGTGCCTTGGAACATTGGCCTCTTTCATGGATTGAGAGTGACAGGGACGGAGGTTTACCTAGACTCTCTTTGTTACCCTATTCACTGGTGAAAAAGTAAAACAGCTTCCAGTCTAATGGAAGGATGTTTTCGAAAGGATGACAGACATAAAACAAGAAGCAGAATGAATCGCATAATCTGGATGAAGGGTTTTAGGGAGGAAGCATGTACTGGCCAACAAAAGCATCAACAGAAGAGCCCAGCACAATCTGGGGTGGCTGACTTCTACGGGTGGGGAAGAGTTTCTTTTTATCACTAGATAATTTAGTCTCCCAACTATCTTGTGAGTTAAGCAATCATAGCCATTGGTTTACAGATGCAGAAACAAAGGCTTAGGGCAGGGAGTCAAAACTCTTGTTTGAGGTAAAGTCATCCAGCTCAAAAATTGGTAGCAGTGGGAAGATGAGAAGGCAGGAAGGCAGATTACTAAAGAGACTTCCTCACTCTGCCTAGTCATGCCAGTTGTTTGCCATTACCTAGAGGACTCAGGTTTCATCCTAGAGTCAAAATCTTCTCTCTCCCTCTCTCTTTCTCCAGGTTGAACTGGTTTGTTGAGCTTTGTGGATGGAGCCAGCCAACAGGATGACATAGTGGCAGAGATGGAAACTTGCAGCTTCTTGCATCAGAAAAGCAGAGAGGGCCTCTCTGGCAAGCAGCCACAGACACAAAAGAAGCTTGAGTTGAAGGTTACTCAGCTCTGGATTTTCAGTAATGCCTTACCATTGGCTATATTAAAAGAGGCAAAGAAGCTTCAGTGAGACCTCAAACCAATTGCACAGCAAGCCACTGCCCACAAGGAAGCTGCTGGTCAGACAATGCTGGCTCTTTCACGGGCAAAAAGGCACAGTGCATTGATAAAGGCTGATGGTCCAGGGGGACCTTTATATCCTGACCAAGTGTGGCATTTGTTTCTATCACCTGGAAAGTGGCCCTGGGAGCAGACACGTGACTAGCTGATTCATTTCTCAAGGCCCCCAGAGAGCTAGATGAGGATGGCTTTGAGCTGAGAAGAAAGAGAGGGGTTCATACACATGCAAAGATGTCTTCCCCACTTACTTCTGATGAAAACTCAAGAGGCAGGTGGAAATGGCATGAATATGGGAGTCAGCTGATGAACTTGGAAGCCCCATCCAGCCAGTCAGCAGTGTGGCTCAGAACCTGTCTGCACCTCAGTGTCTAGTAAATGGAGGAAGGGAGAAGGAGATGGAACTTACTGACCTTGGGCATCTTTTATGAACCAGGCACTTTGCTGTTCTCATCCAGTCTTATCTTGGAATGTTCACCCCTCACAAGGTGTTTGTGAGACTTGATGAAATAATATAGATTAAGT
This sequence comes from Cebus imitator, assembly GCF_001604975.1. Taxonomy (NCBI): domain Eukaryota; kingdom Metazoa; phylum Chordata; class Mammalia; order Primates; family Cebidae; genus Cebus; species Cebus imitator. Next base: position 7,858,872 of record NW_016107328.1, read on the forward strand.
ACTTAGCACCACAAACCTATGAGCTATATATTATTGTAGTTATTGTAAGTATTTTCCCCATTATGTAAATGAAAAACTCGAGGCTAGAAAGCCACATAGCAGGGACCCTAATCCAGCTCTAGGTTCCAAAGCCTCTATTCTCAATCACATAGAAATAGTGCTTCTCCTCTCTTCCTTCATCCCCAGAGGTTGGCTGAAATTCATTTTATTAAAAAAATGAGTACAAGAGAAAAAAAGAATATATTCAAATGATTGTTGAATAAATAATTTAATAATAATAAAAATGAGTAAGAAAGTATTAATAACTCACGATAATGAGTTAATAATTAAAAATCATTCCATAAATATTTATCAGGGGCTATTTATGTGCTAGTTTTGTGCTGCTATGGGAGATAAAAAAGAAATTAGATATGACTTCTGCCTGCTCACAGTTTACAGTCCAGTAAATACATATAAAAATCATTCTAGTAATAATAGGAGTAACAAACAATAATAATTCACTAATCTACATGGATGCATACTGTATTCCAAACACAACCTTCAGTATCTTGTTTGCATTATCTCTTTAGCATTTACAATTCTCTGTGATAAGAATTATTACTCCAGTTTTACAGAAGAGAGACCAGATCTCAGAGAGGTTATATAATTTTGCCAAAATTATACAATTTAGAAGTGAGACAGAACCAAAAAGTAAACCCAGGCCTGTCTGATCCAAATTCACCCTCATAACCACTGGGCTATACTTCCTCACACTCTCTAGCCAGCCTCTCTACTTGCAATCCCAAAGACGCTAGTTTGACTAAATGGCTTTCATAGAAAGCAACATTCCATCCGTCAGTGCTAACAGGTAATGATACCAAATAAAATCCTGGAAACTCCTTTTTGACCTTCCAGTTTTCCATTTTGGTAGAGACTCACTTTGTTCTCCCACCTCTGGTGCTGTGTGAAGAAAATGCAAATCGTGCAGCAGCGACTTCCCTTTCACGCGGCAATTCTCAGGGAACTTTGCTCTGCAGGGCACTCAGGCCCACTCTGGGGCAGCAGGCTCAATCCTGACTTGCTAAAAGCATAAGCAACCATCCTATCACTTTAAGCTGCCCTTAATGAAACAGTAATGACAGTTTGATTCTTCGTCAAAAGGCAAGTTTGAAAGCCATTAATGAAGAATAAAATAAAAATAGCATGCCTTTTTAGTCTCTTTCTTGCAAGTTGCTTGAAGACACCTAGGCATGGGTTTAAAGTCATGTGAAGGAGATAATTGGGGACAATATTGAGGGCAAAAAATTAATCGTAGTTAAGTGGAGTCTTCTTCAAAAGCACACCAAGGAGATGACTTTCAACAGAGGCATCACTCTCTCAGAGGGTCAGCAGCTGGAGAAATACGCATTTTCCCTAGATTCATGGTATTAGGGGAAGTTGACACACTCCCCACTTTCCATCATCCCAACACTGTCAGATCTGCCTTCAGCTGTCTGCCAATCTCTCTCTTTCCCTCCTTCAGCTGGTGTGCACAGCACACCACACAGAATACTCCCTTCATTATTCAACGCATAGAAAAGCTGTAGTTCACATTCTCCATCAGTAAACCGCTTGGTATTCAAGGACCAGGTCAAAACTCACCATACTGGTGAAGCCTCCTTTGACCACCTACGCACTTCTCCCTATATTTGGGCTGTGTATTGAAACATCTGACTCCTTAGTGGCTAGAGAGCAACAGGGACAAGGCTTTACCAGTCCTTCTTCATCACCATATGCATGTTAAAAAAGTAAAAAGCTTCCATTCTTATGGGGGAAATAGTCAATGAACCAGAAAGCAAATAAATACACAAGTTAAATATTATGGATTATGGTAGCTCCTAGGAAGGAAAATAAATGAGTGATATGTGTACGACATAGGGCAAGCCAACCAACGTAGACAGGTGATCAGAAATGGCTCTTGGAGGGAGTAGAATTTAAGCAGAGATCTAAAGGAAAAGAAGGATCCAGGACCACAATGAATTGGGGCGAGAATATTCAAGTAGTAGGAATAGAAAGTGCAAAAGTCCTGCTTTGGCAAGATCGTGATGCATGCAAAGAATTAAGAGGAGGCTCGTATGATGAAAAATGGTAATAAAAAGGGAGCTGGAGAGAGACAAGCTGAGTCATAGTAGGAGTAACAACAGTAATCACAGACACAAGACCAGGCCACGTGGGGCTTTGACAGCTGAGATAGGTGGAGTTTTGATGATTGTAAGAGTCCAGTGAGAAACTACTGAAAGGTTTTCTTGGGAAGTGATCTTTGATTTATGTATTTTAAAAGGACATTTTGACCTCTATATGGGAAGAAAACTGGATTAAAGGGTTAAGAGGAACAAGAAGAAGTGGGGGACTGTTAAGAGATTGTTGTCCCATTACCAGCCACGATGTCTGATATAGAAGAGGTACTCAATAAAAGTGTTTGACGTAAATGAAGGAATGGGTTAGACCACCCTGGGTTTACACAAAAATTGTGGCCAGCTAGTGCTCTCCCTGGCTGGTTCTGATGATGTCTCCTTCTGATCCTTAGTATCCCCAGCACTTGAATTTTTCTGGAAAAAAAAAAAAAAAAAACAATTTTATAAAGTACATTCTGAAAATTTGTCACCCATCTCAGGCCCAGGCTTGCAAAAATTGCCATCTTGTCTTGGTAACATTCTTACTATCTGACATAATTTCTTGCCACTGTTCTTCATTCCTGTGAACAAAGAACAGCCTCCTGTTTCTGACAAAAAAAAAAGAAGAAGAAGGAGAAGGAGAAGGAGAGAGAGAAGGAGAAGGAAGAGGAGAAGGAGGAGAAACAAGTTCTGCTCCAATCAGACGTACAAGAGATCATGTAGAGAAGTGGGAAAAAATTCTAATTGAGACTTTTATCCCCTTTCCAGGAAGCTGGCTGAGGGCCATACTTGCAGCTTTGACTTTAAACCTGCAAAACCTCAGCTTCCCCAGGGGAGCAAGGAGGGGCAGGCTCTTGGCACATGGAGTTCCTGAGTATCACAAGTATCTGCTTTTCCCCAGCAATCTCCTGCTTTATTAGTTAAGCCTCTCTGAAGCCCGGATGGGCACATTTCATGCCAATTTCAGGGTGAAAGTGATTTGGCAAGTTATAGTCCCAGGATGATCCGGAAAAGAGACAAGGGGTTGCTGAACACGAGCCATATTAGACGCTTCCCTAAACCAGCAGGCGTCAGCTGCTTCTTGACAGTGGGGTCTGCTAACAAATGGACAATTCTTCAAGAGGAACAGAGGCTTGGGGAACTTAGAAGGTGCTGAGTATTTGTATGGGTAAAATTCTAGCCGAGCATTTTCTCCAATATTCTGTAATACCTGTAATGACTGTTAAAAGAACACAGAAGGAATTCTCCAATAGACATACTTTTAAAAAGGAGAGACCAAAAAAAAAATTAAATTAATTTTTAGTTCAGGGGGGACCTTAATGACTGAGTAGTCCCATTTCTTATGAGGAAACTGACATGTGAGAATGCAGGGTCATTTCCCAAATGTGCCAACCTACTGAAGGACACAGCAGAAAGATGCCCCAGGACTCAGCTCTGTACAGCCTCTTTCTGATGCTATACGCTATTGCTTAGAAGGAAGTATAAGGTAGTAATTAGTGACTATTTGAGTGAAAAAGTAGGCCTGAGATAAGATCTTTGTGTGACACTCATTAGGTCTGTAAACTTTCATCTGTGTCCTCACAGGAAATAAATTGAAATAATAGCTTCTACCTCACAGACAAAAATGAGATAATGACTATAAATTCTGTGCACAGAAATTATGTTCCTATATTTACCAAATATTTTACTTTTTCCTGGATACTGAGGACAACTATGTTTTCTAGGCCCTTTGCACCTGGATGGGGCCATATAGGGGGATTGGGCAATGGAATGTAGGTAGAGGCGAGGGGCCCACTCCCAGGAGTTTCATATGCACGCTCATATTTTTGTTCTCTTTCTACAATGACTGCACATTGAAGATGGTAGAATTACAAAACAGCAAGAGGCTTGATCCTTGAATCACCATTTGGAGAAGAGTTAACTGACCAACAGGATCGGCATTGAATTCTGGGTTTTGTTTTTTTTGTTTTGTTTTGTTTTGTTTTGCTTTGTTTTTTGTTTTTTATTTATTTATTTTTTTGATGGAGTCTCATTCTGTAACCAGGCTGGAGTGCAGTGGTGCGATCTTGGCTCACTGCAACCTCCACCTCCCAGGTTCAAACAATTCTCCTGCCTCAGCCTCCCAAGTAGCTGGGACTATAGGCACACACCACCACACCCAGCTAATTTTTTTTTTTTTTTTGTATTCTTAGTAGATACAGGGTTTCACCATGTTGGCCAGGATGGATTCCATCTCTTGACCTCATGATCCCCCTCCTCGGCCTCCCAAAGTGCTGGGATTCCAGGCATGTGCCACCGCGCCCGGCCAATCTGCATCTAATTTTATGGTGAGAATAAAACATTTTTGTGTTGAAATATATTTTAGGGGATTGTTTATTATAGCAGCTACTGCTATGTACTCTGACTAATATGATAATGGTCATAAATGACATGATTTTTCCTACTTCAGAATCCACACCTGCTATAGAATCTTATAATCAGATTTTCTTTCCACAGTTCTGAACATTAGCAAACAACATCAGCTCTGAGGCGAGACAACACTGATGAGATTCTAAAGTGTGCGGCTCTTCAATCATTGAAGGATTCAGCTGTTTTCCATAGCAGCTGGCTATAGGTATATATTTATTATGTTTTACTTCTTCAAAAATTAGCAAGTGGAAATTCTCATTTTTCCATATTCATTTGCTAAGGAATGACTAAGCCCCATTGTTCCGGTTCTTTTACATATGTTGCTACATGCTATCCTCACAATAGCCCAATAAGATTGCGTGGTCACTATTATTTTAACCATGACCCCTCTAACCTCGAGTTTCTTACACATAATATTCTTTCTGCCAAGAACACTGTTTTCCCAGACATCTCCATGGCTCACACTCTAGATTTGTTCAATCACTTGCAACTCTGTCTAAAACAATGTCCCTCTGCCATCCACATCACTGACTTCCATTATTTCCATCTCATTTGTACACATTTTACTGTTCATTTCTAGCACTGTTGGTTTCTAGCACACCAGAGCCAATCCCTGCAGGAAAGGTTGCTCCTTCACTCACGCCAGGGTGGGTCCGCACTGCTCCCAGGATGGGGCAGATCAGTGGTACATCTTTATTGGCCAACGAACCAGCAGAAACTGAAAGCTTCTTAAACACATGTATCCATCCTAAAGACTTCTCTCTCTCTTTTTTTTTCCTGTTTCAGAACTCCTGGTCAGTGAATTGGAGTTCCAGTTTTTTTCCAGTTTCAGAATTCCTGGTCCACCCTTTACCAATTTCTGAATCAATCTACTCCTGATCTCTTTGTCTACAGAATGACAGGATGTGAGATAGCCTTTGTTTTGCCATGGCATTTTATTGGCACCAGTTCTTGTTCTTGAATCTATGTGTTTCGACCTGCCTCCTCCTTTTTCGTAGGGTTCAATCAGTTCCTTTCCCCACCAATTTAAATAAATTAAGAAAAGCAGATTCGAGGCTAAATAAATTTGCCAAGTAATATTTTGATGTATACTCTTCATCCAGACCAGTGACACAGGACACAGTATCTGAGGAGAACTTTCAAGAGCTAGCTCTTTAGACATGACATTGATGTTCTAAAGATGGGCACTGTTATCAATGGCAGCACTGATCTGCCTTCAAGTAGCCTCATAAGCAACAACTATTCATTTTGCAAATATTTGCCGAGCATCTTCTAGAGTCTCTGAAAATATGCAGTGAAAGAAAACTGCAAAAATGATTTGTGTGTGTGTGCCACAGGGAGCCAGACAGAAGGACAGTGTGGCGGATCTAGCATGGAACTTACAAGGAGACTAGTTTGATAGCACCTGTGACTTACCTTGTCAAACATTTTCCAAAACAATGGGGCATTTTGAAAGTGGCTTAGATTTTTTATTGAGCAGCCAACAAGCAAAGGTGTGTGTGGGGTTGCCTGAAGCCAGTATATTTAGATGTAAATGTAAGTTTGACTGGGTTTCAGCCACAGCCCAATGGGCAAGAAAACATTTAGGTGAAAGTGTAAAAACAGTCATTTCCTGTTATATGCAAGGGCAGTACTTAGTGCTTGGGAAGTAGGAAAAGCAAATAAAGAAAAAGCCCCAGGATTTCATATTTGTTTAACCATGAGCAAATATTATTTGATATCTAATATGTTCCAAATACTGATTTGTTCAGACTCTTCATCCAGAAACTTCAGTATTGGATATTATCAATAAGAATATATTCATAGAGTAACAACCAAAAATATGTCTATTTCTCTAGTTTTTAAATTGGTTTTCAAACTGATGGCACTTCTTGTTACCTCAAAAAGCAGTCCTGAGATGTCACATAGGTAAAGAGTAAAGAGAATGAAATAAAATTTCATTCAAGAAACCTGAAGACACACCATAGAACACTATACTCTGCTCCCCAAAGACAACATGAAAAATAACATCTGACCCTCAAAGTTATTATTTTGAAAGTAGAAGAGAAAAAAGCTGAAGGTTACATAAGCAGCTACTATGTTGAAGTTATATAAACAGCATAAGCAAATGTATAGATCACTATTTATTTTTTAGCAAAAAAAAAAAAAAAAAAAAAGAAATGTGTCCCAGTCAAATAAGAGTCAATACTCTCTAAAATTCCATTACGCATTTTCAGGCCATCCTGCGGAGTTCTCACTCCTTTGTTTCAATATCTACAAGTTAAAAGGTTTAGATGACCTCTGCTAAAACTAAGGGTTATTGCCAAGGATTTTAGTGAAGGATGTTGGCGCTGACATTGAAACTGGTGTCCCTCTTGAATAATGACACTACAACTTGGTGATCTTTTTTTATAGGGAAGTTAATAGCACATGCAGTTTGTTAGGAACAATGATTAAGGATTTCTTGAATGTGTCCATAAAAAAAAAGCAGACCCTTGGTCCCACAGAAGTCACCATTTTAGAGCAGGCTGGTTGACTGATGAGGTAGGTTTTGTATAAAATGCAAATTCACATTTTGTGGAAACTGGAAGTTCATTCATCTAAATCATTTCTGCTACAGTCTATGACGGCTTCAGAAAATTGCCAGGGTAGGGTTTTTATTTGATCTTTCAACATTATTGGAGGTCATATAAACAGGATTATATGAAGTCTTTCAGTGTCAATTAATGTAATTCTAAATCAACATTCTGTCAGCAGTGAGCAGATTTTACAGGGTAAGGAGGAGGAAGGAAGAGCTGGTTTTTCCCTCAAATGAATTGCCCTGGCTTTTAGTTAACTCTTAAATCAAAAGGCAGGGAGAGGGGGAAAGAGAAAAAGAAGAAAGGAAGAAGGGAGAGAAGAGGAAAAGAGGGAGAGAAGTGGGGAAGAAAGTAACCTAATTTATTTTAAAGTGTTTTGAGAAAGTAATCTGTTCCTTATTTTATCTTAAGAAACAAAATATTAGCGTTATTGAAAGGTTAAAGACAATTCATTTTCTGTGAAAACTGAATGCCTAAATGGTGTTCTAATTTTATAATCTAAACTGTAACCCCTTTTGATCCTAGCATGCAGAAAACTTATTTTTAGCCAACAGATACAACACTGGACACTAAGGGTTTTTTTTTTATGGAAATGGAAAACAAACCAAATTTCCTGCATTTGCAGAATATCATCCCTACTATTAAGTGTAATTTGTTTGACTTACATTTGCCTTCAAGGATTTCAGAACACTTCTAGGACAATACTTTCCATAATTCTCTATAAATATAAGGAAGAACTCTCTTCATCTGAAAATCTTTACTGGATTAAATTTTCATCTTCTTCTTTACAAGTCCGCAGGAAACCTCCCAGGGATGGTTAAGAAAAGTTTCACTGTCAAGTCAATTACCTCACTTATCTCTGCGATTTCCTTGTGAAAACAAAAAGCTACATTTCAAGCTAATCTAAGTTGGAAAGAGTCAACAGATGAAATAAAATAATACAATGAATAAGTGCTTTTCTGATCTAACAATCTATGAGCTACAGAACCAGCTTTTTTCAGGCAGTGTGTTTTGAACTCCAGAATAGATTCAACCTCTACAGTTTGACCTATTGAAGTGGAATCTCAGTTCTGCCTCTTAGCCTTTATGTGACCTCTATATTTTCATTCATAAAACAGGGAAAATTGTATTCTCTATCTCAGAGTTGTGATGAGCATTAACTCACATAATGTACAGGAAATGATTAGCAGTGTCTGACATGCTGTCATCATCATTGATGTCATATTCCTCTACCACAAATTGTTCTAAAATTAACTCTATGTTCAATCTTATCAATTCCATTCTCAAAATTTAAGTAAGAATGAATTTTCCAGAATATAAACTCAATCGTATTACTCTCATTCTTAAAATCATGTAATACCGTTTCATTGTCCAAAGAACAACATCCATGATCCCCAATGTGTCACTTCACATCTTTCAAAGCCAAGCTCTTATTCACTCCCATTAGCATCTCCAGTTCCCCTCAACCTTTCCCTGTCCCTGCTCAGAACTTCTGACCACACGAGCCATTTGATGATCCTGAATTCATTCTTCCACTTATTTACACCCCTCTGCCTATAATTCCCCCTGCCTAAAACATTCTTTCCATTCTTATCCTCAAAAGTTTGGATCAAAACTATTTCTTTTTAAAATCAAGAAACCCTGGTCTCAACAATGCACAGATGGAAAAAAAGTAATCTGCTCCAGTGATGTTCAAAGAGGAACAGGTGCCCTTTCGCTTACCAAAGAGAGGATCCATTATGAACTCATCAGCCCTGCTGCTTCATCCATTCCCACTGTGGCCTATTTGCTTGCACTTTTAATGTAGTCATAATCCAAACACTCCCAAAGTCAGCCTGGTCAGCTAACGATGCATCTTAAAATACATCTGTAGCGCAAATTGAAAACACCACTTAAAAATATTGGGAAGTGATAAACACATGATTTTGCTTAAGTCGTTTTGTGGCTACAACTAAGGTTGAAGATAATTTCTGCTAGTGCCCTGCCAAACTGCACTTCTACACATAGGCCATAATACAGAGATTTCTCAACTAGCTTTGGTAAATGGGGAAAAATGGAAGAGTTAGCTGAAATGTACTGACAATTTTGGGGGGAGATATTACTGATGGTCTTTACAGAATCCATGAATACCTACATCCCACCAAAGCCCACCCACCTTTTATTAAGAAGTTTCTAAGAAAGATAGATGTATGTACAAGAGAAAATGGCAAATAAGAAATGAAATGCCACTTTATTATAATTAGGTGGGTTTTTTCTCCGAGACTACAATGATAAGCTCTTTGGTTACTTTGGCTGAAGACATGGCTTAGAACACAAAGCATGTAAAGGCCTAAGGAGCTTTACCTACCCTTCAAGACCAGATGCAAAGCTGTGGTTGTCTTAGTGGTTCCATGTAAAAATAGGCTTGAGAGATTAACACATAGAGCATGCATTTGAGAATAGAGCAAGGTTAGCATGTGGGGCTCCTCCTGTGTAGAATTATTACCTCATCCAGCTCACTGTTTTGGCCTGCAAAGGTAAGATGAACAAAGAGGCGGCTATGTCGGCAAACGTATAATAGATACAGTTGCCCTGCACTAGTATAAGTAGCCTGGACAGTCTTCAAACCTAACTTTCCCTAGATCTTCCAACTTACTTTTATATATGACCACCTTCTGGTCCACACTGTGGCCTTCAAACTATGGATCAAGTCCGTTACAGATTCTTACTCAGTTTCTTCATCTTTCAGGTGATGTATTAGGCAAGATGCCTCTGTGGTTCCTCCGATCTCTGATGTAATATTATATTGTTATAAATAAACATTGCTTTCTACAAAGCAAGGGCATTAGTAAGGTCTGGCAGTACTTCTTCCAATAACAAAACAAAATTTCTTTAGATGTGAATTGTGTTTTCATAGTCTTCACACTTCTCTCTCTAGGCAACTCTTTCATAAGAGACTCAGTGAAAGATTGTGGTTGATTCAGCAAACATCTCTCCCTATTCCTGGAATGAAAGCCCCAAATACTCTTACTTTTGAAAGATCAAAACATTAAAAATTTAGGAAATTTGCCCAATATGCTTTCTAGAGAATTCTAATAAGAATCAAAATAATCAAAAACAAGGAACAAACATTTCTTATATGAACGTAATAAAATAATCCTATTTCATACTTCTCTTCAAAGAAATAACATTTTAATAACATCAAGAATCATTTATTAAAGCCAGCTAGTTCTATCTTTAGTTAAACTAAGAGGCAGCTATAATTCAGAAATATACATAAAAGGCTGCAAAAACTGAGTTTGGCAGATGGCAAATGTGAGGAGAGATGGGAGGAAGTGATGAGAAGTTCTAGCGTGTCAAATCTCAGAAAGCATCAGCAAAGAAATACTCCCTAAGAGTGAGGTTCATGATCTAAAGTGCAAAAGCTACCACCCTTCTTTGTTACAAGTAAGAGAACCAAGTGAGCAAGTTTGGTGGAGAAGCAGAGAAGGCTCAAGTCACAAAGAATCACACAGACCATTTATATTTGCAGAGATTATGCTAACAACAGATAATAATTCAAAATATGTACAAAGCAATTGCTGTTATTGAAGAAGACCACAAACAAAAATGTAGTATCTTAGAAAATATGTAACAGAAAGAGGTTAAGCAAAGATATAGAAAAAAAAAGCAAAGCCATCTTATGCACAAAGATAAAATCAAAGGAAAACAAAAGGAATTGATATTGCAGAGAATACAATAGAGTCATAAAGGATAAAAAGAAGAAAATCGAAAAGGAAGTGAAGTAACAGTAAAAAGAAGAGAGAAATAATGAAAAGAGACAAAGGGAGGGGAGGCGGATAGCAAGGATGGAAAGCATCAGGCAGGAAAAGAGAGAAAGAAACGGACTGAGCGCTGAAGACAGAAAAAACAAACTATTAAAAAGAGTAGGAAAAAAAAACACAGTAGAAAGCAGGTAAAGGAGAGCCAACATACGTATAATGCTTGTATATGCATAAAGAAATTTTAATAAGCGCCAGAAGATTCAAAGTAAGGCTTTTCACTATATAGCATTTTATATAATGTTTTAAAAGTTGGATAACCTGAATTATTGCATGTAATTTTTTAAGTGGGAAGAAGAGGACAAGCTAGATAGGGGCATAACAGGAAGGAGAAAAAATAACAGTCTTGGTTCAATAATTTATGTATTCAGTTGTATTACCAAACACTTACTGAATGCCTATTATATGCCAAGCACTGTTCTGGTTACTGATTGTGCAATAATAAAGAAACAAACAATAATCTCTGCTCTTGTTAACTTTTATTCTGAGGGGAGATGAACAGCAAACAAAATTGTATTACATATCAAATGATAATAATAAAGAACTAACTGGAGAAAAATATAACACAGTGAGGGAGATAGAGCATGTCAAGGAAAAGAGGAGTTGCTATCTCAGTTAGGGTAGTCAGAGAAGTGTTCTCACACACTGGCATGAGACCGTAAAGAAGTGAAGGAGGAAGGCATAAATATTCCAGTCAGAAAAAAAAGGAACGCATTAAAAACATGAAGGCAGAAATGCCTTGGCTTTTTAGAAACTCAATGGAAGCTAGATATGAGTGGGAGGAAGTACCAACAGAAAGAAAATGGGAACCAGATTAAATATGGCTTCGAATATCATTTTTAAAACTTTGACGTTGACTGAATGATATGGGAAGACATTGGAGAGTTTTAAGCAAAGAAGCGGTATGAAATTATTTCTATGTTATTTCACAAGTATCACCCTAGGTACTGTGCTAAGTTAGCTACTACTTAAAAATAAGGTCAAACGAGCAAAACACTGTTTTCATTAAGATAATCACTGATGTTTGGAGCTTGCCGCCTTGCCCAAAAGTTACACAGAGCTAGAATTTCAGAGGACAAACTCCTCCGAAATAACAACAGTAACAACAAAACACATGTTCCTTCACTTTCTCCTTCCCCTGTGTTGTCAGTACAAAAACAAAAAACAAAACAAAACAAAAGAATCTGATAGAGATTGTCTTTGGGAATATAATGGTTATGAGGAAGGTGTATGCTACCTTTCCTCAAAGTCAGTGGGGAAAGGTTTCATAAGTATTATAGAAAAGAATTAAGAGAGGTACTTTCAAGAAGAGGTTTTCATTCTCAAATTTGTAATCTTACTGTAGACTTCTAAATCTGCCCCTGTGCTATCAGAAAACAAGAATGGAAGATTGGGAGGAGTTGGCATAGTGTGGATCTGCCTGAAAAACATGCATGAGACCACTTTGCCTCCAAACTCAATTTCAAAATCTATAGAAGTTGAATCCCAAGATTTCCTGCAGACTCAAGGGTTAGCCATGGGAGGTAAGAAACTGGAGATTTATTGTGTTGTTGAGATCACCCTAGGGACCTCTAAAGCACAGGAGATGGGGTGGATACACAGAGTAGAAAATATTGGAGGCATTTTTTTTTTTTTGAGATGGAGTGTCACTCTTTTAACCAGGCTGGGTGCAGTGGCACAATCTCGGTCACTGCAACCTTTGCCACCTGGATTCAAGCAATTCTCCTGCCTCAGCCTCCCTAGTAAATGGAATTATAGGCACCTGCCACCGTACCCAGCTAAGTTTTTTAGTTTTAGTAGAGATGGTGTTTCACCATCTTGGCCAGGCTGTTCTTGAACTCCTGACCTAGTGGTCCACTCACCTCAGTCTCCCAAATTGCTGGATTACAGGCATAAGCCACTGCACCTGGCCTGGAGGCACTTTCTGTTGGCTCCAGGACATGGCGTCAAATTTCATAAGAGTAACAATAGCTAGAACAGAAGTTTTGGAAAGACAAAGAAAAGACTGTAACTGCACACAGTAAACAGTAGGCATTTGTGCTGTCTCCTTCTATCACCCAAACAGTCAAACCTGGAGAAAATTACTTTTCCTCTCTACCTCAACATGCACACCATTTGCATAACACAGTGATTACAATGATTTCGTACTGTGCCTAGACAAACATCTTTTTAAAAAAATTATATTCTACATATAATATACAAAATGGACAAAAAAAAACAAGGAGGTAAGAAAATGGTTGAAATTTGGAAATCTGTGATTCAATTCAATGCCCTTATTTTAGATACCATGAAAGTGGGAGAAAGACAATGACCTTCACAAGGTTACACAGCTAGTTAGTAGTAACGTTAAGTATTGAACACAGAGCTCTCTTCTCTCAGTTCATTACAGGATCTTACAAAGCTGATCAGAGAAGCAGACAGCAGACTAATCATGTGATGTGAGAATGCGGACATATTTATGCGCACAGCTCCTTGTACCATCTCCAAAAATAAATGGTTGCACATAGAGAAAACACAAGCCATGAACCAGAGCTCTGATGCACTCACTCTATGCTGTTATGACAATAATTTATAATGCTATTGCAATTACAGTAGAATTATAGCACGCCCAGCACCTAATAGAGCTGTGTGCATACTCTTGAGAAAGACGGATGTGCTAGCACCTTGAGCTGCAGAAATGAGATTAAATGGCCCCCATCCCTGATCCTGCCATTGATTTTTGTAGCCGTCCCATTAACATGATACTTCACACACCATCCCTCCTCTATCATTCCTCAGAGGTGAAGACATGGTTTTTGAGTGTAAATAATTAGACCCTCAAAATCCAAGGTGACAAATCTTCCACGCCTCCAATTGCCGTGAATCAGAAGATGTAAATCAAAGCCTCTTTTGAGGATGCGTTTCTGAGAAGGAAAACGTGTTTACAGAATGAACCTGTGTTGTTTCTTCCCCTTTCTTCCTTTTGTCTTCTGTGCATACTTGGCTTTGAATGTGAATTGGCTAAGATAGGGAGGCTATACTAAATCAGGACATTTTTGTTAGAAGAGGAGGGTGTTCTCACACAGTAGGACAACAAGACCAAACAGGCATAGGCCCCTAGCAAGCAAGGGCACATATTCATCCTACTTGGGGATTATAAGGCTTTACATCAGGAGTGTTAGTATATGTTTTGACTTCTCATAAAGCAGTTCTCAGTGGATTGCTCAATGTTGCTAATGAGATAGTGCAATAAATGGCAATAAACATAATACTTACATAATGCTTACAGTGGCTATCTTTTATCGAGTGCCTACTTCATAGTCCTGAATGTCTAGAGTAATGATTAACGGCATTGGATTGCTTATCACAATTTGATAGGGTTATCAACCACTGTGTCTCAGTCTTTGATAAAGCATTGTTACAAACTAAACACTCAAAGACATGAGCTATTATTATTCTGTACGTAGTCCTTTATATACATAATACTACCTAATTCTTTCAGGATATAGGGTAGATGTCATTTGCCCAATTCTTTAGATGAGAAAACAGGCTCAGCAAAAACAAACTCCCTTCCCAAGGTCACGAAACTAGTAGAAGTTGGAAAGTTTGCATTCAAACTCAAGTGTTGTCTAACCTAGTCTTACGTACTTATTAATTTATATATTTATCAATTTGACACCCTTTAGGCATCTTTACATTATTTATTTGTTTGTTTGTTTGCTACTTACTTGTACAAGCTTATCTCATTCCAGAAAGATTTATAGTAGTTTATAAAAATACACATATTTTTAAAGGTATGTTAAAAAATTAAAAATAAAGGAAAGAAGAATAGGAAAAAATAAGATGAACCCAAAAATGAAGTCAGTATTGAAAATATGAACAAGCATTTATTGAGCACATTCATCATAGCTGACATCATGTAGGAAGCAGGAATTTAGAAGCAACCTGACAAGGATTTGTCTCTTCACAAATTTGGGTTCTAATAGAGGAAACAAATATACAAAGAAATAATTACAGGGTACTAGGCAAAACTGGAGAGAATGTACAAGACCCAGTGGGAGCACGTAAAAAGGAAAGTTCACCATATCTGAATAATGCTCATTCCAATCTGGTATTTTCATAGTTTACCTCTGTCTTCTGTCTTCCTCTTCTGACATGAAATCATCAGGAAATCTGCTATCTTGTTTCTAGCAGTATATCTTGTTTCTAGAATGTGGCAGGCAATATTACAGGTGCTCAATGAGTGAATGAATGAATGAATGAATGAAGCTTAAAAAGCATGGTTTAAGAAGTGTTCCATTTCCCACAGCTTGAAAATTGCAGAACCACCCCACCATCTGCCCTAGACTCTGTAGGTGACTGGCACAGGTAGTGACATTATACTAAGATTAAAATTAGGCTGGCTGGGCATGGTGTCTCATACCTGTAATCCCAGCACTTTGGGAGGCCGAGACTGGTGGATCACCTGAGGTCAAGAGTTTGAGACCATCCTGGCCAGCATGGTGAAACCCCACCTCTACTAAAACTACAAAATTAGCTGGGCATGGTGGTGAGCACCTGTAATCCCAGCTACTCGGGAGGCTGAGGCAGAAGAATCGCTGGAAACTGGGAGGCAGAGGTTGCAGTGAGCAGAGTTTGAGCCACTGCACTCCAGCCTAGGCAACAAAGCGAGACTCAGCCTCAAAAAAAAAAAAAAAAAAAAAAAAACGAGGCTAAGATTCAAAGACATTGCATCAAGAGTGAATTAGCAAGTAAATATCCACCCACAAGCAAGAAAGGCTTTGATGGTAATAGCTAAGGCAAATGTAATACTTCCAGAAAAAAACAGCATGCCAAAGAGGAGCGATTTGTCCATCTTGACACACCAGTTAACAAGAAATCAAGGTGTTTGAATTCAACTCCCTCTGGCTCCAGATCTGGACTCTCTCCACTACACCACAATATAGATGAAATAGAGCAGGAGAGCTAAGACAATACTGGGAGAAAGAAACAGTAAGAGGTTTAGGGCATAAATGAAGGAAAAAAGGTGGAAAGTCAGAATATACAAATACTTTCATTTAAAGAAACAGATTTCAGTAACAGAGAAAAATTGCTGTACATTAATCAATACGTGATTAAAATGCATTGAGACAGTGTGATGACCTTAGCCTTTCAAACATTTACTAGTTTTAACTCCTTTTATTCACTTTCTTAATATAAAAATCTCATTTTGAGTTTGGGAAATTGGTTTGAGAATCAGAATAGAATTCTTGGCGAAGCTCTAGCAATTCTATATTCTAAACCTAGTTCCTTCAGTCGTAAAAGAAAGTAGAGTCAGTAACTTCCCCTCTTGGGGCTTCAGTTTCTCCTTATGTCAAGGGAAGAATTTGCCATTAGTTATTCCTAAGTTTCTCTCAAAGTCTGTTCATATTTCCAGGGCTCTAGACAAAAACAGGAGGCCTTGTTCTGGTCCCATCTCTGTGTCTTATTTTTGGCTCTACTTTCTTGTCTCTGTCCCTTATTTCCTGGTCTTACAAGTAGGGATAATATGCTGAATATTTGCCTAAGCTTTGACATTTGAGGACACCTGTTTCTATGATCTTGCTTTAAGGCAATGCCATTATCTGCCATCTCTGTCTATCAGAGCCTTTGTAGATCAAATGAGGTCATGAATATGTAATTACTCTGGTAACTATTAATTGCAGTAATATAAAGTAATAAAATTTCTTTTGTGCTATTACTATTTTTACTTAGACTTGGCAATCTGTTTTCAAAAGAGGCAGAAAGTATGTCAATTTTTTAAGTCACTCTATAATGAAGTTTGCAGTTGATTAAGAATAAAGTGAGGTAAAATTAAATTATGTGAAATAAAATAAAATAATAAAAGAGAAGATTTGATCTCTCTAACGTGGTGGAGAAGACAGAACATGGACCCAGACAACAAAAGGCAATGTAGCAAATAAGGACACTTAGAGGGAAAGGAAGAGTGGGTGGATGGGAGGGGCCTCAATTTCCTCATCTGTAATAAGAGAGTGTAAACTGGGAGGAATGAGGGTGGTCAGGTGGCCAACTCAAAAGTCTACAATGGGCCTAGGCCCATCCTTACCTGATGTTAGAAAATGGGGTCCTAGGATGGGAAGTGGGGGCTACCTGGGCAGCTATAGTGCATGTAGGCTTTATACAAGAGGCAGCTTGACTCAACTCCTGCTGATGTTTGCCCCACATGATTTATAAGGAACAGAGGCCAATTCTTGTAAAAGATACCAGAAATCTGTATTAGGATGTAAAAATCTCTTGATTTTTAAATGTTGATAACTGAATTTAAAAGACAAATAAAAACAAACAAACAAAACCTCTTACTAGGGAAAAAAAAAAGAAAGAGAGAGAAAAAATAAATTAAGTCTAATCTAAGTATTTGGTGGTTCTGAAAGTTTGGACTGGATAATTTCTAACTTCTCTTTCTGCTCTAACATTCTAAAATGCTATGAGATGCAAATTGGTATAATAATACTGTCTGAAAACAGACATTGTTGATGGGTAGTAAGTAATCGTAATTGCAACAATAACATTAATATCTTATACATATATAACAAATAACTACTTGCAAGCCACTTTGGTGCCCATCTTATCTAAGGTTCTCCTAGTAATCCATGTGCTAAGCCAGGTATTAGAGAAGCTAATATCTAACAGAGGTTAAAGGACTGGCTTAAGATCCTATAGGAGGTTAATAGCAAAACTAGGACTGAAGGATGATGTCTCGAATGTTATGAATGAGTATTTTCCTACCAGAGTGACAAAGATATAATGGGGACCATTTTTCCTGCTGTTATCTTTACATCTTCTGAACAAGGGGCACGTTGGGATGAAGAGTGGTGTGCAAAAGCCACTGCTTGCTAATTGACAGGTTTGCAGGAAGTAGGCAACGGAACTTCCCTCCTGGTGTTGCCCCCTTGGGGCTTCCAGACTTGGGGAGAAGCTCTGGGTAGGGGGGCACAGTGACAAGCCAGATCCTCCCAAAGCCCTGGGGAGACCAGCAGCAGAACTCAGTCATGGTACTGGGCTGGGTTTCAGTCCTTTAGCTACTGAATAATGGGAGGTCCCAGGATTTTGAAGGAGAGGTCAGAGCAGAGGGTAGTGATGTGAGCCTGTACAAAGCTCAGGCCAGCAATCATTTACCAAACAGCCTGAGCATCTTTTAGAACTTCGGCAACCAGTGAGACTGTAGAGAGCCTCCAGCCCTGGCTCTCAAGTGCAATGCATTTTTGAGTGAAAAAGTTCAAGGGGCTTAGTGTTGTAAGACTTACCAGAAGAATCCCATTTGGTGGGGGGGTTGTTTGTTGGAAGGACTCTTTGGGGTTGACAAAGCACAGGCTTCTCACAAGGAATCGGCAGGGAAACCTAAGGGAACACATCTGTGAGTTCCAAGTCTGGCAAAAGCCTATGAGTAGGGTGAGCACTTGATCATCTGGTTTGTGTTGGGTGGTTTCAACTTGACCTGGATTTGTCTTTCAGTCTTAAGAATGTCATCATTAGAAGGATAAATTAGGTCATTAAATTAACTGTAAGCATTGTCTGACCAATGGAGAAATGTGGGAGAGAAACTGGGAATGAGAGATGAGGAAAGAGGGGCTGATACCGTGTTGTGACTCAACATGACCATGTGGGCAGAAACAGCACAGATTAAAGCAGACATAGACTAAAGAGAGAAAAACCAGGAAGGAAGCTGTTGGGCTCACTATTTTGTAAAATTCCTGAACAAGATGATTTCTGCAGAAGTTGAAACTTAGGAGCAAACAACAACAACAAAAGTAGCTATCATTGAACTAGTGCCCACTAAATTCCAGGCACTTTGCTAAGAGGCTAGATTCTAGTCAGATTTCATCCTAACAGCAGCAGTCTGAGGGCAACAGAGTAGCCCCAGGTTAAGGACAAGAAACTCTAGAACCTAACGAGGTTTAATGACTGAATAAGAACACATGACATTGAATAAAGCATTAAAAGAGCTCTGTCACTCGCTAGCTGGGAACACTTTTCCTAACAAAAAACTGTGGAGCTAAAGATTGGAAAGCAAGAAATGATTGTCCTTTTACTCCAAGGGCAACAAGACTCTACCTTCATCAACATATATCAAGTTCCCACCATGAGTTTAGAAGGTGCAAGATTCTCCAAGGATTACCACTAAAGTATAAGACATATTTTCTTCGCTAGCCATGGAAACTATGTCCTATGGTTGTAGAGGAAAAATGATGTCAGAAGCACCCTAACATAGTAAAAAGCACAGGGAGTCTTGAGTTGGATGCTCTGAGACCGATGCCAGCTTTGCCTAGTACCTGTCACATGGCAGAGGCTATTAGCCTCTTAGCTATTCACACCTTCAGTTTCGTCATGTGTAAGCTAGAGCTGGAAATAAGGTCAAGTGCATGAGACTGTGAAAATCAAATATGATAATGTAAAAATTATCCTGTGCACTGTAAAGGGATTTTCTAAAATAAGCTGTTCTTCTTGTGTGAAATATTTAGAGGAAATTAAGCAAGAGATGTTAATTGTAGTGTGTGTCCAAGGAAAACTAACTTTCAAGAGTCCGTACAGTCTATACATCGCTTTATAGTCTCTCAGTGCCTAGGTATGCCATCTACTTCTGTGTGTGTGTACTTTCTTTCTCATACTCTTTTTAAACTGCATTTGGCTATCCCTGTTAGCTGTTTTATAGGTCATTGCTCTTTGGGGCTGGATGCCATTTCTGCTCTTCTGTTCCCTTTTTATTCAACCATGTAATAATTTTTCCGTAGCTAGTGAGCTCCCTCTGAAAAGGGGTTCAGCAAGTTGCAAATCTCTGGGTACTGGGTGGAAGTCACTTGCCTTAATTTAAATCCTCAATAATGTTTTTAACACTCAATATTAACCAGGTTCATAAATATGTCAAATATAATGTCATCCTTTCTGTGTGAGCAGTGACATCCAATAAATTATGGAATTTGTGGATTGCCTACAATTCTATACAAAGTATGAAAGACAGAAACAATTAGCAGTTTGGTTGTGTGAGTGCCTACAGTCATACACATATGTGTGTTTTAATGGTGTCATCCTGAGAGAAAGTGTTGCATCGTGTATAGGCACACACCTCTCCTATCACCTTAGAAACAATCACACCAGCTAATATAAAGTACTGCTTCTCATAGTTTTTGTCTTCATAATAAAATTTTTGAAAAGATTTATTGGTTATTTTGATTTTCATTCACCAGCAATTTCATTAAGGTAATAAACCCGGAGGGACTGTTTGTTTAGTTCTGCAAAAGTTCCTCTCTCCTTCAGTTCCTTTCCTTCTTAAGCTGAAGACATTTGTACATGTCAATGTCAAAAACGTTGAAATAAAAAGGAAGGGAAAGGTTATGATAGAAGAAGGAATAGGGTCTTTCCATGAAGGGGATAGGGAAGAAGAAAACAGGGGGTATACCACCCTCCGTGGGCTTTATGCAAATCAACCACCCAGAGCTGCTTACACTTCTTAATAACAATTGCAAATTTCATAGAACAGCCATCTCCTGCCATAGACTACCCTAAAAACTTAGCAAGCATTATTTGCTTTTATTCTTAGTAACACAAGGAAGTGAAGCAATTTGCTCAATACCATGTGTCTAGTCATCAAGAGGACTGCTCAGTGCCTGGGTGAGTAATTTTGTCTAATGCTACATGTTTTCATTAGACACTCCACTTGTCCACAGATTTAACTGAAACCCTAAGATAAAGGAAGGATTTTTATTTGCATGCATCTTACACTTTATCTTATTTCTATGTTGATTTAGATCTCGATGATGATGGATACTGCTTATTGAATACTCTCACATCTCAACAATTCAAACATGATCCACAATGATCCACAATCACCTGCTTAATCTGCTGCCTGGCACATCTCAAATCATAATCTCCGTCTATATTACATGAAAAATGGACACACATACTTTGCAATACCTCCCATCAAGAGATTAAGTAACTTTCCTGATCCCTTGAATCTAGTGGGCTCTTGTGACTACCAATAGAATTTGGTGGAAGTGGCACTGTGCCTTCTGCAACAAGGCACCTGTGCTTGAGGAGCCTTTTAGTTTCTGTCCTTGCCCCCCTGAATAGTACCTCCACGTGAAGAAGGCCAAGCTAACCTATTGGAGACACAGCTTCACCAAGAACCAGTAGCAGCTGCCAAGACAAGCCCATCTTAGACCATCCAACTGTATCCAGAAGGACCGCAGCTCCAAGAGCTGCTAAGTTTTCAGTGGTTTATTAGGCAGCAATACAAAACTGAAACACCCTTTCACCATCCCGACTTTAGGCTCCAGGTTTTCTGGTCTTCTCTCAGGCTGTGGAACATGCCATTGACTTTTCCACCCTTAGACTTTGCATATATTGTTCTTTATGCATAAAATATGTTTGTCTTTCCACCTGTCAAATGATTTTAACTCCCTTTTATCATTTAGGCCACTAGCTTAAAATTCACATCCGGAGAGAATTCTTTACTGAACAACCATATACCCCAGATTTCTTATTCTTCATATCAGCCCTTGCTTACTTTTTCATTGCACATATCTAAAACAGCAATTAATTCATTAATTATTTTTTGTTATTGCCTATTTTCACTGTATCCAGATGTAAGCGCTATGAGAGTGGTTGGAGGCGATGTTTGTTCTGTTTTCCACTTCACTTTAGGAGAGTGCTGGGAAGAGGGTCCCACCCATATTTCTTGGGATCCTTGAATCATTTTTGTGCATACTTTTTCTGAGAGTGCTCTCGTGTCCAACAGCCAGTACTAGCTTCTCTTTTCCGAGGGCTGCCCCAGGCTGCTGAAGCCCAGTTTGGATTGCCTATATGAAAATGCAGAGAGCTAAAGACTGGGAATTCGCATAGCCTTAGACATTCTCCAAGGAGTGGAGTGGTGACTATAAACATTCCAGCTCCCGTTTTCCTTTATCAGGTAAACACTCATGTGTGATCTATCTGTCTCCAGTGCTCATCTGGAGGGCCTTCCTTGATGGTTTTCTTCATGGTATTTATAATAAGTGCATTTTACCCTTGATTGGCTTTCTTCCTTGCCCTGTCCTACTTTTCCAGTTCTCTGGAGGTTTTTCCAGGAACACTTCTTAACAAACACCACTTTCACACAAATCCTTTTGTAAGAATCTACTTCTGTGGAAGCTACTCTAAGACAATGTGTTTGTGAAATAAACTCATTAAAGCACTCCTTGATTTCCACACAATTGCTTTTCACACTGACACCCTTAAACCAATTTCACAATCAGAGCTCAGACACACTGCATCAACACCATGTTTTGCAGTCATGTTTTTGTAATTATTGCAATGTTTTACTGTAATTTGGTGCAGTGCTATAAAGATGAGTGGGAAGTGGTAATAAATGAAAGTGCTGAGGGGAGGCTGGCAAGATGGCCAAATAAGAACAGCTCTGGTCTGCAGCTCCCATGCAGAAGGTGGGTGATTTCTGCATTTCCAACTGAGGTACCTGGCTCATCTCATTGGAACTGGTTAGACAGTGGGTGCAGCCCACGGAAAGCAAGCCTAAGCAGGGTGGGGCGTTGCATCACCCAGGAAGTACAAGGGGTCAGGGAACTTCCTCCCCTAGCCAAGAGAAGCCATGGGGGACTGTGCCATGAGGAATGGTGCATTCTGGCCCAGATACTATGCTTTTCCTGTGGTGTTTGCAACCCACAGACCAGAAGATTCCTTTGGGTGCCTACACCACCAAGGCCCTGGGTTTCAAGCACAAACTGGGTAGCCATTTGGGCAGACATCAAGCTAGCTGCAGGAGTTTATTTTCATACCCCAGTAGCACCTAGAATGCCAGCATGACAGAACCATTTAATTCCCTGGGAAAGGGGCTGAAGCCAGGGAACCAAGTGGTCTTGCTCGGTGGATCCCACCCCCAAGGAGCTCAGCAAGCTAAGATCCACTGGCTTGAAATTCTCTCTGCCAGCACAGCAGTTTGAAGTTGACTTGGGATGCTCAAGCTTGGTGGGAGGAGGGTCACCTGCCATCCCTGAGGCTTGAGTAGGCAGTCTTCCCCTCACAGTGCAAAAAAAGCCTCCAGAAAGTCTGAACCGAGAAGAACCCACTGCAGCTCCACAAAGCCACTGCAGCCAGACTGCCTCTCTAGATTCCTCCTCTCTGGGCAGGGCATCTCTTAAAGAAAAGCAGCAATTCCAGTCAGTGATTTATAGATAAAACTCCCATCTCCCTGGGAAAGAGCACTTGGGGAAAGGGGCAGCTGTGGGAGCAGCTTCAGCAGACTTAAACATTCTTGCCTGCTGGCTTTGAAGAGAGCAGCAGATCTCCCAGATCAGTACTCAAGCTCTGTTAAGGGACAGACTGCCTCCTCAAGTGGATCCCTGACCCCCATGCCTCCTTACTGGGAGACACTTCCCAGAAGGGATCAACAGACACCTCATACAGGAGAACTCTAGCTGGCATCTGGCAGGTGCCCCTCTGGGATGAGGCTTCCAGAGGAAAGAACAGTCAGCAATCTTTGCTGTTCTGCTGCCTCTACTGGTGATACCCAGGCAAACAGGGTCTGGAGTGGACCTTCAGCAAACTCCAGCAGACCTTCAGCACAGGGGACTAACTGTTAGAAGGAAAACTAACAAACAGAAAGGAATAACATCAATATCAACAAAAAGGATGCCCTCCCAAAATCCCCATCCTAAGGTCACCAGCATAAAAAATCAAAGGTAGATAAATCCATGAAGATGAGGATAAACCAGCACAAAAAGACTGAAAATTTCAAAAACCAGAATACCTCATCTCCTCCAAAGGATCACAACTCCTCATCAGCAAGGGAACTGGATGGAGAACGAGTTCGATGAACTGACAGAAGTATGCTTCAGAGGTGAGTAATAACAAACTCCGCCGAGCTAAAAAGTCATGTTCTAACCCAATGCAAGGAAGCTAAAAACCTTGGAAAAACAGTTAGAGGAATCGCTAACTAGAATAACCAGGTTAGAAAAGAACGTAAATGACCTGGTAGAAATGAAAAACACAGCAAGAGAACTTCTTGAAGCATACACAGGTATCAATAGCTGAATTGATCAAGTGGAAGAAGGGATATAAGAGATTCAAGATCAACTTAATGAAATAAAGCATGAAGAAAAGATTAGAGAAAAAAATGAAAAATAATAAAGCCTCCAATAAATAAGGCACTATGTGAAAAGACCAAACTTTTATTTGATTAGTGTACCTGAAAGTGACAGGAAGAATGGAACCAACATGGAAAACACTCTTCAGGATATTATCCAGGAGAACTTCCCCAACCTAGGAAGAGAGGACCACATTCAAATTCATACTACAAAGATACTGCTAGAGAATAGCAACCCCAAGACACATAATCATCAGATTCACCAGGATTGAAATGAAGGAAAATATGCCAAGGGCAGCCAGAGAGAAAGGTTGGATTACCCACAAAGGGAAGCCCATCAGACTAACAGTGGACTTCTCTGCAGAAACTCTACAAGTCAGAAGAGAGTGGGGGCCAATATTCAACATTCTTAAAGAAAAAGATTTTCAACCCAGAATTTCATATCCATCCAAACTAGGCTTCATAAGCAAAGGAGAAATAAAATCTTTTACAGACAAGCAAATGATGAGGGATTTGTCAGCACCAGGCCTGTCTTATAAGAGCTCCTGAAGGAAACACTAAATATGGGAAGGAAAATGTACCAGTTGGTACCAGCCACTGCAAAAACATAACAAATTGTAAAGACCATCAACACTATGAAGAAACTGCATCAACTAACGGGCAAAATAACCAGCTAGCATCATAATGACAGGATCAACTTCACACATAACAATATTAACCTTAAATGTAAACGGGCTAAATGCCCCCAATTAAAAGACACAGGCTGGCATAGTGGATAAAGAGTCAAGACTCATCGGTGTACTGTATTCAGCAAACCCATCTCACATGCAAAGACACACATAGGCTTAAAATAAAGGGAAGGAGGAAGAGTTACCAAGCAAATGGAAAGCTAAAAAAGCAGGGGTTGCAATTCTAGTCACTGATAAAACAGACTTTAAACAAACAAAGATGAAAAAAGACAAAGGAGGATATTACATGATGGTAAAGGGATCAATACAGGAAGAAGAGCTAAATATATATGCACCCAAGATAGGAGCACCCAGATTCATAAAGAATTTCTTAGAGACTGCAAAGAGCCTCAGACTCCCACACAATAATAGTGGGACACTCTAACACCCTACTGGCAATGTTAGACAGATAAATGAGACAGAAAATTAACAAGTATATTCAGGGCTTGAACTCATCTCTGGACCACACAGGCCTAATAGACATCTATAGAACTCTCCACTCCAAATTAACAGAATACACATTCTTCTGAGCACCACATCGCACTTATTCTAAAATTGACCACATAATTGGAAGTAAAACACTCATCAGCAAATGCAAAAGATTGGAAATCATAACAAACAGTCTCTCAGACCACAGTGCAATCAAATTAGAACTCAGGATTAAGAAACTCACTCAAAACCACATGACTAAATGGAAACTGAACAACTGCTTCTGAATGACAACAATAACAAAATTAAGACAGAAATAAATAATTTCTTTGAAACCAATGAGAACAAAGCCACAATGTACCAGAATCTCCGAGACAGAGCTAAAGCAGTGTTTAGAGGGAAATTTATGGCACTAAATGCCCATAGGAGCAAGTAGGAAATATCTAAAATCGACACCTTAACATCACAATTAAAAGAACTAAAGAAGCAAGGGCAAACAAATTCAAAAGCTAGCAGAAGACAAGAAATAACTAAGATCAGAACAGAACTGAAGGAAATAGAGACACAAAAAAGCCTTTCAAAAAATCCATGAATCCAGGAACTGGTTTTTTGTAAAGGTTAACAAAGAAGAAAAGAAAGAAGAATCAGAGAGACACAATAAAAAATGATAAAGAGGATATCACCACTGATCCCACAGAAATACAGACTACCATCAGAGAATACTATAAACACCTTTAAGCAAATAAACTAGAAAACCTAGAAGAAATGGATAAATTCCTAGACACATACACTCTCCCAAGAAGAAGCCAGGAAGAAGTCAAATCCCTGAATAGACCAATAAGGAGTTCTGAAATTGAGGAGGTAATTAACAGCCTACCAACCAAAAAAAAGCCCAGGACCAGATGGATTCACAGCCAGATTCTACCAGAGGTGCAAAAAGGAGCTGGTACCATTCCTTCTAAAACCATTCCAAATAATAAAAAAAAAGAGGGACTCCTTCCTAACTCATTTTATGAGGCCAGCATCCTCCTGATACCAAAACCTGGCAGAGACACAACAAAAAAGAAAATTTCAGGCCAATATTCCTGATGAGCATTGATGCAAAAGTCCTCAATAAAATACTGGCAAGCTGAATCCAGCAGTGCATCCAAAAGCTTTTCCACCACAATCAAATCAGCTTCATCCCTGGGATGCAAGGCTGCTTCAACATGCACAAATCAATAAATGTAATCCATCACATAAATAGAACCAATGATAAAAACCACATGATTATCTCAACACATGCATGCAAAAAAGGTCTTCTGTAAAATTCAACACACTTCATGCTAAAAACTCTCAATTAACTAGATATTTATGGAATGTATCTCAAAATAATAAAAGGTATTTATGATAAACCTATAATCAGTATCATAGTGAGTGGGCAAAAGCTGAAAACATTCCCTTTTAAAACCAGCACAAGACAAGGATGCCCTCTCTCACCACTCCTATTCAGCATAGTATTGGGAATTCTGGCCAGGACAGTCAGGCAAGAGAAAGAAATAAAGAGTATTCAAACAGGAAGAGAGGAAGTCAAATTGTCTCTGTTTGCAGATGACATGATTTTATATTTAGAAAACCCCATTGTCTCAGCCTGAAATATCCTTAAGCTGATAAGCAACTTCAGAAAAGTCTCAGGATACAAAATCAATGTGCAAAAATCGCAAGCATTTCTACACACCAATAACAGAGAGAGCACCAAATCATGAGTCAACTCCCATTCACAACTGCTGCAAACAGAATAAAATACCTAGGAATATAACTTACAAGGAATGTGAAGGATGTCTTCAAGGAGAACTACACACCATTGCTCAAAGAAACAAGAGAGGGCACAAACAAATGGAAAAACATTCCATGCTCATGGATAGGAAGAATCAATATCATAAACATGGCCATACTGCCCAAAGTAATTTATAGATTCAATACTATTCCCATCAAGCTACCATTGACTTTCTTCACAGAATTAGTAA
>NW_016107328.1:7886053-7925342 GCF_001604975.1 Cebus imitator
AAAAAAAAAAAAAAAAAAAAAAAAAAAAAAAAAAACTACTTTAAATTTCATATGGAACCAAAAAATGTCCATAGAGCCAAGACAATCCTAAGCAAAAAGAACAAAGCTGGAGGCATCACACTACCTGACTTCAAACCATACTACAAAGCTACAGTAACCAAAACAGCATAGGACTGGTACTGAAACAGATATATAGACCAATGGAACAGAACAGAGGTCTAAGAAATAATGCCACATGTCTACAACCATCTGGTCTTTGACAAACCTGACAAAACAAGCAAAGGGGGAAGGATTCCCTATTTAACAAATGGTATTGGGAAAACTGGCTAGCCATAAGCAGAAAACTGAAACTGGACTTCTTCCCTATACCTTATACAAAAATTAACTCAAGACAGATTGAAGGTTTAAATTGAAAACCTAAAATCGTAAAATAGAAGAAATCCTAGGCAATATCATTCAGGACACAGGCACAGGTAAAGACTTCATGACTAAAACACCAGAAACAATGGCAACAAAAGCCAAAATTGACAAATGGGATCAAATTAAACTAAAGAGCTTCTGCATAGCAAAAGAAAATTTTGTCAGAGTGAACAGGCAACCCACAGAATGGGAGAATATTTTTGCAATCTATCCATCTGACAAAGGGCTAATATCCAGAATCTACATGAAACTTAAAACAAATTTACAAGAAAAACAAAACATCAAAAAGTAGGTGAAGGACATGAACAGACACTTCTCAAAAGAAAACATTTGTGTGGCCAACAAACATATGAAAAAAAGCCCATCATCACTGGTCATTAGAGAAATGCAAATCAAAACCACAATGAGATACCATCTTAAGGCAGTTAGAATGGGGATCATCAAAAGGCCAGGAAACAACAGATGCTGGAGAAGATGTGGAGAAATAGGAATGCTTTTACACTGTTGATGAGAGTGTAAATTAGTTCAACCATTGTGGAAGACAGTGTGGCAATTCCTCAAGGATCTAGAACAAAAAATACTATTTGACCCAACAATGTCATTACTGGGAATATACCCAAAGAATTATAAATCATTCTACTACTACTATAAAGACACATGCACATATATGTTTATTGCAGCACTATTCACAATAGCAAAGACTTGGAACCAACCCAAATGCCCATCAACGATAGACTGGATAAAGACAATGTGGCACACATACACCATGGAATACTATGCAGCCACAAAAAAGGATGAGTTCATGTCCTTTGTAGGGAGGTGGGTGAAGCTGGAAACCATCATTCTCGGCAAACTAACAAGTGAACAGATAAACAAACTCTGCATGTTCTCACTCATAAGTGGGAGTTGAACAATGAGAATACATGGGCACAAGAGGGGAACATCACACACCAGGGCCTGTTGGGGGATGGAGGGCTAGGGACGGGATAGCATTAGGAGAAATACCTAATGTAGATGATGGGTTGATGGGTGCAGCAAACCACCATGGCAAATGTATACTCATGTAATAAATCTGCACATTCTACAAATGTATCACAGAACTTAACGTATAATTAAAAAAAAAAAAAGAAAAAAAAGAAGCTCATGCTAACAGTAAGCCAATTGAGACAAAGATAAATACCACTTGATGTGCTGAAAGTGATGAATTGTTGGTAGTATTGGAAGGTTCCATGGACCTTCTGGCCATGTGGATTGTAAAGAACAAATACCAAATTCAGGCACACATAGGAAATTCATGAAACAGATCAACAGGACTGTATTCATAGATGAGATTTACGGAAGAATCTGAAGGAGTCTTTAAAAGTAGGGAAATTACAAAAGTTGGCACCAAAAACACTTCCAGACTTTCAAAGTCGGAGAAGTATACAGAACCAGAGAGCAGTTCTTAGGAATGGGCTTGCCTTGTGCTCTTTTGTTGAGAGAAGAAACAGGCTCGTGCTCAAGACTCACCAGTTAGATATTTCAAGAAATCTTGTAAAATCCTATCAAAGTCACCCTCACAGTCTCATGCTGAATTATCTACTCAGTCTCTTGCAAAAATCAGTACCAGTCAGTCATCCTCCTGCATTTTAAAATAAATTTCTTCTATTTACTAATGTCAATTTAAATAAGCTATTAAAAAAGTAGGTTCTTTGGGCAAGAAATTGCACAAGAAAATGAATTCTACTTGCATTTAATGTTCAAGCCAATTTTTAATGTTTTAAATAATCATTTTTGCATAATTTAAACTTTTAGGAACACTTTTGGATTCCTTGGAACATAATCCTTTCATATCACATGAAAGGTTTTGGGTGCTTTCAATTTTGTTCATTTAGCTTTTATTTTCTTTCTTTAGGAATTAATGTGTTATGCATGGCAGAAGAAGCATTCATAGTCTGACAGAATGAGATATAAATCACAGCTCTATCTCTAATTATCCAACCTCTTAGAAGCTGAGTTTTCTGAACTTCAGTTTATTTAACTGTAATACTCCTTCCCCTGTAGTCTTTGGTAAGGAATAAGTGGGGGAACTTAGATAAAACATATAGGACAGAGCTGGCATTCAGTGAATCTTAATTCTCTTTTCTGGGCTTCCCATCATAAATTTTCATTTCCTTTTCTGGACTCCCCATTCTTAGACAGGAAAGATTTGTCTAAGAATTGGACATCTTGGTTTGAAGACAGTCTGAACTCTTCAGCCTGACATGCAGAGCCTTATGTGATTTGACCTCCATGTATCCCAGTTCAACCCACTCCTGCTGTTCACCACAGGGCTTACCCTGTTCTAAAGGAGCACAAGGAACTACTCACTCCTCCCCAGGACCCCATCAAGATGAGACTTCCACCTAGATTCCTGGAGTCCCCAAGTCCTCCAGGCTGAGCAAAGTATTTGTCCTGTGCAATTACCCACGCAACTGCGTCTTCCTCAACACAACACTTATCTTAATTTTGTAAATCTCTTTAATGCCCATCTTCTTTTTTAGATTATAATCTCCTCAAATAGAAATACCATTTGACCCAGCAATCCCATTACTGGCTGTAAACCCTATGGATTATAAATCATTCTACTATAAATCCTAATTTTACTATTCTAATAACCCTGTGACATAGAGATACATATTATCATTAGCCCCATTATACAGGTGGAAGAAACAAGAGAAAAATAAAAGCTAAGTGATTTTGCTGTGATCAAATATATAGCAAGCAACAGAGCAGGCTCTATTATCTCCATACTAGAACCCCATCTCTTGCCCCAATAAGGGACGAGGGGCCTGCAGACACTCAATAAAGGCAGAGTGAACAAATTATTCCATTCCAGGGAAGAAAATAAGATCTGAGCAGGAATATAAATAGATTAAAACTCACACTGCCATGATTTACTAAGAAAAAGGCAAACAGCTAGTAAATAAAATCTAGAGTTTAGGAGAACCCCCTAGCTCCAGTTTCATCAGTTGATTCTGAAGCAATGGGGCATGCACCTGAATCCATTGTCTAGCTAGGTGACCTGACCCTTGTATCCTCAGTCATTTCATCTATTAAAGAAGAGTAGTGAATGAACTCTGAAGCCCTTCCAAGATGAAATGTTTATGTGCTATGATTCTAACAGAGGAATCTGACTTCAGGAACTTGCATTTGCTGTCTCTCTGCCTATCAATGGTCACCTCCTCCTCATTTCTGTCTCAACAAAAATGTCAATAGAGTAGTGGCTAATAGCATCAACTCTGAAAACTCAGTGTTGTAACTTTCAAGCATTGTAGTCTTTGATGGGTTACTTCTCAGTACATCACTTCTGCATATCTATCTACTACTGGAAAGAGGGCTAACATATTATTGGTTTATTGCCTAGTGCCTAGAGTCTCATATCCTATAGTTGTGGCCATGGGAGGAAAATGGAAATTGTTTGCAGGTTTTATTTTTATTTTTTCAAGACAGAGTCTTGCTCTGTCACCCAGGCTGCAGTGGTGTTATCTCGGCTCACTGCAACCTCCACCTCCTGGGTTCAAACAATTCTCCTGCCTCAGCCTCCTGAGTAGCTGAGAATACAGGCACCCGTCACCACACCTGATTAACTTTTGTATTTTTAGTAGAGATAGGGTTTCACCATGTTGGCCAGGCTGGTCTTGAACTTCTGACCTCGTGATCCACCTGCCTTGGCCTCCCAAAGTGCTAGGATTACAGGGGTGAGCCACCGCATCTGGTCTGTTTCCAGATTTTTACCAAGTTAGGGCACATTGTTATTTAAAACAATCTAGTCCCCCAAAATAAAAACCAATATTAAATATAGTTAAAGATACAATTAAAAATAGATATAGAGACAGAGCTATAGGGACTCAGAGGTAATATTCTCAACACTGTCTCCAACCTGTGAGTCAATTATTGAGTGAGACAGCTACCATAAGAGTAGATGACTGATCATCCACACAGTGTTATGTTGAAGTCTAATTTGGATTAATGCGAATAATGAGACAAACATAATGTTTATACAAACTGTGGTTGAAAAATGTTGGCTAGATACAGAGGTCAAGTCCATGTAGTACCAAAAAAAAAAAAAAACTGACAAAAATCAAAATGTTCTGTTCCAATTCATTAAAGGACAAATGTAGGGAAATATTAAAAGTAAGATTTTGTAAGTAATATTTAGCTTCTCTTTAATTTTTTTGCTTGGTATTTGACATTAGATGGAGCCTGGTCCAATGTCCACACCCAAAGAGTTCAAACATAAAATTCACATTTTCCCCTGATTTACAGTAAGTGAACTGATCTTTACCCAGTCAGTTGATTTAGGTATCTCTTCAGCTTCTCAAGAAAATGAAACAGGTTAAGAAGATGAAGAGGATGAGAAATAGGAGGACAAAAAAGATAAAGAAGAGAGGAGGAAGAGGATGAAAGAGAAGAAAATTAACCTCTTAATTAAAGCTTAAAGTTTTAACGATAGACAAAATACCAGAATCTTTTGTCCCAAGATGAATAAAGCCAGAAAAACACATCCTTAGGATGTATGGAAAACTTTACACATCTCCCAACATACACAAATATATAAATATTTATCTGTCAAGGTATGATATGTGTTCCATTATGTTAAGATATAAAGAGTATTTTCTAAATAGAGGCTATCAAGGATTATCAAAGTAATATACAAGTTGAGTATCCCTTATTTGAAATACTTAGCACTACAAATGTTCTGAATTTAAGGTGTTTTTTTTTTCTTTTGTATTTTGGAATATTTGCAACATATTTAACATTTGTTAGCATCTTTAATTGAAAAATCCTAAATTTGAAGTGCTCCAGTGAGCATTTCTTTTGAGTGTCATATCAACACTCAAAACGTTACAGATTTTGGAGTGCTTCAAATTTCATATCTTTGGATTTGGGTTGCTTAACCTGAAATATGATTATTAATATCCTGTGTGTGTGTGTGTGTGTGTGTGTGTGTGTGTGTGTGTATGTCTAAGTTGATAGACAATGGAATCTTAAATTTGGTGAGGTAAATAAATACCTACCATCTCTTAATTTTCGGAGACTTTTAGAATAATGGGATGTGTCATCTTGAGGTCAAAGTAATCATTTTAATATTAGAGCCTTGAAGCCCAGGGAGAAAAGCTCTGCATTAGGAGAGGCACAGATAGGTGAATCTTCACCAAGGGTCTCTATTTTACTTTGTCCTGTAGAGTTGCTGCTGAGAAGGGGCTGTCTGTTTCCCAATTCCCCTACAACCAGGTGAGGACATGTGATCACTCTTATCAATGAACTTCCAAGACAAACCACAGGTGTCCACAACAGGCATCTCAGTTGCCTGAACTGTATTGGGTTAAAAAGTAACTGCTCTCTCCAATCTCCCTTCCCCAGCCCTCTCACTGGATCCTGTGTCCCTAAATTATCAGGTGGAAAAATGTCCATATTTAACCAAGAATGATTATATTGAACTTTTTTTGTGACCAATAAATAAAGTTTGTGCTAACCCACTGAAAAATTGGGGATTTTGCTTGCTTCTGTGGCTAGTGTTCTGCTAAGTAGCAGAGATCTCTAAATCCAAGAATACAGACCAGATTTCCTGATCACCCATCCAGTATTTATTTCATTATTCAGAGACATTTATAGAGTCCATACATTCTTGTGTTTCTGGATGCAATCCAGATTCCTTTTACTGGCTGAATCTTTCACCCCCTTATCCCAAGAACGTAGCACAAAGCCACGCACATAGTAGATACTCAATAAACACTGGTCAAGTGAAAGGTCATCAGTTACTTTAACTGTAAAAAGGGAACCATAACTTTTTAAATACTTGAAATTATGATACTGAATTGTAAGATTTTTTGAGTTCTTAATGCTCTGAAATCTGTAAAATCTCTAGTTCAATGAATTCTCTATAGTCTTCTGCTTTGATATGTTTTCAGTTTATCCTTGCCTCTGATGTTGTAAAATTTCAATTGTATAATTTTTTCAATATTTATCTATATTTGATATTGTATGAACTATCTGGTTATAGTTTGAATTGAGGGAAAACATGCCTTTCTATGATTTACCAATGCAAATCAAAGAAGCAAATATTTAAGAAGGAATTGATAAGAAAAGGCTAAGCAAATTGCATGATTAAGTCCAGGCATTCTGTTTAGCATATGATATATGTCTGCTCATTTTAACAATGACCTGTTGTTCATATTTAGAGAGAGTAAGTAACTTGTCCAAAATAAGAAAACATATTTGGAGATAGTAAGTAACTTGTCCAATGCCAAATACTTAGTAAATAGTAGAGTCTGGATAAGAATAGAGGTCTCTCTGATTTAGGAGTATCTGATTAGGGTTTCTAATTCTCCAGGCTCAGCCACCCAGTTGCATGCAACAAAGAAAGACTTTGGCTAACCTATACAAAAAGGAAATATATTAGGATTAAGATTAATGTAAGAGAACAAACCTACAAACACAGAATTAAAATGGAATAAGAATCAAAGAAGTTCCTGGAATTCAGGGACAGTCTCTTCTTCAGAGGGCATTTGGAATGCGAACACATCAACTTCATCTGTTTTCAGGGTGTATATTATTCCATTCAAGAAATACATTCAATAGCAGAAGACTCTGGCCTCATTCAAGTCACCTGCCCACCCCTTGGTGAGGAGAGAGTAGGACACCATGAGTGATAGTCCCACCAAAAGCCCTAGTCAATGGAGTGATGTAGTTCCCAAAGCAAAACAAGAGTGCATTGCTAGAAATAGGGGAAATGGACATTGGAAATACTAAAAAAAGAGATGTTCACTACAGCAGGATGCAAGAGGAACATATGGCCTGTCCTGAAACTACCAAAAGCTACAGGGCCAACAAAACTCCAAAAGATCCATTTTTATTTCCTCCCTTTACTCAGCCAAGCTCTAGCTCGAATCCCTCCCATAATTAAGAAGCTAGGTTCTGCCTTGACTCTAGACTAGAATCTTGTTATTTACTGTATTAGTCTATTCTCATGCTGCTAATAATGACCTACCCAAGACTGGGAATTTATAAAGGAAAGAGGTTTAATTGACCTGCAGTTCCACATGGCTGGGAGGCCTCACAATCACGGTCGAAGGTGAAGGAAGAGCAAAGAGACATCTTACCTGGCAGCAGGCAAGAGAGCTTGTGCAGGGAAGCTCCCCTTTATAAAACCATCAGATTTCATGACACTTATTCTCTATCATGAGAAGAGCATGAGAAAGACTCACCCCCATGATTCAATTACCTCCCACCAGGTCCCTCCCACGACACGTAGGAATTATTACAATTAAAGGTGAGATTTGAGTGGGAACAGAGCCAGACCATATCACTCATGTATTAGCTTTGTTTGGGCAAACTACACCTTTAAAAATCTCAGTTTTTCACCAGTGGAAAGGACTAGTATCTATCCTTTATATACCTGGCTTATAGAGTTACCATGAGAGTTCAATTAAATAATGCAAAGAGCTTGTTGCATAGTATCTAAAACATGTAAAGAATTCAATAAATATTATCTATTACTGCTATAACTAAACTACCAGGATGCAATTCTTGTCCTTCCTCTAAATGCAGAACATCTGTGGGCAAAAGTAATGGTTTCAAATGTCAGTCCATGGTCAAGTAATCTGCAATAAAATGAGAAAAAAAATGACTTCAATCATTTTTATGAAGCTAAATATATTCACTTTTTAAAATGTTAATACCTTTATAAACTCATAGTGATAAAATAATTGTTTGGGGATTTTTAAAATGTATGTATGTATTTTCAATTGCCAAATTTAAAGGTCTTCACCCTTATGTTTGCCTATAAGTTGTTTTCATAATTTTACTGGGCCATGGATCTTGAGATTGAGAAGTGTTGCACACGTCACTTTATCAGCAGCCTTTCTAGATGCTTCCCCCATGGTGTCCCTTGTATTGGAGGAGTCCTTAGTTCCTGTCCCCTTGTTCTCTATCCTCAACTTCATTTTTCTCAGAAGCATTATTTCTCTGTGAAATTACACTTTTATTTATTTATGTATTTATTGTCTGTCTTCTCTTTTAGAATGTGAGTTCTAGGAACTATTATTAAAATCTATATCTTCAGCTCTTAGCATAGTCTCTGACACATGTTAGTATGTTAGTTCATCATAGTCTCTGACACATGTTAATATGTTAGTCTGTAAAAACAAAGATTTTAGAATACGTGAATGAATGAATAATGCAGAATCCTGTGGCTGAAAAACCCTGATCTTTAGAACCACGTAGAGTTCATGTAAAAAAACAGCTCTGCCATCATTCTCATCTCCAATATGGCCATAAGGATTATTGTGAGAGATAAATGAGATAATGAAAGCAAATCCCTGCATATGATCATCTCCCCTCAAGCGCTATGTCACTGGCCCTGGTTTGACTTTAGTGCTGTTCCAAAATCTTTTTTCAAGTTTAATGTCCTACTTCTTCTGCAGGGGAGAACAAAATAATACCTTTCCCTGAGTCATCACGAGTTCGTAGTTGAGACCCTTACAATAAAAGACAGGTTAATTTTTAAAAAGCACAGAACATTTATTTATCAAAGTTTCACATGACACAGGAGCCTTCAAAATGGAGACCCAAAGACTTAGGGAAATTGTGTTTTTATGCTTAGGTTCCATGAAGAATAGACAACCATGTGGAAGTGTGATTGGACAAAAAATGGTATGATCTAATGGTAATAAATGGGGAGAAACTCAACAAGGTCTTTCTGTTCAAATTTTTCTTGGCCTCTCTGAGCAGTATTCCTTCACCCTGGGTATAGGGCAGAAGCCTTTGGAATGAGAGTCTTATGATCTATTTTCAGACAAGGTAGATCAGAGAATTCCTTGATGACCATGCTTCACATAAAAAGGCCTGGGAAAGTCAGAGTGACCTTTTCACTCATGAGGGTTTCTCAACTGCCAAGGGGTCAGGAGGCATCATGCTCTGAGCCCCAACACCTCAAAATCAGACACCACAGTGAACACATTCCTACACTCCTCTCTCATCCTGCTGTACCAACAAACACAGCCTGGATCAGAGATGGTGCCTCATTAGCATAGGTGCAGGCTGTACCCATCCACCAGTTACAGGCATACGGAAGGACACATAGTCTCCCTGGCAGAGACCCTGCTTGTCTTGTTCCCTGCTGAGCTCCAAGGCCAAATGCAATGGCTGACACACTGTAACTACCCTGCCATCATTGGCCAAACAAATGAATCTGAGTGGGTGGGGATGATAAGAGCAGGCAAGACCTGAAGACAAGGACACAAAAAGTCACACAAACTTGCTCAGAAGGTCTGTTTGCTTCTCCTGGGAGGGCAGAGCCTTTAGTTTCCCAGTCCTGCTGTAGGAATGTTTGACTGTTCTCCTCTTATTTGCTTTCCATTCAGGTCCCAGGATAGACATGTAGTGTGGTGTGGTGGGTAAAGGCCTGGCATTTCAGGCAAGAGACTCAATTTGGCCTTCCTGTGACTCCGTTACCATATTTGCAAAGCACATATAACAAAAGAACCCCTATATAGGGGGGTCCTCCAGAGGGATAAATGTTATGTACTCTGAGCATACTGTGGAGCAGAGTAACTGTGCCTGGAACAGAGGCTGCCCTCAGTAAAGATGGAAACTGGGTTTATGAGTCCAGGCACAGTTGGGTCCTGGGAAACCTTTCTTCATCTTTCTGTCTTCACTTTCCACATCTGAAAAAGAAAAGATAGTGATGAACTAGATCCAGCTCTGGAAGTCTTTGAGCCACTGGGATATATAAGTTCTTGAGGGTTGACTGATTTTTTTCTTTTTTTTTTCTTCCTCTTTTTTTATTCTACTTTAAATTCTGGGGTACATGTGCAGATCATGCAAGATTGTTGCATAGGTACTTTCATGGCAAGGTGGTTTGCTGCCACTATCCCCTCATCACCTACACCTGAAATTTCTCCCCAATTTATCCCTTCTCACCCTCCCTCCAACTATCCCTCCTGTAGCCCCCTACAACAGATCCCAGTGTGTGATGCCCTCCTTTTTGTGTCCAAGTGTTCTCATTGTTCAACACCCACCTGCGAGGACATGCGGTGTTTGATTTTCTGTTCCTGTGTCAGTTTGCTAAGAATGATGGTTTCCAAGTTTATCCATGTCCCTATAAAGGACACGAACTCATCGTTTTTTATGGCTACATAGTATTCCATGGTATATATGTGCCACATTTTCTTTGTCCAATCATCATTGATGGGCATTTGGGTTGATTTAGGTGTTTGCTATTGTGAACAGTGGCACAATGAACATGTGCATGTATGTGTCTTTATAATAGAATGATTTATAATCCTTTGGGTATATACCCAGTAGTGGGATTGTTGATCAAATGGAATTTCTATTTCCAGATCCTTGAGGAATCGCCACACTGTCTTCCACAATGGTTGTACTAATTTACACTCCCACCAACAGTGTCAGAGTGTTCCTATTTCTCCACATCCTCTCCAGCATCTGTTATCTCCAGATTTTGTAATGATCGCCATTCTAACTGGCATGAGACAGTATCTCAATGTGGTTTTGATTTGCATTTCTCTAATGACCAGTGATGATGAGCATTTTTTAATATGTTTGTTGGCTTCATATATGTCTTCTTTTGAAAAGTGTCTGTTCATATCCTTTGTCCACTTTTGGATGGGTTTGTTAGTTTTTTTCTTTTAAATCTTTTTCAGTTCTTTGTAGATTCTGGATATTAGCCCTTTGTCAGATGCGTAAATTGCAAAAATGTTTTCCCATTCTGTTGGTTGCCAGTTCAATCTAATGATTGTTTCTTTTGCTGTACAGAATCTCTGAAGTTTATATCCCATTTGTCTATTTTGGCTTTTGTTGCCATTGCTTTTGATGTTTTAGTCATGAAGTCCTTGCCTATGCCTATGTCCTGAGTGGTTTTGCCTAGGTTTTCTTCTAGGGTTTTCATGGGGTTGATTGATTTTTATGATCAATCATACTTAGGATATTCCCAAAAGTCAAAGCTCCAGGATTACTGGAGAGAGATTATTGTCTCAGTAACTTGCAAAGTTGGAAAAAAGAAGGAAGATAGGAAGGAGAGAGGAACAAAAAAAGAGGGAGGAAGGAAGAAAGGAAAGGAGACTCCAGCTGTACCCAGTTGGTCCTATGAAGTTGATTTGTACCCTTTGACCACACCTGGAAACCTACCTGGGGAAATAGATAGATAATAGATGAGAGAGAGAGAGAGAGAGAGAGAGAGAGAGAGAGAGAGAGAGAAAGAGATTTAAAAGGTTTTAGATTCAAAAACGTTCATGCCTTATTTAAAAGAGTAGAGAAGAAAAAATACCTCAAATATACAACAGTTATGCTCGGGTAGGTAAAATTGTGGCATAACTCCTCTACAGAATTGTCAATATCAATTTAAATGGCATGCCTCAGGATTATAAACAACATTATAAATGCTTATAATATAGTGTTACATTTTTAAAAGCAGGCTATAAAATCCAAAAAATAGTATGGTAATGAACTGCATTTCTTTCTGGTTTTTTATATTTTCCAAATGTCCTTTAACATGATTTATAATTTTATAGTTTTTAATAAATTTTCTAACTTTATATATAAATATATAATAAATATACAATTATTTTGATATATTAAATATATTATAAATATATCTATAAATATATCTCTTTTTCTTTCTTTCTCTCTTTCTCTCTTTCTTTCTTTCTTTCTTTTTTATCAGAAAACAGATTTAGGCCATTAAGCATGGTGCCCACTCAAGTCAAGAGTTTAGCTTAGTCTTGGCTATGCCCAGATTTATCCTTTCCTTTCTCTTTTAAACATTGCATGAGAGCCATGTTAGATACGACAACATTCTTGCAATGGAGGAGAGGAGAATGATTCTCTATTGCCTGGAGATTCTAGCCCCATTCATCACCCAGGACAGACACACATTGCTGAGAGACAGAGAGGAGCCCTGCAGAGCAAGCAGCAAATGGCCAACTAATCAACTGTCTTGAAGATGACCACTCAAACTAGAGACAAATCGATCCAGCTAGCTTTATGCAACTACTTGCCTAGAATTCCCCTCAACTAAGTGTGTTTGGTTTGCTCAGATGCCCTGCTGCTTTAGAGAATGAATGACTTACTGTCTGCTTCACTCTGTAATGCGCAGACCCAGCTGCTGTGGGTTTTCTTTAGACTTGCGACTTAATTCAAATGAAGGCAGAGGTTGGGAAGCTGTTAAAGATTAAAAATTTGATCTAATTTTTTAATGGTACAACTGGCTTTTAATTTAACATTAGAAAAAAACAAAACAAGGAAAGAAAAAAGCTGTATCATCAATCCGTGCAGATGTCAGTTACTGTTTGGTTAATGCTCGCTTTTTATTGCACCTAAAACTCTTAAGGTATATTTTGAAATTATTTACCCTCCTTTGTAATTAGAGTTAGCAAGACCAGCCGTTCTTAACACAAGAGTGTTCTTGAAATATCTGTCACCATTTGGAAGGCTTCCTCCCTTGTGAAACCTATAATTATAACTTTTACTGGATAATACTGCTAACTTTATTTTAGATGAAAAAGTTTTTGGCTCTTCGGCCATAGTCACTGAAAATAAGCTGTCAGAATGAATGAGACTACCAGGATGAAAGAAGAAAGGCCGGGCAATCTGCTCCTCTTATAATTCAAGTTCAGTGTGAACACAGCTCTTCAGTGCAAGGAGAAAGCTTTGCCACTCACAAGTAATCAGGTGTCATGGGTCAAATGTGGCCTGCCAGAAGCATATGTCCATGTCCTAACTCTGGAAACTGTGAATGTGACCTGATCTGGAAAAGGGGTTTCTGCAAATGTAATTAAGTAAAGGATCTTAGGATTAGATCATGCTAGATTATCTAGGTAGTCCTAAATTCAGTGACAAATATCTTTATAAGAGACACCTAGACAAGAGACATAGGGAGAAGGCCATGTCAAGGCACGAGTAGAGACTGAGGTGATGTAACCACAAGTCAAGGAATGCCTAGGGCCCCCAGAAGCTAGAAGAGCCTAGGTGAGTCTCTCCATGTTAGCCTTCCAAGGAAGCATGGCCCTGATAATGCCTTGATTTAGACTTCTGGGCTCCAGAACTATGAGGCAATAGATTTCTCTTGCTTTAAGCCACTCAGGTTGTGGTAATTTGCTACAGCAGCCTTGGGAAAGTAATGCAACAAATTCGTGATCCTGGGTACATTATTTCTTTTCCCTGGGCCACTTATTTTTCTACTGACTTTTTTTAGAAAGCTTTATTTTTAATTTAGCTTTATTTAAATTACATATATTTGTGATATACACATAAGGGTGATAACACTTACCTGTTGGGTTGTAATGAGGATTAAACCTAATATAAGAAACCCAGTGCTTAGTTGATGTTCAATAAACAGAAGTTGCAATTATGTTGTTGTTCCTGTTCATACTATCAAGTTCACGAAAATTAAAAAGAAGCAATAATCAGAGACACAAGGCTTGGAGACTCAGTTCTTCTTACCAGATATGCTAGAAGACGTTGAGCTGTTTTAATATCCTTGTGATGGGCAAAGTTTAAAATCTTAAAAGTTTGCATTCAGGGAATTTTTAAATGACCTCCATCTATACTGAGATACATGCTAAATGCTAAGCTTAGTAAATATTAAACTAAAGAAAGCAGTCAAGGAAACAGGTATAATTAAACTGGTGTTACAGTCTATTAACCCCCTTCATAGGAACAAAACAATGGGCTTTCCATGAAAGAAACTCAATGTCTGAAAAATCTTGTGAGAATGGAGTCTAATGTGGTTAGCCAGTCATCTTTCTCATCTCAAAAAAAAATCCTAGTCTGGTTAAGATCAATGGACTCTC
Organism: Cebus imitator; assembly: GCF_001604975.1. NCBI lineage: Eukaryota > Metazoa > Chordata > Mammalia > Primates > Cebidae > Cebus > Cebus imitator. Next base: position 7,900,306 of record NW_016107328.1, read on the forward strand.
AATTTCAGGAAGAAATCCAATCTCTCTTTCCTGCTTGCATGTCCTCTCAAAGCACTCCTTCATCCTTTTATTGCAATTATTAGCATCTATTTTCACTTCCCTCATTTCTGCCACAGCCATCCTAGTCCAGGCTCCCAAAAACTCTCTTGTGAATGATGGTTGCTGTCTCCTTACAGCCCCCATTCTTCTCACGTGTGCACCTCTGTAGCATTTACATGCAGCAGCCAGAGTGAATAAACTTTTAAAAACATAATCACTCCATGGCAGCTCAAAGCCCCCGACAGCTTCCCATAACACTTAGAACAAAATCCAAATGTCTCACCCCAGACTCTAAAGCCAATATTATCCGTATCTATTCTCTGCCCCTCCCCTGGGCAGTCACACTGGTTTTCTTTCTGCTCCCCAAATTCTTCTATTTCATTTCCTCCTTTGGGACTTTCCTGCAGTTAGTGTCCCTGCCTGCAAGGCAATTTCTTCCCTTTACTATGGCTAGCTCTCTCATAAAGGCTATGTTTGACCATCGATTTCTTGCAATCCTGTCACTCAGTTTAATTTTCTTCTTAGCATTTATCACTGTCCAAATCGCTGTTTATTATGTGTTTATTTGATATGTCTGCCTTCCAATGTAAAATATGAACTTCTTGAGAACAGGGACTCTGCCCATCTTGTTCACTGCTGTATCTGTGCTGTTTTGAAGAGTATCTGGCTCATATAAAGATACAAAGTGTGGCCAGGCGCAGTGGCTCATGCCTGTAATCCCAGAACTTTGGGATCCCGAGGTGGGTGGATCACCTGAGGTCAGGAGTTCAACACCAGCCTGGTCAACGTGGTGAAACCCCATCTCTACTAAAAATACAAAAAATTAGCCAAGCATTGTGGTGGGCACCTGTGATCCCAACTACTCAGGAGGCTGAGGCAAGAGAATCAGTTGAACCCGGGAGGCAGAGGTTGCAGTGAGCTGAGATACCACCATTGCACTCCAGCTTGAGCAACAAGAGTAAAAGTCCATCTCAAAAAAAAAAAAAGATATAAAGTGATCTAAAATGTTTATTGAACATTCAAGCGGTAGCAATAAACAGCAAGAAAGAGCTCAGAAGTGATTTGTCAGAAGGAATGCCAGAGTGTTTCCATCATATCAACTTTTTCTAAACTTCCGTGATCACATTCACATACCACATCCACATGTTATATACCACAACATACCACCAAACCACATACACCATACTATGATGTATGCAGCATTTTTCTATAAATCCACTCAGATTTTCTCCAAATACATTCATTTTAAAATTTTTATCTCATGAGTTTTATGTGATGGCTGTACTTTTCTACTGACTTTTTTTAGAAAGCTTTATTTTTAATTTAGCTTTATTTAAATTATATATATTTGTGATGTACACATGATGTTTTGAAATATATATACCCTGTGGAATGGCTAAATCGATCTAGATACAGCATACATTACCTCACATACTTATAAATTTCTGCAGTTCCTTAGCAAATTTTAAACATATAATACATTGTTATTAGCTACAGTTACCATGTCATACATGAGATCTATTGTAAAATTGCTTTACTGAGATGTAATTACATGCCATATATTCAATTCACCCACTTATAGTGTGCAATTAAATGGCTTTTATTTGTTCACAGATATGAACAACCATTACTACAGTAATTTGGGGACATTTTAATCACTATTCATTACTTTTTTTTTTTTTGAGACAGAATCTCACTCTGTTGCCCACGCTGGAGTGCAGTGGTGCAATCTCGACTTACTGCAACCTCCGCCTGCCAGGTTCAAGCAATTCTTCTGCCTCAGCCTCCCAAGTAGCTGGGACTACAGCACATGTCACCAAGCCCGGGTAATTTTTTTGTGTTTTTAGTGGAGACGACGTTTCACCATACTGGTCAGGCCGTTCTTGAACTCCTGACCTCATGATCTGCCCACCTCAGCCTCCCAAAGTGCTGGGATTACAGGTGTGAGCCACTGCGCCCAGCCTCATTCACTTTTAAAAGTGCTCATCTACATTCTCTCTGTGGCCAGCTTGCTGACCAACAGGATAGGAAGCACCTTCCCTTTGGAAAGACTGCTTGACACCCAGTGTCTGGGGTAAAGAACAAGGCAGGGGTGGTTCGGGTTCCCATGATGTGTCAGGCCTATGGTTTGGGAAGACAGGAATGAGTTAGAAAGGGTAAGGGCCTATGAAGCAACACTATAGGGCTCTGTGGTTTGTGGAGAAGCCTGGGGTCAGGAAAGAAGCCAAGAGCAAAATCTTTGGTTTGAGGTATTCAGAGTACAGATCATGGTAGAAAAGAAGAAAAAGAGAGAGAAAAGTCTTAGAAGGCATTAGAGATTGGGACTCAAGGCTGAGAGGAGGGCTTTTCTTAGGGGTGCAGGGGAGGGTATCAATTTGGGGAAGACACCTGTAGCAACAGGAAGTAGAGTACTTACATTAGATCAGCCTCCCTGCTCATTCACACTCTGCCTGGTTAGCCCTTAGGAGTTAAGGGTCCATTCAATCCTTTGAGTGCATTTTTTTCACTCTCCTTATCCTGCAGAAGGTAGCTGCTCAGTGACATTGCTGCATTCTTAGGGAACCAAAATCCAGACCCTAGCTGTCTCCTTCACCATTCTTGGTGTCACCCTGTGAAGGTCTAGCAAAACCTACAGAAAGGACCCTAGTAGCTCCGTTGAGACTATCAAAACTTCACAAGATTAAAAATAGTATACCCAACCTTTAGATGTGAAATATTGATAGAAATGTCATGATTTCTGCATTGGCATCATTTGGACAAAAGCATGCTTGCTGAGAGATCAAGCCCTCTTTGCGTTGTAGGAAGCAATGTGATAAACATCACATAAATATAGTGTTGGCACATGGAGCTTTCATTTCTATTCTTCTGACACCAGACAGTCTGTTGCCATGGAAATTATTCTGTCACTGCACAAAAACAGCCTTCCTTCCAGAGATGCAGAACCACCAAACATGCCTGCATTTGACAATCAAATCTGGCCAAATGCTGTCCTTCTACTCCATGTAGAGCATGCTTCTCCCATCCCTGACATTGGGTCTTCTAGCCTCATGATCAAGAATTTTGTCACATTAAGGAAGTCTTTTAAAAAGAGCACCTTCTCCTTTGCTGATGAAAGCATCTCCCTCTGTCTTGTGTCCTCCCAGCCATCAAAGGGAAGTGTGGTGCTTCACTTGCTTCAAAGAACTCAGCACCTGCCAAAGATCTGTTTATCCTGCCTCTGAATCTTGGGGAACACGCTCTTGAGATGTCTCAGAGCTGTCTCTCTATTAAGAAGGCATCTAGTTCTATCCTAAAAATATTTACTTGACATATATTGAGCAAGACTGCTAGTTCCCAGGCATCTTTTTTTGAGGTATCTTAGAACACACAAAAAATGAACTCAGCTTAGCACTTACTCAATGTATTCAGTTATATGTGTGTGTGTGTGTGTGTGTGTGCGTGTGTGTGTGTGTGTGTGTGTGTGTGTGTGTGTGTGTGTATTTTAAACCATGTTCCCAGTCAACAAACTACTATCTCTAGGCTTTCTGATTAGGTCTCATAAGACCCCAGAAGTAGGTAAAGGTGCTTTTTGTACCACTTACTCAGTGAGCCTCAGAAACATCAAATCAGTATCCTGTGATTCCAAAGTCCTTGCTCATAGCAAATCACACATCCTCAGAGAACCAACTCTGCCTGACAGAATAGGATCAATGACAGAGGAGGACAAAACAAGGTGGCTTTGAGGATGTAATATAAATGAGGAAAAATAAATCACATATTTTAGGAAAATCATGGGGGAGGCAGTATTTGATGAATGGGAGATTTGAAAGTAGAAATTAGGAGATAGATTCCTAGCCGGAGGAATCTAGCCAGAGGGAACAGTTACAAGTTTCTTCAAGTTTGGCTTCTCCAATACAAAGTAAGGGAGAAGTCTATCCAAAGCACTTGCCCACATTCTGTCCACTCAAGCTTTAAATTCATATTGTGAAGATTAAATGAGTTAATCCAATAAAAAGCCCTTAATACTATAAATAATGCAAAATTAGTGATGAAACTTTATCTACAGGATGGATGTGTGATTCCATCAAGTGAAAATATTAATGATCATTGAATTTCTTCCCATACTTGTTAATATTTATGTCTTAAGAGGGAAAAACTGTATTTAGGAAAGAAATAAGTGACCATAAATCTGTTTTGACCTCAATTTTATGTGTTTTTGTTTGTTTTTTTGTTTTTTTTTTACTTACCAGCTGGAGAATGACCTCCATAAGGTCAAGACAGTGAACTGGTTCAAATAAACTTACATAATCTATATAGAAGGTGGGTCCCCACCATCATCTACCTCCCCCACTCACAATCCCAGATCTAAGAGCAAATCATTTTCAGCCATCACAAAGTGCATGCATGTTAATATTTTTAATTCATGTCAACAAACCATACCAAGTGCTTTAATATCTATGTTATTGTCTTAGTCCAGAACAACTCATACTTATGGAATTCGTAGGACCCAACACACCTTCAAGATAAAAATTCTTTTCTCGTTCACCAAGGCGAGGGCAGGGCCTTGTGCTTTATAAATAAGACGCATGTGCCACACCAATTTGCTTTTACATATCACTGCCTTTTTGGAATGCAACGAGAATACTGCAGAAGAACAATCATCATTGAGAAACACACACATACACACACTTAAAATTAACCCAGCATACATTACGCAATCAGAGCTGCAGGACAGAGAATCACAAGCAACATGGACATCAGTGCTTGAAGAAGTCACTTGCCTCCTGACACCAGGATACTTCTGTCCTCGAAGGCATAGAGAACATCTTCTCAATGGTTGCAGTCTGAGGAGAGGGGACACTTCAGGGGTTATCGATTTGCTACAATGTATAGAGTTCTCCAGAACCTTGCTAGTAGGATTTAGTAGGTTAATCCCCTTGAGGCAACAAAACTTCTTGTTGTGGCTTCCTGGTGGATACAGCAGACCAGATGCATCATTGCCACAGGACTTCTAGAGAAAGTCCTGACAACATCGACTCACAAATGTTGACAATGAAGGAGAAGAAATGTCAATTAGAAAACTACACTACTCTGTGGTCAGGATGGCAAAAAGCCTCTCCCATCTCAAAATCTCTTGGGAGACCACTGTGATAGAAGATTTGGCCTTCATAATGGAGGCATTGACTCTTTGAGAACAACCTAACTCATGTTCAGAAATCGCACAGTATAATGGTTAAGTCCCAGGCTCTGAGACCAGATTGCCTGGATTCAAATGCTGGGTTTGTAATTTAATCACTGGAAGACTTTGGGCAAATCTTTGAGCCTTTCTGTGCTTTGTTTTCCTCATTTACAGAAAAAGCTTATTATGAAGATGAATGAGTTACTAAGCAAACTGTGTTAAATATGTTATCTATTATTGTTTAAACTCTAGGAAGGCCAGGAGCCATGTAATATTTTCTAAGGTATTTACATTAAAAAGTATTTAAATGCTTTTATTTCATTTTGTTTTATGTAAAGGAGAAAGCACTGCTCATGTAGAAAACTAGTTGCTTAACTAAATATAAAAAAATAATAATTAGTGCATGTTAATATGTGCCAGGCACTGTTCTAAACCTGGGTATATAGCAGAGAAAAGAAACAAAGAAGAAGACAAACATTTCTACTTTCATGGAGCTTACAAATTTGGGAGAAATGTGCAAAAACAAGAGAAATAGGAAAAAATGGATGACAAGATAGAGAGTGTTAAGGTCTAGAGAGAAAAAGCCATACAGTGTAAGGGTATAGAAAACCTCTTGCATGTAACCATTTAATCAGTCAACTCTACTGAACACCTATAGAGACACCCAGTATTGTGCTGTCCTTCCATATGGATAATATGTGCCCTGATTAAGTGAAAGGAATGAGGTGTCATTGGAAGAATATACACATGTTGTTTGTAAGATGGGATCAACAGTGAGTTAACGCTGGAAAGGTCAAGCTACATCCAGCTATCCTTGGCTTGTCATACCTGTAATTTTTGTAGACATACATTCCATTTTCAGATGACTGTGATGTTTTGGAATGACCTCTTACCCTTTCTCTGCCACTAGACAGGAACCCTCCTATTCCTGAGTGTAGCACAGGGTCATTTGTATTCTGCATTGGATCAGCCTCCAGTGGTCCATTATCCTCGTATTTGCATCTTTTGAGTTCTATTATCCAATGTTTGGTGGCCCAAATTATCCTGCAATTGCTAAACTATACATGGAACTCTATCCCAGAAGCTAGTATGGAGGCTGGGAATTACAGGTCGAGGGATAGAGTCAGGGATATTGACAGCCACAGACTCTAATTAAAAGAAAAAAAAATTTTTAAAGGAATATGAGGCAGCCAAGATGAAAGATGAACAACCTCTGATGACCTGAGGTCAGCTTTTGTTAAGAAAACATTAACTCAGTACCTGCTATGTGCCTGGCATCTTGCAGGGGCACTGGGAACTCAACAGTAGAAAGATGGAGATGTTTTCTATATTTCCAGATCTTTCAGGCTAAAATATACTGTGCACATGCTGTCACAACAATATTTAACATTCGAATAGGTTTAACTGTTACAAAAGCTCTCACTTGATCTTCAAACAGCCCTATGAAAGTAAATGTTATTATCCCCATTTTAAATGAGGACACTCAGATCCAAAGACTAAATAAGGAAGTCAGAAGGTAAGAAGGCCATTTAAGTCATTATTATAATGGGAAATTGACAGCTTAAGTTATTTTTATAGTAAAAGGATTGACCTCTCTGTTCCCCTGGATCTACGGAAATATCACACTTTTAGAAACCAGGCAAAAGCAGGGATAAATTTAGCCCATACCTAACTTGTCCAGTACAAAAACAAAAAGTTCTCCAGGCAGGTTGATGGAGAGGTCAGGGGATGTGTGGACAGCAGCACATCCACACAATTTCCCCAAAGGCAAACTTTTATGGGCAAAAGTAAAGGACTCTACCTTCCAATCACCAGGATTGAAATCACTCCCCAGGAGGCAAGATCTAGTGGCATCAGTTTCATCCCATACTGATGAGAGAGAGGGGAGAGACAGAGGTGGGAGGAAGTGAAGGAGAAAGCATGAAATCCTTCGTGCTATGGCAAGCCCTGATAGAGCACTCTCTCATGGCCTCTAATGGCGATTCACAGGTGATACTATCAGCAAGTTAGGTGTATTACATGCACACAGATGAGAAGTGAGGGCTTAGGGAGATGATGAAAACTCACATAAGATCCTTGTTGGTACTGGGCAGGTCAGATGTCGAATGGCACTCCCTTGGATTTGGTGAGTTTCTGTTACCTACCAGCCGTGGGCTCTGGAGTGATGTATGCAGGGTGGCTGCTACCTTTAAGGGGGATGTTTTCAGCCATCTCTTGGAGGAGAGGAAGACCCTGATTCAGGAAATGCTTGGAGACTCCGACCACAAGTAAGAGTTCAGAGGAGGGAGAAGCCATCTGGATCATCTCGAAGGTACTGAGAGCCTTCTCAGAAGTTCCTCAGCTTTGCAGAAGCTTGGGAATAATCCAAGCAGATCGGTAGAATGCTTTTAGTGGAAGCATTAATCTTTCTTCTGAAGAAAGATTCTGATGAGATTATAACTGTTTCTCATTCCTACTATTTTTCTCATCAAAGAAACAAGCTCCTCTCCTGGTACCATTCATCAACTGTTTCCATGTAATGTCAATAGAGGGTCTGAATCTCCAAAGCATTCACTTTTGAGTTGGTGGAAGGCAGAAGGGGTCAGGGAAGTGGCGCTTGAACTTGTCTGTAGCTCTGATTTCATTTCATCAATATTTTATCTAATCTAGTATTACTCATTAAGTGGTAACGGCTGTCTCTATCTTTGTCTTCACTGTGCCTCTTTGCCTCTCAAGCTCCTCTCCTGTCTTCCTTCTTTCCTTCTCTCTTCTCTGTGCATTCATGTCTTCAGTTTTCTTTCTGTGTTTTTCTTCTCTCCTCCCTTCCCTTGCCTTTTCCTTTCTCTACCTTTCATACTTTGCTGCTCATTCATCATCTTATCTCTCTGGCTCTCCGTTTTCTCTCTCTCCCCCCATACCTCCACACATATACACATTCTCTGTCTCTCCACTACACTCATCTTTCTCTCCCCTGTCCCATTACCTAACCTAATCAGAAAGGTATCTAAATCCACAGACTTCTTAGCCACGTATCATGTATGACAATGCTCATTATAGAAAATGTATGAGGGGCTGGAGGATGCTCTGATCCCAAAAAGCCAAGAGCCAGAAAAGGCACCCTAGAAGTTTACAAGTATAACAGCATTCAAATCTGAAGGCTCCAACATGTTCTTTTCATTAACAACCCAGCAGGCCCATGCAGGAATCCAGCACAGCCATGCAATCCATTGAACGGGCGACAACCTTCTCTGGTGCCAGAATTCTACCCGGGACAGAAGGGCTCTTGAGCTCTCTGTTCTTTTTACTAGGTAAGAGAGTACCTTTCTCATCACATATCATGTCAATGTGTTTACAAAACTGATAAAATCAGAAGATCAGAGAGCAGGGAAGGGAGACAGAGAAGTTGAGAGTTTATGACTTTCCTCCAAAAAAGAAAGGAAGAAGGGAAATTCATTTGGTGCCTCTTTTGCAAAATCCGTATGACTTGTCTTCAACCATATCTTCCCCTACATTCTCCATCCCAGACCCAGTTGTCCCCCTTGCCCAAACCTAACCTCTGTTCAAATAATATTAAATAACCAGATAAATTTTCTCTTCTATTTCACCAAACTATGTCATATATGGTATAGAATTTCCAGAAATGTTAACAAGTATTACTTTTAAGTAGGAAGACTAGAAATCCTTTTATATTTTCCCCTCTGTTTTTATAAGTATGTATTATTATTGTAATAAAAAGATACAAATTTAAAATGAGCAAATATCCAGTAAATCCATGTGTCTAACCCAGCTCATTCCCCAGAATCTCCAGTGACTCCACATCACATTAGTCTCTGCCTGCTCAGAGTCACCAAGACCTTTTATTATCTTGGCAGCACTCATCATTGCTTTTAATTGGAGACTTTCATGAAGATGTTCTTATCTAAACTGTGTAATACTTCCGTAAACTAAGGCAAAGATAAGCTCAGAGAAACCAGTGATTTGCCTATGTTCATCTATTTAGTAACAGACTCATCTCTTCCAGACTCTTCCAGATTCTTCTAACTGCTGCTCAGTTGATAACAGTGTTCACAGGATTTTTCTTAATAGTCTCATTGGTCTCTGAAGTGGATTACTTAGTCTCTGTTGGGAGTAGATCTAGATTTTGTTGGAACATATTCGCTATATAGAGTGTACTCTCTTCTTACTGACACCACCCAGAGAGAATTCCTCTCTCCAAGCTCATTCTCCAGGGCTCTGGCTGAACTTCTTCATCCCAGACAAGCCACAGGTCAACTTCTGCAGGAAGATTCTGATGAGGTTATAACTGTTTCTCATTCCTACTACTTTCCTCATAGTTTTTTGTTGTTGAGGGGTGGATAGTGCTTTGATTTTCCTAAGAAAATTGACAGTCTCACAAGAACAGGGCTGGTGTCAAGACTCAGGAGCATTCTTCTTCCAGTACTGTGGAGCAAAACAGGCAGTGTGGGCTCTTGAAGGAACCAGATCCTTTCTACTCTGAGCCTATCAGCCTGAAAATGAACGAAATGACACCGCAGGGTGGTTCATGATCAATCTATTTAGCCTAGAGCTCAGTCTTCAACCAGATATTCCTACCACCAAAAATAAACATTTGGGTCTTAATGAAACGTATTTAGAAAAAAAAATGCCTCCATATTTTGTCTTGGCTTCCATTTGGAATCCTCCCAACCCAAAATATCATTCAAATTAAGAGTTTGGGAGAAGAGAATCAGAAATGTCATCTCTGCTCTATCTGGCCAGCAACTCATCTCATTTTCATCTGAATTCTCTTTTCCCTAAGCGTAACAAAAAGGCACTCAGTAGGGAAAGAGATTATATTTTATGAGTTATGATAACAGACCATGAAATGGAATTAGATTCATGCTTGTAGATTGCATCATTTAGGAGCAATTATCTTCTCCTAAATGAAACATTTGGGTTCAACAGATGAGGGTCACAGAGCCAAATCCCAATCGAGGGGAGAATAATGATAATATCAAACACTATTTCAATGGAAACTTAAATAGCCTCTTTCTTCCCATTTCTATGGATGGGAAAATAGAGGTTCAGAGAGTTAGTATACTTAAGGTCATCCAATAAAATAATCATTGCAGTTGGTATTAGAACCTAGGCAGTGTGTCTCCAGGGCAAAGGTTATTTTCCACCTCCACTATATTGCCTGTGATATGATCAGGGTCAACCTTTTTGTACCACTTTGTGCCCTTGTGTGTAGGCTATGTGTATGTGTGTGTGAATCAGGGAGAGATATTGTACAGTCATTGAAAAAAGATCTCAATATTTTTTTATCTTCCTCTACACTGGCGCCGTTCAATAAAATTTTGTGAGCTACATATGTATCATTAATTTTCTAGTAGCCACTTTTTAAAGTTTTTTAAAAAGTTGAAATTATTTTTATATCTTATGTAACCCAGCATATTTAAAGTATTGCCATTTCAACATAAAATCAACACAGTTATTGTTGAGATATTTTAAACTCTTCTGCTCATTTTAAGTCTCATAGCACATGACACTATGAACTAGCCACATTGCTACAGCCACCTTTTGGGTGGTACAGCACTAGACTGAAAGTTCTACATCTTAAGAAGCTTTGGAAAACATCAATACCTTGGCCCCTTCCAAGCCCTGTGGAACAGGGGCCAGGGTTCAGTGTTTGTTTGCTGAAATACCAGGATGCCTCTAAGATGTAGCCAGACAGTAAACTCTTAGAGGAGAATCCCTTTTTGTTATTCACCATGTATGTGAATCACTTTGCATAGAACCTATAACCTAGTAGGCATTTAAAATGTATTTCATGAACAAATTAGTGGGTTTTGACTTGCATTTAGATGTTCTGAGTTCTAATCCTGACTCTGCCATTACCTCGATGTGCGATCATGACTTTATGCCAATAACAGCTCTCTGAGCCTAATCTTTCTCATTAACAATCCCTTGACTCACTGCTCCCTTAGCTCCTTCCATCTCTGAAATGAATAACCCCCGCTTACGTGCCAGGTACCTACTACACACAAGCGCAGCCCGGCAGTGCATACTCCTTTCATCAGGTCTTCACCTCCATCTGAAGTCCATGGCCTGGGATCCACAATTACAGGGAACCCTCCTGCCTTGCACTTGCTCAACACATGTAATCACCGTGATGGTGACATCTCTACAGCCACAGGAAATTTAAATTGCATCTTTTGAGCCTTAATATGATGTTTCTGGGCCATTTCACACACAGTTCCTAAGATAAAGGCATCTACTTGGCATGCACAGCAGTTACACTAATAACAGGGTGATGGTGACATGCCACTGTTTATAGCCCAAGAGCAGAGGCATCTCTGTGAGCTCCAGGTTCTGCTTACAGAGAGGAGGGGAAAGGTGCTTTTCTATGTGTGTATCATTTGCATGTGTGGTTTTGTGGAAACATGAGAAAAGGCATTGTGAGCCTTAGGTTAAGTCCAGGTGCCCTGAAATATTAGGGAATTAGTTTGTCAATGTATCAAAGGAAAGGAAGAAAGGCAGGAGCTGGAAGGAATGCTGTAATGAGGATTCAGGGTAAATCCAAACTCTGATCAGAGCACAGGCTTATGATATACACTTCGTCAGTGCCAGCACATGCAACAGCAGCAGCAGCACCAGCACCACCAGCACTAACACAGGTAGCACCAGAGCCAACACCAGCAGCACCATTATTAGCACCTGCACCAGCAGCACCAGCGCATGCACTACACCACTAGCACAAGCAACACCAGCACCAGTAACTGCACCAGCAGCATCAGCACCACCAGCACCTGCATCACTAGCAGCACTAGCAGCAGCAGCAGCACCAGGACCAGTACCACAAACAGCACCAGCATCAGGAGCACCAGCAGCACCAGCGCCAGCAGCAGTTCTACCAACAGCACCAGCACCAACACCCATAGCATCAGCAGCGGTAGCAGCACCAGCACCACAAGCAGCACCAGCACTAGCCAAACAAGGATCACAGGCAGTGCCAGCACCAGCACCAGCAGCACCAGCGCCACCTGCACCTGCATCTCCAGCAGCACCAGCACCAACACCAGCAACACTGGCCCCAGCAGCCGCACCCCCCTGCATTCCTGGTTATCAGCATATCCCTCAGGATATTCCTGTGCCCCCTGCACACTGGAGTAACAGTCGTTGCTTTAATGGACTATAATCTCTCAAAGTTCCTTGTATTTTCACATGCTCTTTCCATGTTCTTCACTTGCTAAATTCTACCTGTTCTTTAAAATTCATTTGGATACTACTTCCTCCGGAAAGTGTTTGTTGGACACTGTAGCAAACCTAGGCAGGATTACGATTTTGCTTTTGTTTTCATCCAGTGTCTAGGCTCACTCTTATCACTGTACCTATCACCATAGAGTGCCAGCGCCAAGTACTTCCTGCCCAACAGATTGACATCCCAGAGTAGGAACAGTATCTTTTGTCTCTGCATGCCAAGCAAATCGGTGGAACATGGCAGGCTTTTAATGTGAAGATTGAAGAAGCAAGAGAAGCAGGAAAGGAAGAAACATTTACTGAATGAGGTATATGAGTAAGTTACAGACTAAATTATGTCTCCCCAAATCTATATATTGAAGCTTTAACTCCCAATGTCGCTGTATTTGGAGATACGATCTTTAAGGAAATAATTAAGGATAAATGAGAGCATGAAGGTGGAGGCTTAATTCACTGAAACTAATGTCCTTATAAGAAGAGAAAGAGATGCATGCACACAAGAAAGACTATATGGGGAGACTGCAAGAAGGAGGCCATGTACGAGCCAGGAAGAACGGCCTTAGGAGAAACTCATTCTACTGACACTTTGATCTTGGACTTCCAGCAACTATGAGAAAATAAATTTTGCCACCTATTGTTGTCATGGCAGCCCAAGCTGCCTGATAAAGTGAGTAATAGAAGTCTTTGTCCACAAGGTATGGACAAGAAAAGATGAAAGAAGAAGAGGGGCAGCTACGTTGCTAGGACAGTAGCCTGCTCAGATGTCCCCTCAACAGAGAACCTGCCGAGTGAAATGTAGAAAGTCCACAGACAGCCTCCAGCTGCTGTGCCTTCAGGATCCACCATGGTGCTCAGGAGACTGAGGCAGCTCCCATCTAATGACTGAGCACTGTGAGGACACCAGAGCCAGGCCATTTTCACCCAATGCAAGACTCCTGTAGCAGCCTGTCTTTGCTCCTGGCTTCCCCAACTGTCTGATTGAAACTCTTTCGGTGCTGGTGTGGGTCTGTGGCTCTTCATTCCTTTTCCTCATTCCCTCTCTCCCCTCACAGTGGTCATCCCCATATCACATTCTGAGCCTCTCCACCTGCTCTGCCTCCACTTCTCCTTATCCTACATGGGCATTTTCCCAACAAATCTCTCACTCATTTAATTCTGTCTTGGCTTTCTGGAGCACCCAATATGACAAAGGCTGCAGAGAGGGGCATTCACTGAGTGCTATTTGCTTGAGAAACATCTCCAAATTATATTACTGTATCTAGCAACCTGGAGAGGAAATTTTAGTCCCATCATACAGAGAAGGAAATGAACATGATGGAGAAGAGGGGCTTGCCCTGCCACCTGTCCCCAGTGATAAAAGAGCTGCATCCCATCTCCAAAAGTGGAGTGGTGTGTTGTGCTTCCCCCCATCCCCTTTGATGCCCCAAAGCCCCATCCCTGCTTGATACTGTGATCAGCTCCTTTGAATGCTGGGAAGCTCTTGACAAGTTTCCAAGGGAATGTCTCCAGTGGCTTCCACAACAGGTTTCACCCTAGGGGAACATGATGTCAAAGTCCTATCCTAAAGCCTAAAATATGATTTTGGGGGAAAACGAGAAGAGCTGTTATAATCACCTGACAGATTCTTCTTGCCCACTGCACAGATAAAATTGATTCACTGAGATTGTGGTCTTGCAGTAAAGAAAGGATTTAGGCCAGGAGCAGTGGTTCACACCTGTAATTCTAACCCTTTGGCAGGCCCAGTTGAAAGAATCACTTGAGTTCAGAAACTAGAGACCAGCCTGGATAATATAGTAAGACCCCATCTCTACAAGAAAATTTAAAAATTAGCCAAGCATGATGGTTTACACTTGTAGTCTCAGCTAATTTGGAGGCTGATGTGGGAGGGTAACTTGAGCCTGGGAAACAGAGGTTGCAGTGAGCCAAGATGATGCTACTCCACTCCAGCCTGGGCAACAGAGTGAGACCTGTATTAAAGGAAGAAAGAGAGAGGTGGATGAGAGAAGGGAAAAAGGAAGGAAGGAGGGAAGGAAGGAAGGAAGGAAGGAAGGAAGGGGGAAGGAGAGAAGGAAGGAAGGAAATTGTTTAGTAAAATCTAGCCATGTGCTTTCCTGAAAATTCAGAACTGGAGTTTTTCATAATTTGGTGGTCAGGGGGTTAGGGAATGGGTGCTGCTTATTGGATGAGGATGAAATCACAGGGGTGAGGAAGGTGGTCCTTATTTGCTGAGTCAGCCTTTAAGAAGGGGGTCACAAGATTGGTTCAGTCATTCGTCTTAGGTCTGCATGAAGTCAGTTGCTCACTAGAAATGCAAAAGCCTGAAAAACATGTCAAAAGATCAATCTTAGTTTCTACAATGGTGAGAAGTAATTGGGGAACTTACAAATCTTGTGGCCACCAGAACAATGGCTGGTTATTATTTAACTATGCCTACATCTTGGCAGAATTCAGACCCCTCTCATAATCCTAATCTTTTGGACTTTCATTAATTTTATAAAGTTTGTTTTGGTCCCTGAATGAGGAGAAGGCAGTTTGAGGAAGGAGTGTTATCCTTACTTTAAGTTTAAACTATAAATTCCTCCTAAAGATGACTTTGCCTATGCCCAGGAATGAACAAGGACAACTTACAAGGTAGAAGCAAGATGGAGTGAACTAGGTCAGGTTTCTCTTACTGTCATGATTTTGCAAAGACAGTTCCACAGATTTTTACAAAAAAAAAAAAAAAAAAAAAAAAAAAAAAAAAAAAAAAAAAAAAAAAAAAAAAAAAAAAAAAAAAAGTCAGACAGGAAATGATGTGAAAGATGAAAGTACTGTGAAAGTGGGTCCCCAAGAGGCTAGTCATTAGCCAAGAATGCACCGCTTTATAACTTCACTGCTAGGAACTCCACTCATAGTCTTATCTTGCATAAAGACCACAGGATTTTCACCAATTATTATGTGACTCATGTTCATAGCCTCATTGGGAAAGAGACAGGACAGTAGGGCCTTTCACAGACAATCTAGAGGGACAAAGAACAGGTTCAAGTGAACCCAACATATGCCTCAGAGTTACCCGGGACTTTTGTCAAAATGCATACACCTGGGCTACAGCCCTCAGCTGCCAGCCTGTAACTGATCCTTTCATCTCTGGAGAAGCCTATCAGGAACTCACTACATTTAAGAACCACTGGTTTTGGACTTTAGCAAATAGCTGCTGGCCTAAGCTAGAGCACCTATTATGCAGCATCATGGCAGTTGCCAGGAGTACAATTTAAATAAGATATGGTCTCTGGCCTTGGGGAGCTTACAATTTCTAAAGCAAGACAGGCAAATAAACAAGCAATCCCAAAGGTGCGACCCGTATTTGACAGAGTAAGGACAAAATGCTCTGGGAGAATCTAATGCAGCCTCGGGAAATAGAAAAAAGGAAAGGTTCCTGGAGATGACAGGCAGGGAAGAGATGTTGTAAGGGTGTTTCAGACACAAGGAATTCTTGAGCAAAGGAGTAGAGGTCTAGAACAACATGGCTTCTCTGGGGCATATTAATTCACTGAGATTGTGGTATTGTAGCAGTTCTAGAGCATATGGGAAATGAGAGGGCATTGCATTGCACTACATAGGACTGAGAGGTTGATCAAGGGTAAAACATGAAGCATGTTGTATGCTACTCTAAGAACCCAAAAACCTGTTAGTCACCCTTGACTCCTCCACCCAACACTCACTTCTAGCTATTTCTTCTTAATTCTCCCTGCTGTGGCTTGAGCAAACCTCACTCATCTCTCTTGTGATTGCCTAGGTCTCACTACATCCTCACCAGGTTCCCCTCTTGTCTCTACCTTCCCTCAAATCCATGGCTCTTTTTGCTGCCAGAGACATTGTTCCAAAATAAACCAATAATAGTAATAGTAATAGTAATAGTAGCTGCTGATAAATATTAAACATTGCCATGCACTATGTTAAATCTTTGACTGATTTATCTTATTTAATTCTTAAAGAATCCTATTAATCTCATTTCACAGACAAAAAAAAAAAAAATAGGACACAGACAGGTTTTCCACCTTGCTTCAGGAAGGCCATGTGACTAGTGAAAGATGGAATTCCAATCTCTCAGAGCCTTAATCTCTCAAAGAGATGAAGTGATTATTTCAATAATTATTTCAGTGGCTGATTCTAATGAGGCTACATGACCTCAAAATATGGCTAGGAGATCAGAATATGATACCCCAAAATATGCCTCTTTAGTGTAAGAATTATTTTGAACTGCTTATTTAGAAAAACTATAGAAACAGGGGTGACTCTGAAAGATTACTCTTCTTAAAGAGAAATTTACATCTATAAAGGAATTCTCCATTTGTAAGAGCATCTCCCTTTCTGCTCCAGGAAAAGGACAACTCCTAAACAACAGAGAAGGCAGTTCTTAAATCTTCATAACAAAGCTCTACCTTGGTTTTTCCCTAGCCACTTCCTCTTCAACAAACATTTTTCCACGTATTTATTTCTTAGTTTCTGAAAATGATGGTATTTGAGTCTGAAGTTTAAGCTCTTTCTTTGAGATCTGCTCTAAAGATTTACTCTTAATTTGTTCCAGTCCACAACCCCACCTGCTTCCTAGAGTGGATACCAAAATTCCTAAATCCTCAGGTGTCATACTGTAAAATGGTGTTGCCTTTGCATACAACCTCCCACATTCTTTAAATCATCTCTAGATTACTTACCATACCTAATACAATATTAATCATATGTAAATTGTTGTAGTTTTTCAATTTGTATTATGTTTTATTGCTGTGTTTCTGTTTTTCACTATTTTTTTTTAATATTTTTGATCCATGGTTGGTTGATGCAGAAACCACGGGTATGGAGGACCAACTGTATTCATGAGGTATACATGATGATAAACTTATTTTTCTCTTGTTAATCTGTCTTTTGTCATGGAGAATCTCGGCTAAAAAAAAAATTAGATCAATGAGATAGAAAATTAACAGGGACATTTATGATTTGAACTCTGACCTGGAACAAGTAAACTCAGTGAATATTTATAGAATTCTTCACCCCAGGTCCACAGAACATACATTTTTTTCAGTATCACATAACACCTATTTTGAAAGTGACCACATAAATGGAAGTAAATCACTCTTCAGCATTTGCATAGCATTTCACAGATTTAAATGAAATATTGGTTGGCTGTTTGTTTGTTATTTTCTTCCCTTATTCCTTCCTGTCTCTGCTGTTAAGTACAATTATCACCATAAAGGAGGTTTTTAATACCTATTTTTAGATTGCATTCCAGCCTGGGCAATAGAGCAAGACTCCTGTTCTCTCTCCCACTTTCTCTTTCTCTTTCTTTCTTTCTTTAAAAAAAAAAAAAAAAAAGATGTAGAACCGATTCATGGTTGGACATTAAATAGGAGGTTTGCAGTGACACAGGGTTCCCTCCATCCCCTGGGAAGAACTCACTAGGGAAATCGAGGAACTTACTTGATTCTCTGAGCTCCTAAACTGGGGTGTCAAGTTAGGGCCACAACTCTAAAAAAAAAATAATTAAAAAATAGAAAATTATTTTTCTTCCCCTACACTTCCCTGCCTTAAATCATCCAATTGCTTCCTATTTTCTACAAAGGATGAGGTCTAAGCGCCTCAGAATGGTATTAAAGGCTCACATACAGCCTCACTTCTCCCCAGTAGCCTCAGCTCTGCCCAGGCAGCTCTACCACAGCCCATATGCCAGCACACTGGAACGCCCACAGTCCCCCAGCAGCTCCTGAATGTTCACACCTCCTGTCCTTGTCCTATTCATCTCTCTTCTCCACCAACCCTTCTTCGATTAATGCCTCTGCCATGTAAAGTTCTCCAGAACATAACTTTGAAAACCTTTCCTCTAGGAAGTCTTTCTAAACTCTCCCAGAACAAGTTGATTTCTTCCTCCTCAGTGCTGTCACCGCACTTTTTTATGTTATGTAGTAAGGAATGTATCCACACAGCAAGGGGATGTAAAAGTGCCTGCCCACCTCCAGCACAACTCCCCTTTGAGAAAAGTATTTTCTCTTCCCTTATTCCTGATAACCAGTACCAGGCCTGGAGCTAATGGTGTTTGTTGAATTATTAGATTAATGAACTGTCTTTAATACAACATCTTTAAAAAAGATGAGGTTAGATCCTATAAGCTGTTAACACAGGACTTTTTCAAATGATCAAAGTCCTGGTACGATGAGCTAGCATGACAAAGAAAGTAACTTTAGGCTTTCCTGCAACCAAAATGTTTCTTGGATACTTGGTACACATTGATGGTCATAATTTTAAATGGTGGGACATCTCTTTTGCAACAAGTCACTGGGTTTTTATTAGGCAAAGATTCTTGAGCTCTCATGATGTGATTTGTGTTGTGTCAAATACTAAGGGTTTAGCAAGGGAGCTATCCTGTCTCTAAGAAGCTCTATAGATAGTAGAAAAGACACACATTCTACTATAATACTGTGCAATAACTGCCATGACCAAGATAAGACCAGGGCACATAGAATAAAAAGACTCAATCCTTCCTATGAAACAAGGCAAGGCCTTGCAGAGGTAGCATCTGAGCCTGAATTCTAAAAGTAGTTTTCAAGACCAAAAGGAACATTCAAAGCAGAGGGAGAAATTCATGCTGAGTCAGCGTGTCATGACAAAGTAGGTAGGATTAAAGGAACTTCACGTTATTTAGTGAAAGTTGGTCCTCTTTTAGGTTCTTTTGTGTCTGAACCCACTTCTGTGTTTTGAAATTTCCCTCCTTTCTAAACCTTAATCAGAAACCAAACCCTACCTCCCACTATAGATGCTAAAAATATATAAATCCTTATTTTTCCATATTCTTGTAACTGAGCTATGGAATGTGATCTATGCTCAATCAGTTGCATCTACCAAAGGTTTTGAACTTAGAGCAAATGACTCAAGAGGCTGGACATTGAAATACCTTGTTCTGGTAGCAGTAGCAGCAGTGAGAAGAATTTTCCAGGTCATTGATGATTTTCAAATGGTTTCGTTGGTAACCACAGGGCAACCTGAGGTCTCTACTGTGGTGGTAGGCACAGTCTATGGTGAGAGAGTCATGAATAGCAAGAGTAGCTGGGTATCTTTACTGGACTAGTCTATGGGGTAATTTATTCTGTGGTTTTGCCTCATTAGTTCCCTTTGTTGCAATTTTTCCCAAGCCTAATTCCCATACCTCTTAGGGGATTCTGAGAGCTACTTATCATCTCCCAAGGCTGAATGTCACAGAAGCAGACCTTGAAACAAGGATTCCAAAAGTGATCCTGAAAGGAAACAGTAAAGGAGTAGAGAAGTGAGAACTTTTTTAAAAAAAGAGAAATCCAATAGATTGCACATGATTAAAGAGGTTACTGCTAGAGGAACCCAGAGCTCAGTCCTTCTGGGCTATTCTTCAGAGTTGTCCCATTGGAGGAATGAGAAACCTGGGGTATTTATTGTTAAGTTCCATCCATCACTGGCTGAGGAGTTCTCTCAAGTGTGAGCTCCCTGGAACTTTCAGTCTGCTTACAAAAGTGTCAAGAGAAATTCTGCAGGTAGAGTCATAAATACTCCCAATAGAATGATCTCGACTTCTATTGGAATGGTGAGTGCCAAGGGTATATAGAGAGACACTCAGCAGCTATTACACAATTGCTTTGGTACGTTATTTTTGCTTAAATTTGATCTCATTAGTTTCTGTTTGTTGCAACCAAGAACACTGACAAAACTCAAACATGGAAGGAGCAGAAGATAACACAATGAAAGCTAAAAGTCTAGAGCTTATCACTAGAGTATTTGGGAGCCCTTGAAAGGTTTTAAGTAGGGAAAATATATCTGACTTATATTTTAGAATGTTGCTATAGATGGGGCTAAGGTAAGACTACTGATACCACTAAGGAAGCTGTTTTATAATCCAAATGTAAGATAATTAGCCATTTACCCACCAAATCTAATTATTGAGTCCAAAAGTGGGCTTACTTTGTAGTCTCAGCTATATAGACATCAAATCATATTAGAGTCTCTTAAGTTACAGCATTTAAAATATTTAATAACAGCATAAAATATGTCTGCTAACATGACTGCAATTAACCAAGGAAAATGTTTTATGAAGTCAATTTACTGAAGTTTATTTGTGGATTTATGGATTAGTAGAGCAGTCCTGTATATAAAAACTTTGCATTTTCTGAAGTTTTGTTTATTTGTTTGTTTCCTTCCATCTTTCCTCCCTCTCTCCCTTCCTTCCTTCCTTCCTTCCTTCCTTCCTTCCTTCCTTCCTTCCTTTCTTCCTTCCTTCTTCAGACGCTTATAAGCACACCTGCACAAATGCTCTGGCTCTGTGCAATGGGACTCTTTCAGAGCTAAAAGGGGGTTGTCTTAGTCTGTTTGTGCTGTAATAACAAAAATATTCAAGATTAAGTAATTTATCAGGAACAGAAATTTATTTTCTCAGCAGTCTGGAGGTTGTGAAACTGAAGATAAAGGCACCAGCAGGTTTGGTTTTCTTGTGGCGACTGCTCTCTGCTTCCAAGATGGAGCCTTGTTGCTGTGTCCTCCAGAAAGAAGACACACTGCATCTTCACATGGCAGGAGGCTCTCAAAGCCTCTTTTATAATAGCTTTACTCCTATTCATAAGGGGAGAAGGCTCTCATAACCTAATCACTTCTTAACAGTCTCACTTCTTAATATCATTATATTGGCCTTTAAGTTTCAACACTTGAATTTGGGAAGAGACACATTCAAATTATATCAGGGCTTTATCTTATAGATGGGAGAAACTGAGGCCCAGGAAGAAACACATTGAGGTGGCAGCATGCTTCTTTTTCCCTTATCGCTAATTCGCTTCTATACTTTTCTCCCTTTTCTATACTTCTCTCAACCCACTGATACTTTAACTCTTCTCTTTAAAGTTGAACAGGAGAAACAAACCCTAAAGAAAATCTGAAGGAGGAAAAATGTGTCATCAGCATTTGCTCATCTGTTGTGCTGATGCCTTCCCAGGACAGGTGCCTATACCAGGACCCCAGCCGCAGAATAGTTTCTCTCTCCCACTTCTTTCCTCCCCGCATTCCATCTCTGCACCTGAGACAGCCTCTTCAGAAGTGGAAGGGGCCTCAGAAGCCATTCAGTTCAGTTGTTTTGAAATGTCACATGAAGACCTAGAATTAGAATATCACCATTTTGCAACTTCTTTGAATTGATGAATCAAGGCTTTCATCAAGTATTCTCGCCAAAAAAATAGAACCTAGCTCCAAGAGGAAAGAATGTGCTAAATGATGTCGTGAGGATGCAGTCTGCAAAAACCAGACTGGAGTTGGAAACTCTAGAACAAACAACCCAGTATCTTCAACAACACCAATGAATGAAAATGAACAAATGAATAAAACAATTGAAGGATAAAACAAAATGAAAAACAAATAAATAAAAATTAATATTTTCAAGGGAAAAAAGAGAAGAATGGACAATCTATAGATTTAGAGGGATAAACATCAACCAATTGACATGTATGGAACTTATTTGAAACTTGATTCAAACAAAATGCAAAAAATAAAAAATGCAATAAAAAATTGAACCCTGCATATTTTACGGGATTAAGTAATTGTTGTAGAACTCTTGAGGTTTGATAATTACATTGTGGTTATACTTTAAATAACAAAATAGAGTCCTTATGTTTTAAAAATTCATATTGAAATATTTATGAGTTCAACAGCATAACCTGCGGAAATTTGCTTGAAAAGATTCATGGAGGTGGGGAATGGGTGGGGTTATAGATGAAACAATATTGTCCAACAATTAATAATTGTTGAAACTGAAAGCTCATTATGCAATTCTTATTTTTGGACACTTCTAAATTTTGTGTAGTAAGTTTAAAAAGAATACTAGTTTCTTTATGTGTTTTGTTCACCTTCTTGCCCTCTCCCACTCCTTCTGGTACTATCTGCCCCTACCTCCCGTGACTCCTAGAGTATTTTAACACTAACTATGGGCAGTTGCTTGCCTTTTCTTCTGCTGTTCTCTATCTCTGGGTGCCCTTTCCTCTCTTTTCCACCTATTCACACTCTAAGACCCAGTGCAAAAATAGTATCTGTTAAATCTGCTTCTTATCTCTATCCTGAGGAAGAAGTGATTACTCTTCCCATGAGCAGCCAAAGTATAATACACACACGCACACACACACACACACACATGTCCACAGTGGTATCTACACCATTATGCTAGGTTAGTAAACAGTAGAGCTGAGATCTTTAAAGGAGTGTGAGTTAATCAGTCACTCATTGTATCATTAAGTCATTACTTTTTGACCACCTACTATGTGTCAGGTGTCATATGTCTGTGAATGAGGTGGAAATGAATGGACTTGGTCTCTGCCCTCAGAAGATTCCCACCTACTTGCTGAGGCAGATAAATGATCCACATTAAAACAACTTTGATCAAGCCAAGTTATGCCAGATTGCAATGGAAACGTAGAGAAAGAAGAGACCAACAGAGAAGATTCGGGATAGTCATTCCTTGTAATGAGACTGATGGTCGGATGTTCAAATGGAAGGCAAAGTGCATCAGGGCCTGCTCAGCTGAGGCAAGAGCCTGTATCAAGAAGGTCTCTGACCGAAGGAAGTGTTGTGCATTTGGAGACTAGTTCACATTCTTATGAGGGAGGAATGAAGAATGGTAGGATTAAAAGACTAAGTATGGAGCCCAGAGCCACATCAAGGAGAAACTGTATTTTTCATTGTTGGTTCTTTAGTGCCCCTGATGCCAGCACATAGGCACTTGATAAATGTGCACTATAATAATGAGCCAATACATAATTGTTGAGCTTATGAGCCTCAATTGAACTACTAGGTTAAATTAATGTGATTTTAAAATGAACAGTAGATTAATATTTTTCCCTTTTTTAATCATATGTATCATTAAGGCTTATGGTAAATTCAAAGCAGTGATGTTTCAGGAATGGACAATTCTGGTGAGAAGAGAACACTTTTCTGATAACTCTGCTGGTGCTTCCTCTCTCCTGTTCTGAGGCTGTGTGGGAGGGCAGCTCCCAAAGAGTTAACTCCTGGCTGGATTCCAAATCTGCAGCCAGGAGGCCAGCAGCTTCCTCCTCCACCTCCAAATCAATTACACAAGAAGGCTTCACTCCAAGTTTTTCTTTGATCATTACCTTGTCCGCTTTTACAAACCCATTTTCTGTCTTGGCACAGCAGCAGGGGAGAAAAACTGTGTTAGCAGACTGACTGCAGGTTCCTTGGAAGTTTCAGCCATTGAGAAGCTGCCTGCTGATGCTTTTCCTCTGCAGAACTTCAAAGGGGACCCCCACACATTTAAACACCAGGGGGGAGAAATGCTGGAAATAGATGCAAACTCTACCTCCAAAGCCCTGGCAGTGTTCTCTTTCAGCTGCAACTAGAGCTGTTCTCTGAGGCGGCACACATCCAAAAAAGGTACTGGTTAAGGAAACGGGGTGAAAAAGTGAAATTTTAACCAGCACTGAGTACCTCTGGGCAAGAGATTTCTCTCCACTGGGCCTCAATTTCCTCATCTATAAAGTGAAGATCTTTTAAGTGCCCTTCAGTTCTTCAGGATTTCTCTATTTCTGGATTGATGGATGGTTGGATGGATGGATAGATGGATGGATACATGGATATATGGATGGATGGAGGAATAGAGTTTTAAAAAGATTACCTAGATAAATACAGATGATCAGATGATAGATGATAGTGATGATAAAGATGATGAAAGAATGATAGAGAGACAGAAAAGAAAGAGCAAGAGAAAGAAAGAGAAGAGAGAGAAAGAAAGAAAGAAAGAAAGAGGAAAGAAAGAAAGAATGGAAGGAAGGAAGGAAAGAAAGAGAAAGAAAAAAAAGAAAGAGAAAGAAAGAAGGAAAGAAAGAGAAAGAAAGAAAGGCAAGAGAGAAAGAAAAAGAGGAAGGAATGAGGGAAGGAAGGAGGGAGGGAAGGAAGGAGTGAGGGAAGGAAGGGAAGGAGAGAAGGAGGGAGGGTGGGAGGGAAGAAGGAAGGGAGGGAATGGCATAAGAAGACTTGGATCCAGGTGAGAACAGAACCTGGGTTTGAACATTTGTTCCACTATTATTAGCAGATTTTATCCAGATCCAAAATCTATGCATTGTCTCATGTTTTCACTCCTCTGGGTCTAAATTTTCTCAATTATAATTAGAGAAGGAATTTCACTGCATATCAGGCTAAATAAAATATTATGTAGAAATTGCCTCACATACTGCACTTCAGCCTGACGCCTGGTGACAGAGTGAGACTCTGTCTCAAAAACAAAAACAAACAAACAAACAAAAAATAAATTGCCTCACATTACCTCATAGTTACCTATTAGATGTAAAGCAACCAAAAACTACAAGAGGTAGAAAAGTCCATTGGTTCTCAGAATCATGAAAAGAAACTGATAGAAAATGTTACTGCCGGCTCGATCCAAGATGGCCGTTTAGGAACAGCTCAGGATTGCAGCTCCCAGTGAAAGCACAGAGGGTGAGTGGACACCACATTTTTTTTTTTTTTTTTGAGACGGAGTTTCGCTCTTTTATTGAGTTCCTATCATGTGGCAGGTACAAAGCTGAGGAATGGGGGTACAAATATAGGTTTAAACATGGGCCCTAATCTTGGAGACCCTACA
>NW_016107328.1:7927288-7928654 GCF_001604975.1 Cebus imitator
GGGAAAGCAAGACTGGAGAAAAAAGGGTAAAAAGGAATGAACAAAATCTCCAAGAAATGTGGGGTTATGTGAAAAGACCTAATCTATGTTTGATAGGCGTACCTGAATGCGACGAAGAGAATGAATCCAAGCTGGAAAATACTCTTCAGGATATTATACAGAAAAACTTCCCCAACCTAGCAAGGCAGGCAAACATTCAAGTCCAGGAAATACAGAGAACACCACAAAGATATCTCGTCAAGAAGAGCAACCCCAAGGCACATAATCATCAGATTCAACAGGGTTGAAATGAAGGAGAAAATACTAAGGGCAGCCAGAGAGAGAGGTCGGGATACCCAAAAAGGGAAGCCCATCAGACTCACAGCAGATCTCTCAGCAGAAACCCTACAAGCCAGAAGAGAGTGGGGGCCAATATTCAACATCCTTAAAGAAAAGAACTTTCAACCCAGAATCTCCTATCCAGCCAAACTAAGCTTCATACGTGAAGGAAAAATAAAATCCTTTGGGAACATGCAAGTACTCAGAGATTTCGTCACCACCAGGCCAGCTCTACGAGAGCTCCTGAAAGAGGCTTTACACATATAAAGGAACAACAAGTACCAGCTTAACTAAAGGGCAAAACACCCAGCTAGCACCAAAATGACAGTATAAAATTCGCATATAACAACATTAACCCTAAATGTAAATGGACTAAATGCCCCAATCAAAAGACACAGACTGGCAAATTGGATAAAAAGCCAAAACCCATCGGTGTGCTGTATCCAGGAAACCCATCTCACATGCAAGGATACACAAAGGCTCAAAATAAAGGGATGGAGGAAGATTTACCAAGGAAATGGAGATCAAAAAAAACCAGGAGTTGCAATTCTCATCTCTGATAAATTAGACTTTAAAGCAACAAAGATCATAAGAGACAAAGAGGGACATGACATAATGGTAAAAGGATCAATGCAACAAGAAGAGCTAACGATCCTAAATATATACGCACCCAATACAGGAGCACCCAGATACATAAGGCAAGTGCTTAATGACTTACAAAGAGACTTAGACTCCCACACAATAATAGTGGGAGACTTTAACACCCCATTGTCAACATTAGACAGATCAACCAGACAAAAAATTAACAAGGATATCCAGGACTTGAACTCAGACCTGGAACAAGTAAACCTAATAGACATTTACAGAACTCTCCACCGCAAATCCACAGAATATACATTCTTCTCGCACCACATCACACCTACTCTAAAATTGACCACATAATTGGGAGTAAATCACTCCTCAGCAAATGCAAAAGAATGGAAATCGTAACAAACAGCCTCTCAGACCACAGTGCAATCAAGTTAGAACTCAGAATTCAAAAACTAAC
>NW_016107328.1:7931604-7982715 GCF_001604975.1 Cebus imitator
TTCTCACTCATAGGCGGGTGTTGAACAATGAGAACACATGGACACAGGGAGGGGAGCACTACACACTGGGGTCAGTTGGGGGGAAATAGGGGAGGGGCGGTTGGAGGTGGGGAGCTGGGGAGAGATAGCAAGGGGAGAAATGCCAAATGTAGGTGATGGGGAGGAAGGCAGCAAATCACACTGCCACATGTGTACCTATGCAACAATCTTGCATGTTCTTCACATGTACCCCCAAACCTAAAATGCAATAAAATAAATAAATGGGAAAAAAATAAAAGAAAAGAAACAAGACATATGCAATTGCTAGGCTTGTATATTCAGTGGTCTCCTTGATATCTCCACTTGGATATCTCATATCTATCTCAAAAACAACCTCTTCCAAACTGAAAGTTTTGTGTAACCCCTAATCTTCTCCTTTGTCCTCCCTATTTCATGGAGAGAACCACTGCCCATCAAGTTTCTTAAACCAGAAGTCTGAAAGACATTTCTGACCCCTCCTTCTTCCCAGCTTTCATGCTTAATTTTTCATAATTCTTATCAGTTTAACTTCCAAAATACTCAAATCTCCCTTTTTCAGCTCTTCACCAATGCCATCCTAAATCAAGTCATTAGCATCTTACTTTCTTGACCACTCCAGGGGCCTTCTAACTGTCCTTTCTGCCTCCACACTTGCCCTCTCACCTCCTTTAATTTAATCTCTGTAAAGCCACAGAGAGATTCTTTGAAATTGTAAACTGAACCAGGCCACTTTCCCATTCAAAAGCTTTTAGTGTCCCCTTTTGCCCTCAAAATGTAATCCGAGGCCACGCACAATGGCTTATGCTTGTAACTCCAGCACTTTGGGAGGCCAAGGTGGGAGGATCGCTTGAGGCCTGGAGTTTGTGATCAGCCTGTGCAATACAGGAATACTCCGTCTACTAAATAAATAAATAAGTTAGCCAGACATAGTGGAGCACCCCGTTAGTTCTCGCTACTTTGGAGGCTGAGACAGGAGGGCAGGAGAATCGCTTGAGCCAAGGAGTTTGAGGTTGCAGTGAGTTACGGTAACTCCACTGTACTGTAGCCCGGGTGACAGAGTGAGATCCCTTGCCTAAAAAAGAAAAAAAGATATAATCCAAATATTTTGCCTTCGTCAGCCTCGCCCCCTGTGCTACACAGCCCTCTGGCACTCTGAGCTTCGCGGTGGGCTGTGCTTCCTCCACCCTTCTGTGTTCTAACTGCACCGCTCATCCTCCATACCCTCAAATACGCCAAGTTAGTTCACTTCGGAACCTAAACGCCGATTCCCCTTATTCCTCTAGTCTAACCCCTTCCCACCCCGTCTCTCAGGCTGATTAAGTTCTACCCATCCTCTATCAGGAATGTCACTCAAAGGATTTCCTTTGACTTCTCGATTAAATTAGACTCCTGGTTACACCCTCTGTTAAAACCCTCAGTTTGTCGTTGTGGATCCCTGTTAGTGTGAAATTCTCTGTGTTTATGTATGTGATTGTCTGTTTCAGCTCTGTCTCCTGAATCAGACTAGCATGCCCACAAAAGTAGATTGTATTGTTGTTGTTTTTCACTGCTGTATCCCCAGCACTTTGCCTAATTCCAAATACATAGAAGCCATTAACATATGTTCAATTGTTGAACGCATGAATGAAGTCACTGTATCTTCAGTGGCTTTTAATAAAAATCAGTGTTAAGATGTAGTGTCTCAAATAATGTCTCATCATTCTTTCACAGCGAAGCCTCAAAATACTTGAAAAACAGGATATCTCCAAACAATAATTTTATATTTATTCTTGTCATGAAAAAAATTGTGTAAATGCATTTTTACTTCCCTAGCTTAGGAAGCAAATAGGATTGAATCTGTTCGGTGAAAAGCTTGCTGTTATTTTTTATTACTGTCAACATCATTACTACAAACAAATGTTTCCTGACCAGGGATCTACTTAATGTGAAGCTCTAGGCTCTCTTTTTGCAAATAAGATGACTGCACCCAAAAAGGTTAAGGATTTTTTTCTCCAGGTTTCACAGCAGATGAATGCTGAAACCACTACGCTAACTTGAATGTCTGACTTGAAAATCTATGCAATGTAAAAATTTGGAAATTGAGACAAATCCTTGAAGCAATCACGAATCACAGATTTCTGGCAGGTTCTAAATGTCCTTCTCTAGATTCTCAATTTTCCACCACTCCAGATACAGATTTCCCCTAATAACATCTTCTTTCTTAACTATTTTATACGTTAGTACATTTTTTGTGTTTAGAAAATTAATATCTGTTCCATGAAAATGAAAAGACAGATTAACCCACAATTCAAGCCAACAGAGGCAACATTGTTCATTGTAACAGCTCAGATGAGTGGCATACCTTGCTAATTACTGCATGTCTACAATAGTGTAGAGATTATGGGTAATAATATTTATTTTCAAAGATAAAGTAGATATCAATGTTTTGTTTATTTTTCAATCATCATATAGCAAACAATAACCTCCCTTGAAATTTTCATCTAACAGTCATTACTGGTTAATATCATCCATCTAACTTAAAAGTTTGAAAGGGGAAGCACACAATTTGCTGCAGTCAACTTTAACATGATGCCCAATGCAGTTAATGTTTACAACTTCAGGGTGCTCACCTCCACTAAAAGCCAGTCTTGCACATCAGCCCAACAGGGAAGGACAGTTCATGCCAGAGTGAAAGGTGGGGTCCAAGATAAAGAGTAATACAGCCTTCTGGAAATCTAAGATTCAAATGCGTCTGGTTTCCATTAACTGCACTGCAACAGCTTCTTAAAAGGCAAAGAAAATTCCTCCATCCACAACTATAAATGCAGCAGCTTCCCCCAAGGTGGCAGGTCTGAAAAACAATACTGAGTCAGAGAGTGAAGCTCTCAGTGGAACACTTATTCTTTTATGCTGATTTTAAACAAATTGGCTTTGTTTGTTTAATAACACAAGCAATATTTATTACAAAGAAAAAAATCGAAAGCCCCATTCATCATAAACAAGAATTAATTGATATCCTAGTATTATTGTTTTTAAAAAATACATAACAAAGCGAAGGCATACAAGCAGTTATCACATATTGCTATAGTATGATCATCTTTTCTAACATTTTAATGCTGCCTCATAATCAGGTGAAAAGATGAATGGGTTGCTTCCAATTTCTNTAAACATTTCCACAATGAGCATCTTTTTTATTCAACAACTCCTTCTATAAAGATTTCTTGAACACCTGCAATGGCAGCCACATAGTATCTAAATTTTTGCTCACATCCTTAATTATTTCTTTAAGGTAAAATTCCCAGAAGTGGAACTGTTGGGGAAAATATACTTTTTAGATTTTGATTGGGAATGCCAATTGTCGCCCCAGAGAAGCTGTACCAATAGACACTTCTATCAATATCACCTGTGAATGAATGTCTATCTCATCCTACCTCCACCAAGGAGGGCAGCAGGTCTGGTTTTGGAGCAATTTTACTTTCAGTAGACCTCAGACCAACTGCAGTAGAATCATATGGTAGTATAAATTGTCAGCCCCCAACCCAGAGACCTACTCAATCAGCAATTAGGTTTTTAAATACTGGTGGGTTTTATTTTTTTTTTTTAATTATTTTACTTTAAGCTCTGGGATGCATGTGAAAAATATGCAGGTTTGTTACATAGGTATACATGTGCCATGGTGGTTTGCTGCACCTATCAAACCTTCATCCAGATTTTAAGCCCCGCATGCGTTAGATATTTGTCCTAATGTTCTCCCTCCCCTTGTCCCTCACCTCTCAACAGGCCCCAGTGTGTGATATTTCCCTCCTTGTGTCCATATATTCTCATTGTTCAACTACCAGTCATGAGTGAGAACATATGGTGTTTAGTTTTCTGTTCTTGTGTTAGTTTGCTGAGAATGATGACTTCCAACTTTATCCATGTCCCTGCAAAGGACATAAAACCATTTTTTTATAGCTGCATAGTATTCCATGATATATATGTGGCATATTTTCTTTAGCCAGCAAGTGTGGTGATTCCTCAAGGATCTAGAACCAGAAATACCATTTGACCCAGC
The DNA here is from genome assembly GCF_001604975.1 of Cebus imitator. Lineage (NCBI taxonomy): Eukaryota > Metazoa > Chordata > Mammalia > Primates > Cebidae > Cebus > Cebus imitator. The sequence goes on from NW_016107328.1 coordinate 7,935,656, forward strand.
AATCCCATTACTGAGTATATATCCAAAGGATTATAAATCATTCTACTCTAAAGACACATGTACATGTATGTTTATTAAAAATTGGGTTTTAACAAGCTCTCCATAACATTCCTAAAAGTTAAAGAACCACTAATTTGTTTTATATTTTATTTTATTTTATTTTATTTTATTTTTTTATAGTACTTTAGGTTCTGGAGTACATGTGCAGATCATACAGGATTGTTGCATAGGTACACAAATGGCAATGTTGTTTGCTGCCTCAATCCCCCCATTACCTATGTCTGGCATTTCTCCCCATGTTATCCCTCCCCGAACTCTCCACCCTCCACTGTCCCACCCTTGCCCCCGCTAAACAGACCCCAGTGGTGTGATGCTTCCCTCCCTGTGTCCATGTGTTCTCATTGTTCAACACCTGCCTATGAGTGAGAACATGTGGTGTTTGATTTTCTGTTCTTGTGTCAGTTTGCTGAGATTTATGGTTTCCAGATTCATCCATATCCCTACAAAGGACACAAACTCATCGTTTTTGATGGCTGCATAGTATTCCATGGTGTATATGTGCCACATTTTTCTTGTCCAGTCTGTCGTCAATGGACAGTTGGGTTGGTTCCAGGTCTTTGCTATTGTAAATAGTGCCACTATGAACATACGTGTGTGTGTGCCTTTATAACAGAATGATTTATAATCCTTTGGATATATGTCCAGTAATGGGATTGCTGGGTCAAATGGAATTTCTATTTCTAGGTCCTTGGAGAATCGCCACACTGTCTTCCACAATGGTTGAACTAATTTACACTCCCACCAACAGTGTAAAAGTGTTCCTATTTCTCCACATCCTCTCCAGCATCTGTTGTCTCCAGATTTCTTAATGATTGACATTCTAACTGGCGTGAGATGGTATTTCAATGTGGTTTTGATTTGCATTTCTCTAATGAACAATGATGATGAGCATTTTTTCATATGTTTGTTGGCCTCATAAATGTCTCCTTTTGAAAAGTGTCTGTTCAAATCCTTCACCTACTTTTGAATGGGTTTGTTTGTTTTTTTCTTGTAAATCTGTTTCAGTTCTTTGTAGATTCTGGATATTAGCCCTTTGTCAGATGAGTAGATTGCAAAAATTTTTTCTCATTCTGTTGGTTGCCAGTTCACTCTAATGACTGTTTCTTTTGTGTACAAAAGCTCTGGAGTTTAATTAGGTCCCATTTGTCTATTTTGGTTTTTGTTGCCAATGATTTTGGTGTTTTAGTGAAGTCCTTGCTTATGCCTATGTCCTGAATGGTTTTGCCTAGGTTTTCTGCTAGGGTTTTTGTGGTGTTAGGTCTTAAGTTTAAGTCTTTAATCCATCTGGAGTTAATTTTAGTGTAAGGTGTCAGGAAGGGGTCCAGTTTCTGCTTTCTGCATACGGCTAGCCAGCTTTCCCAACACCATTTATTAAACAGGGAATCCTTTCCCCATTGCTTGTTTTCGTCAGGTTTGTCAAAGATCAGATGGTTGTAGATGTGTGACATTGCCTCTAGGGCCTCTGTTCTGTTCCATTGGTCTAGATCTCTATTTTGGTATGGGTACCATGCTGTTTTGATTACTGTAGCCTTGTAGTATAGTTTGAATCAGGTAGCATGATGCCTCCAGCATTGTTCTTTTTGCTTAGGATTGTCTTGGCTATGCAGGCTCTCTTTTTGTTCCATATGAAGTTTAAAGTGGTTTTTTCCAGTTCTGTGAAGAAGGTCATTGCTAGCTTGATGGGGATAGCATGAATCTATAAATTACTTTTGACAGTATGACCATTTTCATGATATTGATTCTTCCTAACCATGAGCATGGGATGTTTCTCCAACTGTTTGTGTCCTCTCTTATTTCCTTGAGCAGTGAGAACCACTAATTTTGAGCATAAGACACAGAGTTATGAGTACTACCACCAACCAACTCACACCTCCCTTGACCATTCCCACTGACATCGTTTCTCAATAACCTTCCTGATGGCTGACGGACAGGTGTCTCTTTAACAGATGGCCTAGGGGGTTATAAACTCAGCTTTGCAGTCATTTTGGCATGAAAGTGAACTCCGGATCTGAGGTGGGCACAATATAGAGATCAGTAGAAAGAAGAGAAGGATGTGGTTAGCAGAAGGGTGCCTGAGAAGTGGCCACAGGGTTTCCATAAGAAGAGCAGTATGTAGAACCAGGACCGTTAGCTGGAAGACTGGCTTTGAATGTCTGCCCCATCCTACTCCTAACCCTAAGACCTTGGGCAACCACTTCTCTCCATCCTCAGTTTCCACTTTGTTTTATCAGGAATAAAAAGTCACATTTTGCAGGTCGGTGTGAGTTTCACATACGAGAAGCAATGTGAAACCCTCTGGAAACTGTAAAGCCCTGTCCACATCAAGGAGCAACATTATTATCACAGACTTGAGTGTGGGCAGAGGGGAAGGTTGCTCTTCCTGCGCGCAGTCCCCCTTCCTCATTCTGACCGTGAAATTCACATTTTCCCCTGAATCTTCAAAGGCCCCATTTATCAGCCATCAGAGTACAAAGCAAACAGCCTCCTTGGCCTTATTTTGAGCGGTATCACTTACACTTCCCAGTTGGAATATTATCCTTCTTATCTCCAGACTGCAGAAATGCATGACCCACACCTCTCTTAGTTATATGGAAAATTACTTAGAAGAGGCACCTTCGTTGCAGAGAAGGAAAGAAATGGTGAAAGTTTAGCACACTGTTGGGGAAGGCAGCATAATGTTTAGGGTCCAAAGACAACAGCCAAATCCCGACCCTGTTGCTAGGATGAAGAGTGTATCTTTGGCCATTATGAGAATAAATAGCCCAAAGCAGAAGCAAGAGTTTTACCCTCTGCAAATCTGCTTTCTCTACATTTTCTCATCTCAGAAAATAGCTCCATGATTTCTCATACCAGAAATGTGAATTATCCTTGATTCATCTCTTTCTCTCATCTTCCAAGTTTAATTGATCACTCTGCTCTACACCCTTAAGCAAGTTGCTTAACCCTGGATCAGTTGCATCATCTGAAAAATAAAAGATAAAAATATATCTCATCCCAAGTTGTTCAAAAATTAATTTAGATAACATACTTTGAGTCAGTGACCATCTACTTGCTGAAAATACCAGCAATGGCTTTATAGTGTAAAGTGACACCTCTGAGACTCATTACATAAATATTCGTGGAGCCCACACTGTGTCCCAGGTACTGTACAAGGGGCATAACAACGAAAAAGGCAGGAAGATCCCTGTCTCCTGGGGGTCAGGATCTCTCTTGGAGTGTATAATTTAGTAGGTAGACAGGTGGTTGGTGGAAGGAGAAATAGACAAAGGAGAGAAGAAACTCAGATTGTGGTAAGTGCTGTCCAAAGGGAGCGTTAAAATAAGATGATTTGATAGAGTAGGCATGTGTCTATCTGAAACTGGGTGGTCAGCAATGGCCTCTCTAATGAGGTCACTTTAGGCTGACATTTAAATGACAAGGAGCAGCCAGCCATGTAAGTAGGATGAAAGGACAGGAGGCATCAGACAGAGGGAAGAGTCAGTGCAGAGACCCTTAGGCATGGGTGAACCTGGAAAGGCTAAGGAATATCAAGAAGGCTACCATGGCTGAAACATGAAGAGTACAAGGAGAGGCCAATTTTAGCTACCAGAGTGATAGAGGAAGATCAGAGAGTTTCACAAACAAAAAGGAAGGAACTGGAGTCTTGCTTTGTTTTTTCCAGTGACAAGAGACTCCAGCCAAAGGTCTTAAACACGAGAGTGATTTGGTTTTATTTGCCTTTCCAAAAGCTCACTCTGAGTATTGCATGGAGAAAAGATTATAGGATAAAAAGAGCAGAAAGGAGGTCAGTGAGGAAAATACTTGTAGTAGCTCAGGCAAGAGACAGTGATGGCTTGGACTGGAGTAGAAGAACGGAGTTGGAAGAAAGGGAAAATTCTGCATGTGTTTTGAATGGAAAGTCAAGAGGACTTGGTGATCCATTAAATCTGGATGTTGTTAGGAAAAAAGAATCAAGGATAACTCAGATTCCTTGTCTGAAAAACTATGAAGCTACTTACTAGGATGGACAAACTCTAGGAAAAGCAGTTTTGCAAAGGGAAATCCAGAGTTCTACTTTGACCATATTATTCTTGTGATGCCAAAGATGCTCATGGGGAAATGTGAAGCTGGCACTTAGATATGAAAGTCTGGGCTTCCAGGGCATGTTCAGACGACAGGTAAAAATTTAGGAGTCATCAGAATTGCAGACACCATTCAAGGATCCACTTCTTGCATGTTTTCACACACTGATATATTCTAGATTTCTTGTTACATCCTAGGGAAATATAAGTGAACAACATAGTTTCTGCCCTCAAGTTAGTCTCACTGCCAAAAAGAAAAGAGATCAAGAAAAAAGTGTATCATACCATTTGTAACTATTAGGATGAAGGTGGTGATGAGGTGCAGTGTGTGTGGTATTCAGCCATCCTTCCAGGTCTCTCTAGTCCTAGGCTCTGCCTCTCATAAATGGGAATAATACTACCTGTCTTGTCTGTAGGGCACCAGCATCTCAAAGGAAATAACATAGATGGATGTAAATGAAAAATAGAGAGTCCTGAATTATTATCCCAGTGCAAAGAGGGAGAAAACTGGCATGAAAAGCTTATTAACAAACTTTCCAGTAAAACACAGGGCTAAGTTCTGGCTGATAGGACTTAAATGCATCCGCCTATCTAATCATTCCAGCAGGAAATGTAATTCTTCACAAGCCAGTGTCGCTCTGAGGGAATTTGCATGAAGTCTAAGATAGGATGGAAAAATTTCTCTGCTCCTGCTGCAGCTGTGTGATAGCTACCAAAAACCAAGCACAAAGGACTTAGTGACTGTTTGTTTCAAAACAGCCCAAGCTTGACCCTTAGCAAACATTCAACCTTCAAACTGTCTACCAATGACATCACACTGTCCAAATGTGAAAACAATAAGCCACGGAGTGGATATGCCTTGATTCAAACTTTGACATTATCCTTTAAAAACTGCTCCTCCTGACCAATTCCTTTAGCCTCTGTTTCCTGAAATAGGATACGGCTGTGCTAACCACCTAAGTATGAGAATTTATCAGAGCTTTCAAGGCATGTAACATGGTGTGTGTGGTACAAAATGAGTGACTTTAAAATGTATTAATATGAAAAAAGAGAGGCATATGGGTTTTTTCAAAACCTTTCTCACTTGGGGAGGCGACAGGTGGGTTTTGTTAATCTGGGCATTGCCAGCACCTATAAGAATAAAGGTTCTCTACATGTTTGTGAAATGAACAAATGACATGCAAAATAGCTGTGTGGAGTCCTTGAAGGACACAATAAGAAACCTCTGGCTAAACATGCCTGCCTCTATACCAGGGATCCTTTCCTGCTGAGCCCAGCTGGTGCCCAGAAGTTAGAAAAAACAACTTTATAATTCACAATTTCAATGGCACCTTTGTTTGAGAAGACTGACGTTGGAGCTCAATGGGGAAAAAAAAGTTCCCGTCACTATATAATTACCTCAGTTTTCTTCCACCCCTCTAACTAAAGGAAAGGCTTACTTTGACAAAGAGAATATTAAAACCTGCTTCTGCTCTGGCAGGTTTAAAAAAATGTCATGGTGAAGACTCTTTCGAACATGATCAGCTTATGCAACGGAGAGAATATTCATTGCAATAAATGTTCTTCACCATGTAAAAGTTATTACACAAAAAGCCAATGTTTCCTTAGGCTAACATTTCCCAAAGTATGCCAGTTGGGCCACTGGATCTGCAGAATGTTAGTAGATGTCACCGGGAAGACAAGAGCTCCACCATACCCAGGTACAGGAAAGACTCAGGTAAAAGTAAAAACTGTACTAAAAGTTGAAGAGGTATTTTTACTGCAGCATTGTTCATCTTTAACATGATAACGTGCATTGCCAGTTCCCAAGAAAGGAAAAATCATTGTTCATGTTCTTTGGATTTCTACAGCATCTCACAGGACATCCCACACTTTGAGAAACACTTCCTGGAGTCAGGGGAATAGAGCACATCAGCTTTCCAAATCCCTTCCATCCAAAATCAGCTGTCATTTTCTGCCATACACGATCCAAATGGAAGTGATGCATCAGCTGAACGTGTTGGTGTCTCCTGGGAAATGCTCCCTGTAAACTTCATGAATCCACTTATTTATCCATCCAAGGACTCATTTACTCATCAACCTATGTTAGAAATCTACTATTGACCAGGCACTGTGATTAAGGCAGAGATCTGTTCTCTTGGAAAGAATATGCTATTGAATCCTACAGGTAATAGGAAAGAGGGAGGAAGCCGAGGGCAGCATGGAGGGTTTAGAATGGAGAAAAGCCTGAAGAGACAGGAGAGTAAGAAAGAGGCAGAGAGGTAAAAGCTCTATTTCATTGCATGTATTTATTGAGAGCTCGCTGTTACCAGGCTCTTTGCTAGATATAGTGAGCACAACAGTGTTCAAGGCACAACCCCTGTCTTTGAAAAATTAACTCTTTATTGGGAGAAAAGAATCCGATTTTGCCTTAAGGAAGACCATGTGGGCTACCATGTGGAAGAGGTAAGGCTGTGACTGGTGTGCAGTGGAACAAGCTAGGTAAAAAGCGGGACAGCCTAACCAAGAACAATGACAATGGAGATGGGGAGAAGTACGTAAAATAAAACAATACTAACGATACAGAATGGACAGAAGGAGATTAGCAGTCTGATTTGAATATTGAATGGAAGACAAAAAAAAAGGCAAAAGAGAAGACTTCTAGGATTTTAGTTTTTAGCAACCAGGTAGAAAGTAATGCTAGCCAGTGAGATGGGTGGATGATGGAGGCGTAATGTTGTGAGATGGTGCGACTGAGGTGTGTGGAGGGTGGTCAGGAGATCCCAGATGTGCAACTGAGGAGTCAAAGATACATTTCTGAAGTTCAGAAGAAGAGGGAGCAGGCCCCAGGGAGAAATTTGGGGTTATCAGCAAAAAATATCGTAACTTAAGTTACAAGATTGAGGGTTCATACAGGGAGATTTTAGAATGAGAATGAAGGAGCCTCCAAAAGACACATGACTTTACCAACACATCAATTTTAGCCCACAACCCTTATTTCACACTTCTGACCTCCAGAACTCTAAGAGAATAAATTCGTGTTGCTGAAGACACAAAGCTTGTGGGAATTTGTTACAACATTGGCAAGAAACTAATACAGATGGACACAAAGGGCCCTAATTCAACTTGCAACCTGAAAAAGGTAAACCTTGTAGATACTCTTCCAAGAAGAAGGGAGCATGCCTCATCTTCTAGATTCTTGCCTGCTCTGTGATCAGAGAAACTGGAAATTGGCCTCCCATTTCTTATGGACTGAAGCACTTCAGCATGGCACAGTAGTTGAAACAGAAGCACTCACATGCTGTGTGATTGCATTTATATAAAGTTCAGAAATAGGCAAAACAAACCCATCATACTGAAAATCAAAGCGGGCATGACCTTTGGTGTGGAGGGAAGGAAGAGCATGTGGAAGCAAGCAAGTGGAGGGGCTCCTGGACACTGGCTATGCCCTACTTTTTGACCTGGGTGGTAGGTTCCCAGCTGCCCTCATAATGTGGTAACACAAAGATTGGCAACACTTTTTGCGGGGAAGAACAGATAGCAAATAGTTCAGGCTTTGGGGCCCATTCTTCTCTGGCTTGCTTACCTCTGTGGTTGTAGCCCCAAAACTGCCATCAACAATTAATAAATGAATCAATCATTGCAGTCTAGTAAAACCTTATTTGCAAAACCCGGTGGCAGGCTGGAATTTGCCCATGGGCTACAGTTTGCTAAGCTCTGTGATCATGTACTGAATATGTATTTATAATTTGTGCACTTTTCTTCAAGTGTCTTCTTATTCATCTTTTAAAAGTAAAACAAACTATAAAAGAGGTCAGAGTTCTGGATTCAGACTGCCTGGATTCTATTCCTGACTTCTCTACTCAATTAGTTGGTGACATTGGGTTGATTAAGTTCTCTGTGCCTCCATTTCTTCTTCTGTGACCTGGGCTGTCATAACATCGAAATGAGATAAAGGGTACATAGTGTTAAAAGCAGTATCTAGTTTACAGGCAGCCTTCAATCCATGTTCACTATTTTTAATGAGATCTTCTTATTTGCAACAACGTGGATGGAGCTGGAGAACATGATGTTAAGTAAATAAGCCAGGCACATAAATACAAATTTTGCATGTTCTTACTCATTTGTGGGAGCTAAAACTTAAAACAATTGAACCCATGGAGATATTAGAATGAGGTTTCCCAGAGACTGGGAAGGTCAGTAGTGGCATAGTGGATATAGTTACTGCACAAAATAGTTACCAGTAATAAATAAGATCTAATATCTGATAGTACAACACGATGAATACAGTTAATAATAATTTAGCTGTACCTTTAAAAATAACTAAAAAAGTATAATTAGATCGCAACACAAAGGACAAATGCTTGAGGTGATGGAGGTCCCTTTACCCTGATGTGATGATTATACATCTTATGCCTGTATCAAAATATTTAATGGACCCCAGAAATATATACACCAACGATGTACTCAAAAAATTAAAAATTAAAAAAATTTACTATTCTTATTGTTATTATTGATGCTCACAATAGTTCTATAAATGTTGGCTTTTTCAGTTCCATGTTACAAAGGAGCAACTGACCCATTTTGCCCAAATCTTTCAGTGTCTCCCCATCTCTCTCCAGATTTCCTGGACTGGTATATGAGGCTCTTTCAAGCTTCCAAGTCTTATCTCCAGCCACACCGTGACCATCACAAGCACTTGCAGCTACCTCACCATACCACGTGCTTTATGCCTGGACTTTTGGACACGCTGTTCCATCTGCATAGAAGGACCGTCCTCTTAGCAACTTGGTGAGCCCCAACTCTTCTTTTAAAATCTTGTTTTATGCTCTCTCCTCTGTGAAACTTCTGAGTCTAGACACCATAGATTAGTAACCTCAAAACTTGAGCCAATGTATCAGTTATCATTTATCTCATTCCTACTTGTCAAGAGCCATGCATGTTCTAGGCACCCAATGCATGTCTCCTGAGTGGACTGCATATCTGAGCTCCCCTCTAAACTGTGAGCTCTTATTTATCCTTCTTCCCCAGCCCCTAAAATAATGCCCTGTACTAGGCTAGTGCCCAGAAATATTTGTCAGATCGATGAATGAATTTATTTTGGAAGCCACCCAAGGCCTGAGAGTCCTCACAGACAAGTAGATCCAGAAGATGAGTAGCACAGTCCCAATGTTAGGGAGCTCCATAGAGAGTTTCAGTCCTCATGAATGTCAGTTATCAACGGATAATATTATGAGATTTTTTATCTGTATCTTATACCCCAGGGGAAGTTGTATGGTTGTTATCATAAGTATCGTTCACATTTTCCAGTCATAACATTGAATAAAATACATGCTCACCATTTCCCAGAATCTGTGAGGGACAAATTTCTTGCTGAGGCAATTATCCTCCACAGCTGCTGTCCACAATTGTTTCCAACTCCCACAGACACCAGCAACATTACCTTAATGTTAGAAGGGACCCCAGAGATGAGCTAGCCCATCCCTACTGTTTTACAGATGAGAAAATAAATAACTTGCAGAGTTTTCTGTTTTCAGGATCATTTTGCTAGGGTGTTTTATTTTTGCTGGACTTGAGAAAATGCAACGACATTTATGAACAATATCTGACCTCACTTATAAGCTTACAGATACATACATATGTAGCCGAGGGAAAAATATTTGTAAAAAATAATCTAAAGGAAAATTATTATGCAGCCAGGATCTAGAGAGAGTAAAGGAACCTGGGGTACCATTTCACCCCTTGTCAATAATGACAGTTCCTATTAGGGAAACCATTTTACACAATAATTTTCAAGCAGAGTGGTGATGAGCACACTACCCATGTCTGAAGCAGTACTGGGTGTTGTAGGTAGAAAAGCATGAATCATTTGGTTATATCAGAAATCATTGAGAGAGAAAAACAATTTGTTATCAAGAGCACTCATTTTTGGGGGACTTTCCAGTGGCATCTACAGCCGCCTCCTGTTCTGACCAACTCATACAACTCTGAAACCCAGTTTCCCATATTCTGAATCATCTTGTGTGCCTTCTGTCCCTGCTACTGGTAAAACGACATGAAAAGCCAAACTGGGACTGCCAGGCCTGGCCCAAGGATCAGTTCTGAAAAAGCAAAAGGCAAACCCAGATGAGAAATAAGGTTCTTCAGGATCTTGCCATGCTTCTTCATTCTTATCATCACATTCTAGTGTACTGTTCCAACTCTGTATCTTAATCAGGGCAGACTTGTCACTTATTTGTATGTGATGACTTTCATATACTTCTTGTTGCCTGGAATCTCCTATTCTTGACCATTGGCCTAGTCAATTTCCAATTCTGAAGAATTTGGTACAGGGCTACTTCTATTTCACTTTCCTGAAAACAATGATTATTTCCAGTTCCTGATGAATATGTCCATCAGAGCTCACATCACAGACCTGTTTATCCACGGTTTACTTATCTGCTTCCTCAATAGACTAAGCTACTGAAGATAGGGACTTTGTTCTACTCCTTGGCAGAACAGAACTGGGCAACAGTTCTGAGCAATGCAAATTTGCTGAAAGAATTAATGATGAAAGAGTCATGAGAGTCATGAGAAGAAGCCAGAGTAAAGTAGTATGGGAATGGGGAAAATTTTGTTGTCCAATAATTTGGGGGAATAAAGTTAGTAAGGCCTCTTTGTATATATAGACTTCTCAGTGTCTTTTGTATGCAAATGGGCTTGGTAAATATACAAAAGATGGTATTTACTAAGTACTTAGTAAAGAAGTACTTTCCAACTTGTCTCTGGAACACTCTGTGTGTGTGTGTGTGTGTGTGTGTGTGCGCGCGTGTGTGTGTGCGCGCGCGTGTGTGTGCACGCACGTGTGTGTTTGTGTGTGTGTGCGTGTGTGTGTGTGCGTGTGTGTGTGTGTTTGTGTGTGTGTGTGTGTGTTTCTTCTATCTCCCAGCCATACTACTCAGGAGATACAGCTTTCAGGCATCTTCCTCCAGACCTTTTGCTTTAGGGTAAGACCGTTACCAGAAAGTGTATTGTCTGTCACTATCTAAGTTATTAGCCCAGTGTGCAGGGTTGCAAGTGCTATAACAAATGATTGAATTGGATTTAGATGTAAAAGTACTTCAAGTCGTTTTTGAGGCTGAAACCCCACAATGAAGAAGCTCTTCCTCCAAAGTTCTACAAAACCCATCTGAACTTTTGACCCAGAAACTTCTTACACACTCAAGGAAATGTTCATACCAAGTCAATTAGCTTTTACTGTTCTTATCTGTAGGGAAGTAAAGGGCATCAAAAAACCCTCCTAACCATTACATTCATGTAACATCTTTCTGGGTTCTCTGCATTCAGTGTGGTGAAGGTGACGAGCAAAAAAAGACAAGAAAAAAATTACCTTTTGAAACCCTGATAATATTTTCACAAATGATATTTTTATAGATATAAAATTATTTCCAAAAATATATGAAGGTTTTGATTCCCTCAGATATTATATGAATAAATTAGGTTAGAAAAGCAAAATGATTCAGAAATTCATCAAAAATTAAAAAATAAAAAAACATTTACTTGTCACTTTTTTTTTTGATGGAGCCTCACTCTGTCACCTGGGCTGGAGTGTGGTGGCACAATCTTGGTTCACTGCAACCTCCTTCTCCCAGGTTCAAGCAAGTCTCCTGCCTCAGTCTCCCAAGTAGCTGATATTACAGGCGCCCACCACTACACCTAGCTAATTGTTTGTATTTTTAGTAGAGGAAGGGTTTCATCATGTTGGCCAGACTGGTCTCAAACTCCTGACCTCGTAATTCGCCCACCTCAGCCTCCCAAAGTGCCAGAATTACAGGCTTGAGCCACCACACCCAGCTTATTGGTAACTGGTTATGTGCCAATATTGAAAATGCAAAGGTGCAGAAAAAGAAAAGGAAAAAGGTCTGTTCTCAAGAAGATAACTATCCCTTTACAAAAATGAATCATAATTGAAGAGAAAAGTATCTATGACAGGAGCACTATCTGGTTTTTAACGGGACATCCTTAGCACAAAGACTGGAACATCATAAATGCTTAATAGATATTGAATGAATGAGTAACTGAGTGAACAAATGGATGACTATAGGCAGGATTTAAGTGGATGTCTTGACACATCAAGGTAGGGCTTCACAAAGGGCTGGGAATTGACAGATACCATACAAACGGGCATCCTCAAAAAGTCATGTTATAGGCACATCGGGAAGGGTAAGTGGGAGATTTCCTAAGTCCGTAGGATGGCAGAAGGAGAGGAGTATTTCAAGGATGTACAATGACTAGACCTGTCTGACCTGAGTGGAGTTGGGTTGAGATACAGCATTCACACCAGACAGTTATATTGGAAAAGTCTTAAAGGATCATTAAATGCTATGTTATAAAGCTGGAATTTTATCTTAAAGATAAAAAGATACCACTGAAAGAAGTTTTTGACCTAAGGAATGATAGATGAAGGTGCTTCTTAGGAATAAGGCTGTCTCATAAAGTACAAGGAAAAAAATGTTGATTAGATGGATATTGAATGAAAAGACCCTTCTCAAATCTCAAGTTCTTGGAAATAGAGATGCAAACCAATGCTTCAGAGTTCTGTAAATGTGAAGAAGTGAACAGGCAATAACAGATAAGCAATTATGTCATGAGATAGACCAATATTTAAGTTTCTGCTACTTAACAGCCATCAGACTGGGGCAAGTTACTTAACCTTGCCAAACCTCAATTTCCTCCATTGCAAAATGGGGATATTAATAGCACTACCTCATAAGGTTGGTAGTAAGAATTAAATTAGATAATGAATGTGAACTATTTACAATGATGTTAACCCACAGTAAATGGTCAAAACATACCACTTATTAACATTGGACTTGAAATTGCAATGAACAGTTCGTTCACTCAATAGGTCCTTGTTAAGAAGACCATGAAACAATGAACCAGCTTTAAAGGTAATTCCTCTGTTTTCTTGTAATATTAATATTATTAAACATATTTTTAGGGAAGGTTGTAAGTTGGTGTTAATATTTTTGTTCCTTTTATTTGTATTTTTGTTGCATTTGAATCACCATAATTATATTGGGCAGAGATTTAATTTTCTGTGATATTTAAGGCCTGTTTGTTTTTAGCCTGCTTCTTTCTCTTCTAACTCAATTTCCATTTTGTGTCATCTAAGTTAGAGAAAGGCAATACCAACTCCTTCTCAAAATCACCTGTAGGGACTTGCCTATAGTCACACAGCCAAGACAGCCAGATCTGAAATGTAGATTTTCTCACTCCCAGGCTGATGTCCACTCACACCCATGAAACAGTTTTTTTCCATTGTCACTAAAGTATGCCAACTAGGCAACAATACTAATGGGAGAGCAAGTATTGAAGCATCCACTTGAAAAGGTACAGAAATGCATGGGTGTTTACTGGCATGTAGCAAACCTGTAGGGTTCACTTTCCAAATGAGTCAGATACCCATTAGAATGGCTTCATTCAACTTTTGCATTAAATATAGAAAATCTTATACAGCAACCCACATGCAAATATTTAAAGTGGTGCTTTTTTAGCTCACAATGCTTTCCCTGCACCTTCTAATCAGCCAACCAGAATCAGCACAAAAACAATATAAAAGACTTACATTTTTTGTTATCAGTAATTTCCAAGTTGGGGAAGACATCATCGCAGGATCTCATCCTGACATCAGTACTTCCCCAGCTGACACAGAAAACTCTGCTCTTACAGGGCGGCCCCATGTTGTCGAGCACATGACTAAATGTAGATCACAGGCTCATGCTTCTTGATCATCAAACACAGCTCCAAAATAACATTCAAGGAGTTGGTCTACAGCTCCAAAGTAACATTCAAGGAGTTGGTCTGGTTTTGGGATTAGAAGGTATGTGTGGACTCATGACTTTGCCACTTCTCATAAATAACAGGAATTATTTCATGAAGAAGATGCCATGTTATGAATGCTCCAATATCCTGTCATCAGCACTGAGCACTGCGGTTAGCTCAAAGCATCTACAGCTTTGCCACCACCAACAGCCAAAGACACACACACCACAGTTTCTTATGATTCCCCTGCCTTGTATCTTGTTCTAACTGCCTTGAAAGTCCTATTCCACTCCTTGCCCGTGTGTCACCCTTTACCTCAAAAAGAAGCTTAAACTTCCTCTTGGTAAGAACATCTTGACTGGCCCCTGGGTTCCAAAATCATTTTGCATATGAGCCTTCCACTCTGAGACTTAGCACATTATGTTATGTGTTGACAAGTCAATTCCACATCAAGCTGTGGTCCACTTAGAAGTAGGAATCATCAAATTCTCCTTTCTAGAGGCCAAGGCAATTGGTTGGAGCAGCCTCACTCCTTGGGAGCTGAAACAAAGCAGATAGTTATTCGGACCAAACACTGTACTGAGTGTAAGCAAAGAAAGCAAATCAGGGCCATGGAAGGTCATCTTGACAGTACCACAGTCAGAAGGGCACCAGCAGCGTTATTTCCACAGAGGGAAGGTGAACTCAGGTGTAAAAGGTGAGGACAGGTGAACGAGTCTCGGGGTAATAAAAAGCAGTAGGAAAGACAATATGAACTGGAATAAAGCAGAAGGGCTTAGGACAGAAGTAAGGTGGAGCAGGAAAGAAGACAGCCATGTCCAGGGATCTAAGGCTCTCTGGAGATGGCTTAGAGGTAAATGAGAAAGTTGGCCTTTGTAAAGGAACGGGACTGTTCTAGGGACTGTTCCTTTCTACATCTCTGCTACCTGGAACACTGCGTAAAGCAAAGCAGGTATTTGATAACTGTTTACTGAATAGATGAGTAAATTAATGAATAATGAATCAAGGAGTCTTCCGAGACTAGGCCTACATATTCCAAGAATCTTAGCCTTGCTACTATAGTAAGTTGGTCATCTGCTCTTGTAGCAGTTCTCATAGGCCAATTGGTTTGCAAGTTATATATCTGTGGGTTTCCTCTTAGATGATTGCCCCAAGAGAGCAGCCAGGGAGCTCTAGGAAAGAGAAGAATACCATATCTTGCACATAATAAGCATTCCATAAATGCCTATGAAAGTGCACTGAACAATATTGAATTTAAATAAATTGCTTTTCAGTATAAATCAGCTTAGTAGTCCAGAAGAAAAGTTTAGATCAAGAGCAAATACAGAAACATTAAAAAGAATAAATTGAATAAGGACATCAAATGATACTCAACATCACTAATTATCAGGGAAATGCAAATCAACATCACAATGAGATACCACTTCATATCCATTAGAATGGGTAATACATATTTTTTAAAACCCCAGAAAATAACAAGTATTGGCAAGAACGTGGGGAAACTGGATCCCTGAACATTGCTGATAGAAATGTCATGAAAAACACTGTGGCAATTCCTCAAAAAATCAAACGTAGAATTATCATATGATCCAGCAATTCATTTCTAAGGATATACCCAAAAGAAGTGAATGCAGGAATTTGAACAGGAATTTGTATATCCATGTTCATAGCAGCATTATGCACAGTAGCCAAAAGGTGTAAACAACTCAACTACTAATCAACAGGTGAATGAATAAGCGAAATGTCATGTACACATACAAAAGAATATTATTCAGCCTTAAAAAAGAAGGACGTTCTGGTACACACTACAACTTAAATAAACTTTGAGGACATTATGCTAACCAAAAAAGACAGTCACAAAAGGACAAATGCTGCATGATTCCCCTTATATGTGGTACCTAAAGTAGTCAAATTAATAGAGACAGGGAGTAGAATGGTGGTTACCAGCAGCTTGGGGCAGGTGGAAATAGGGAGTTATTGTTTAATGACTATGGAATTTTAGTTTTGTGAAAAAAAGTTTTGGAGATGATGGTGATGCACAACAATATAAATGTATTTAATGCCATTGAACTGTATACTTAAATCTGTTAAATGGTAAATTTTATATTATGTATATTTTACAATAAAAAACAGATATTATTAGCAATTTTTTTAAAATTGATAAATCACACTCTGATTTCCTAGTGGATTATCATTTAGGACCATCTCCCTGCTTTACCACTTTTAGAAAAAATGGGGCTAGTGATCACCAAAATACGTACAACACACACACATATATAAATACTTGCAAACCGTAATCGCACATGCATACATTCTTTTAGTAAAGATTTTTGTAATAAGCCAAAATGAAGACTGTAATAATAGAAGCCAGAATATCTTACCTCCAAGTAGCTTCCAGTTGGGCAGGCAGTGTTCTTTCATTCTCCAGAATCTCCCACACCTTTAAGAACCATGGACTTGAAGAGCAGAAGTAAGCTTAACTGTAAGGTCCAATGGGACCATGAAAGTTGAGTCTCTCCCTAGTCTCATAGAGAAAAGAGTTGTTTCTTTTCTTCTTCCACAAGAGACTCCCCTTCAGTACAACTCACTCATAGGCCGAGGGAAGGTAGAGAAAGTTCTTCAGGTCACCTACCCACACAGGATATTGATGGATACCACACACAAGACCACATCATTGTGGCAATGAGACGTGAGGCTCTGCCTCAGCCAATCCTGGATACTAGACCCAAGTCCCAGATTCACATCTACCCAAGAATTCAGAGAAGGTCTGTTCTGATCATTGACTTACTAAACAAACAAAGCAGTGCGCAGGCTGGAAAGAGGTTCCCTCGGTTCCTGTTCACTCTCAGAGGTGTTTCCCCTCCTCCCCACATACCTTGTCAACTTGTCCCACAAGGTCCAGTTCCAGTTCCCCCTTGTCATAAACTCTTCTCCTAACATTTAGGTTCTCAGAAGTCTTTTTTCCCCTTTCCTGATTCCTAAATAATGCATTTGGGGTTTTCTTCAGAATGAAGATTTATGTAGTAGAGTCTCTTTGGAGCTTTTATTGAGTTATTGCTCTGTGTTCTGTTTTATCCTCAATTAGAATGTGAGCCCCCAATTGAAGCTCACTGCCCTGTCTTCTTGCCCACTTGACACCACCTGAATTATAGTGTATTCCCAGGAATTGGTTAAGAGATTGACATATTTCAACAACAGCTTTATTGAGTAAAACCATAGCCTCTTACAATAACATTCCTTTTTAGTAGACCTTGGACACAGTAAATTCTCAATAAACATCCATGAACTGGCCATCTTAGGACAGCAAGAAGTGTCCCCTCTGAATGCTAATACTTGTCATTTTTGTGTCTATGATCCAATGGGGAGGAAAGACAAGAATCCTTATGATCCAGCCTCCTCTCTGGAGTAGACTCACAGACTCCTTCAAGGGTCAGAATTGCAGGAAATGTACATAATTAGCCAGTCCAATTTCCTTTTCCAGAAAGAAAATGGTAAGTCCAGAGAAGGAGAGTGATTTGTCCAAGATTATCAATGAGTTGTGGGGCAGTTCTTAGACTAGTTCCTAAATCTTGACCATGGAATAGATAAGAAATCTAGTCAAAGGGTTTGGAACAGTACATTTGAAAACACTCTTTTTTTTTTTTTTTTTTTTTTTTTTTACCTCAGAGAGAAGTTCTCAATAAGTTATTACATTGAGGACATTGCAAATTGATAAAGCTGCATAGAACCTTCTTGTCTTTTACTAAGTTTTCCTCCAAAATCCTTATAATTTGAGAAACATGAATTATATTCCAAAGTCACATATAGTAGAAAGTTGCAGGAAGGAATTCAGAATGAGGATGAAGATCTTTTCACAACCTGGGCATCCTCTACATTTCATTGCACATTAAGATAAATAAACCATCAGCCCAGGCATTTTCAGAGAGGTCAAGGGCACTTATCCTCCATGGCATAGCGTGGTAATCTCATTTCTTGGTTAATTGCTGAAAATGCATTTCTCATTCAAGAAACTTTTACTTTGAATACCTATGATATGCTAGCTGCTGTGTTAGGTTGAGAGACCCAGAGACAAATTAGGCAAGACTTCTGCCTATGCAGAATGCTAGGGACAGGAAATCAACAAATAATGGTAATACACTGTGGTAGGCACCACAGCAGAAGTTTATAAGATGTCTCAAACCATTCCAGACACAGAGGAGACACTCAATAAATATTTGTTAAATGAATGAATGAGTGCGTGAATGAATGAGTTAACCAGACTTTGCCTGAGGAATTTAGAAAATATTTTATAGAAAAGTTGATACTGAAGCTGCATTTTTATTCATTTATTCAAGTGATCATTTATCTATTCATGCATTTTGCACATGATCTGTTACTAGGCACCATGGTAAGCTGAGAATACAAAGATGAATAAAGCAAGACCTTAGGCCTCAATAATGAATGACAGACCAATGTGGAAAATAATGTTGTATTTGATATCTTTGTATTCTTGTCTCTGTGTATATCATAGAAGATAAGTTCTCTGAAAACAGGAGAATTTATATTCTCTGGTTTCTCTAGGCTATCTTGAAACACCCAGAAGAGGGCTTGGCACCTGGGAAGCACTCCACAAACAGTGTTTGCATTAATAACAAGTGACTGAATAGACACATAGATGGTATGTTGACATTACTACAGGAGCACAGAGGAGCAGCATTTCATCAGCAATGTTTCAGGGGCAGAGGGAGAAAGAAGAATCCAAAAACATTGCTGAGAAGTTCCTGTTAGGAGAGGTATTAGGAAAACCAGAACCAACCTAAATGCCAATCAAAGGGACAGTTTCCAAAAGGAAAAGGTATTTGACAAGCCTTCACTCAAGAATCATTTATTGATGAATATTCCATGCTCTAAGGCCAGGGCTAGGATAAGACAAGCTAGAAGTCTAGGATGGGAGCTTTAAGAAAGCACTCATTCTCAGGATGGCACAAGCACAGAGTCAGCACCTGACAGTGGCACCTCCTTACCTTTGGGGTCCTTGAATGTCTCACTTGCCCCCCCCGAGTGCCAGTCCTGTTAAGCCCAGTGCTGTGCTAGGTACTTGAAATATAATAGTCAGTGAGACACTGTCCCTGCCTTCAAGAATTTCAAGTTCTGATGGGCAGACAGGCCTCCAGCTGGTGATGATGCATTCAGACAAGAGAAGGCAGAAGAAATGGGAAGGTATGAGAAACACAGCATCAGTTCATAGGCTCTGAAAATAAGATCGTATTTGAGCTGAGACCAAGACACAACCACAAATTCACAGGAGAGAGAGGAAAGGCATTCCTGACCAGGGAACAGCATCTGCAAAGACTAGAGACCTTGAAAATACATGAAGTGCTTTGAAATGATGAAGTGTAGTAGCCAGAAGAGAAAAAAGACATAGTAAACGGGTTTAGATATATAGGCTTTCCTTAGCCATCCTTTCAGGGTGGAACTCTGTCTTTATTTTTACCATTATATCAGTATCTGGGGCAGTTTTCCTTGGAAACAACATGCTGTCTAAATTAATTCGAAGGCCTATCAGTCTGCTGGATCTGCCTGGTCCTGCCCTCTAAGAGAACAGGGAGGAGGCCCCAGCTGAGCCTTTGCTGCTCGGTCAGATGTATTTTTAGCCCTGGCAGAAAATAACAGCAGTGTGTGCATTTAATAAGAAAAAAACCAAGCCCTGGGAATGATCTAGTGCCAGTGTTGGAGCAATCAGGGACAGAATATGTTTCCAATTGAATTACTACTGTGGTCATAGTTATAAAAAGAGAGAGGGAGGAGGGGAGAAAAATGTTAGGCTGGTCAGTTTCTAGGGAGCATTTAATCTTGGTTCGCTCTAATTTTAACGTTCAAAGACACATGAGCCAACTCTGCCCCTAGGAGTTATTTCAGGGGGACTGGCCAATACCCGCAACTTGCAGTCAACACTGGGCAGCTCTATTGCCTGAAGTTTTCTTTCTTTTCTTTTTTCCTCTCCCCAGTTTTGGCCTCCACTAGTTCTTCTGCTTACAAGCTGATGAGATGCAGTGTGAATAATTATGATGAGGGTAAATTTAGAACCTCTCAAAACCAAAGGATGTAGGACTCAGAAGCTGAGGCTCAGAGAGAGGTGGAGACAGTACAGCATCAAGAAAGAGCCTCGAAGAATCACAGTACTGAGCCTTCCCGCTGCTTCCAGATTAAACATCTCCATATTATAAATTGTCAGAGACCACACCTCCCAGACTGATCACAATTTTCCCCCACAGTATAGCCTCTCTCCATTGGCTTCCTCCCACCCTTCATCCTATCCTCTACTAAAAAATCATCATAATTAGCTGCCTCCTATTGAAGACCTCCTTTGTGTCAGACATGGGTTGAGCAATTGCAGAAGTTATGTCATTTCATTCTTAGACTGACATTAAAAAGTAGAAACTGCTAGCAATCTGTGTCCAAGGAGGAGGCTTAGTGAGGTTAAGTCGCTTTCCAGAGGTCACACACCTTGTACGTGGCAGAACCTGAATTGTGGCTCATTCTAAAGCCCACTCACCCTCTGTCCATGTGTGGCCCTAATCTCCCATCTTCACAACCCCCTGTCATATACACGCCACCCTTGCCCTACAATGCATCCCACTCTTTTTCTTATAATTTGCTCCTAGGATGTCTCTTTTTGTTTTCATCAGTCATAGCGTGTATTACCATTGGTATTGGTGATAATAACTACTATATATTTGGTACATACTATATGCCAGACATTTCTCGAAGTGCTTTACAGGTATTATCTCATTTAATTTTCTCAACATTCCTAGGTGGTTACTATTATTATGCCCAACTTACAGAAGGGAAACTGATGCATAAGAAATGGGTAAAACTGGGAAAATGACTCTTGTTAATTGACCATGCAGTAGGCATAGGACTTAGCACAAGGCAGGTATCACTGCACTGGACACTCACAGTAATTGTGAGGCAACATTATTAGCCCCATTTTACAGATGAGAAACCTGAGGCTCAGAGACAGTTTTGAGTAACTTGGCAAGGTCACAGCACCAGGATGGAAACTCAGATATGAGAAACTTTTAAGCCCATTGTTCTTATGCTCTGCACCATCATTCCATATCTGTTTTCTCAATATGTTGTCACTTTGTAAGAGAAAAAGTCATGCTTTCTTCACTTCCAACTCCCAGCACTTCACACAGTGCCCTGCTACACAGTGGGCACTCGGTAAATGTTGGATGAGAGGATGAGTAAATACAGGGCATTTGTAACCTCTTTCCCATGTGATATGTTTAAAATGACTTGGGAGGAAAAAGCAGAGCAGACACGCAAGGAAAGGGTGTTCTAAGGACAGAAGACACTGCCCCCCAGTGTGTTCAGCTCTTGCGGCTGGTCTGGGTTGTCAGGTCAAATCAGACTCACATGAAGGCTATTTTCTTCAACAGATCATCTCCTGTCTAAAAAAAGGTCCAGCCCTGCCCCTCTTGCCCCTCCTTGCTGTGCCCTGGTCCTCTGAGCCGGCTGGCCCTCACAGGGCCTGGATCCCACATCCAGCCTGTCTGTCAGGAAGCAGATGACAATGACCAGGCTTCTGTTGGCTCCTCTCAGCACTCCCTGGTCCCCAGCAATCCTCACCTGTGCCCTGCACTGTGCTCCTCCCCTGTGACTCTGCATCATGTCCAGTGTCAGAAAGCTATAAATGCCTGTAGGAATAAAAAGTTAAAATCCTGAAAATAGGATGACACCTGGGGAGCTTGAGAGCAGATGGTAGAATCACCAGATAAGCTGCTGCCTCTTCTTCACACCTGTCAATCTTGACCTTCCAATCACTTTCAGGAGAGTAGCAGAGAGGGACCTCAGAGCCTATGAAAACTAGATTTCAGAGCCGAATCATTAGTGCTGAGGCCCTAGACCCTGGACTAGACATTGGCTTCTCTAAGCCTCCTTTTCCCATTAGTAAACCAGGGATAACAATCCCCAAATTGCAAAGTGGTTAGATAATCAGAGGGCATCATGGATGAGAGACAGGAGAGTGCAATGTTTGAGAACACAGTCTTTCCAGTAGAGGTAGAATCTCAGGTACACCGTGTGTGACCCATTATTTCAGGTTGTCTAGTACTGAGATTTCTCAGTAGGACTTTGAGTGCTAAGTCTGGGAAATACCCAGACAAATTAGCATGAATTGGTCCCCCTAGTCATCCACCACACAATAAACTGGGGACGATATATGTTCTTTCCTTGCAGGGTGGCCACAAGATTCTGTTAAAATACATGTAAATTTCATGCTCCCATTTCCTCTGTTCCCTACAGTTCCTCCTTGGGTTCACCCATTGACCTGTCTGTTGTTTCCTAAACAAAAGAGGCTATCCATGCTTTTCCACCAGACAGAGTACAGGTAAAGGACTACCATACTGCCCCTTCCCAATCCCAGGGAGAAGGTCTTCTTCCTGGGCCCAGTGGCTGTGTAGCTGACTACCCTGTCTTCAGGATGCTGAGTGGTCCCCACGAATTCACGAGGAACAGATTTCCATGATGCTAAATTTAAGCTGACTCCACTCACCTGCTTCATGCCAATCTGGTATCTTGCAGCTGTTAGTTGGAAGAAGGCCAAAGCAGAACACTTATTTAATGAAATGGCTCAGACCTATAGCTTGAGAAAATAAAGGAAGTAAATAAAACTCTTGAGAGAATAAATGAAGTAAACCTTTTGAGTGGTTCACAAGAAGAACGTGTGATGGCACAGCATCACTCATGGGGAAAGTTTTTCATCAAGTCTGCTGGGAATGTGTGGCCAACAGACCCAGGGCCTGGTGCATCAACAGGTACATTTTAAAGTGTGTTGATTTTGAAACCATCTTGACAACCTCATTTGAAGTAGAAATGGTTAAACACATTATTTAAAATGTATTTGCCCACAGGTATCTTTTGCTAATTTATCTCTCTTCCAAAAGGTAAGAGTGCAACCTGGATATCCTTTATTTTAAAAGTCAGGCCTGTTTTCAAATCCCTCTTCCGTCCCTCACCTCCACTAGCCACCTGCCACATACTAGTTTTGTGACCTTGTGTAAATCACTTAGCATTCTGAACCTCAGTTTCTTGACTTGTAAAATGGGCAACAATAATCTTTGCCCATCTACCTCCCAAGCTGCCTTCGGAACAAAAGATATGATCATTATGCAAATGTTAGACAAGTGTCTGTTGTCCTATATATACACATTGGAACCACTTATTATTAACTTTGTTCATTGTTCATACTGGCAACTGCATCAACTGTCCAACTTCCTGGCCTTACTTCTCTCGTCCATATATACTTTCAGTCAGAAAGACCAGAGTTTCAACAACATAGCACAGGAATTAGAAATCAGACCGATCTAGCATCGAATCTGAATTCCACTGCTCAGGCTACTTTCATGAGCTTTAGTCTCCTCATCTTTAAGATGGAGATTATAAGATCTATCATACAGAGGTGTAATAAGAATCCAGAGACATAAGTACTGTGTAAGTCACTCCAGGAAAGACAGATTCAAAACAGAAGCAGAATTCAAACCCAGGACTCTTGACATCTGAACCAGGGATATGAACATGATGAACACTGCAACTACTCCAGACCAATGTAGCCTCCCTGCCATTTCCTAAGTAAGTTATTCCAATGCAGGTAAACCTTTAATTTTTACCTAGTATGAAATGCATATATATATTGTCACCAGCATGCTTAGCATGTTACAAAGCACCAGAATGGATAAAAAGATGTAGTAAGTACAGTGATTGCTGCCCCAAAAAAGTTTATAATCTACTTACAATTATAGATAGATAGATAGATAGATAGAGACAGAGAGAGAGATAGAGACAGAGAGAGAATATAATTCCAAGGAGCTCTGAACCACAATATTAGGATCTAGTATATTCTCTGAGGCCAACTTCCACATGTATGATAATGTGAAAATCATAAGAATAAATAACAATTGCAGTATCAGTAGTTGATATCTCTGGCATGCTTTCTATGTGCCAGGCATTGTGTTTAAACATTTTAGCTATGATATCCTTTTTAATTCTCACAGAAGTCTTAATCCTTACAGTAATTAAACCCTAGTCTAAATACATAGAAACTGAAACTCAAAACATTATCTTTAGTATAAGGATCTTACACAAAAGAGAGAACATACAACATGACTCAATTTATATGAAGCCTTAGGATAGAACAAACTAATACTGTGGTAAAAAACATTAAGACAGTGTTTGCTTCTGGTAAAGCATGGAGGTTGAGGCAGGAATTGACACATTTGAGAAAACATTTGGAGGTCCCAGTGATGTGCATTAGGGGTTGCCTTGCATAGGCATGTGCATTTGTCAAAACTCATCTTAAGATTTAAGATTTATACATTTGTACATTGCATTGTATGTTTAAAAGGAAAACCAGATGTAAAAAATATTAAACTCTAGATAATGATTAAAATGCTGAAGTATGGGCTGGCCATGGTGGCTCATGCCTGTAATCCCACCATTTTGGGAGGCCAAGGCAGATGGATCACCTGAGGCCAGGAGTTCAAGACCAGCCTGACCAACATCGAGAAACTCCATCTCTACTAAAAATACAAAATTAGCCAGGTGAGGTGGCACACAGCTGTAATCCCAGCTACTCAGGAGGCTGAGGCAGGAGAATCTCTTGAACCCAGGAGGCGGAAGTTGCGGTGAGCCGAATCGTGCCATTGTGCTCTAGCCTGGGCAGCAAGAGCAAAACTCTATCTCAAAAAAAAAAAAAAAAAAAAAAAAAAAAAAAAAAAAAAAAAAAAAAAAAAAAAAAAAAACTTAAGTATTAAGGAGAACACGTACTGATACTGAAGCTTACTTTAAATTTTATTTACAAAATTAGATACATTGATGGATGGATAGATCAATGGATAGACCAATGAATAAATATGTGATGATTCAAGTTACAGTAAAAGAATAATGGTAGAAATTTGTTGGTAGGTGTATGACTACTTTCTACTTTTCTATATGTTTGAATATACTCATAGTGAAATTTAGCGGAAAATAAGTAAACACATAGGGGCAAACATAGCAAATCCTCATCCTAGTTCTCTTAAGGAAACACACACAATAAGTTAATGTCCTGGCTCTACCGTGCCAGTAAATTTTAAATGGGGTCTAAATTGGCTGAAAGGCATAACTTCGTACAGGTGGATGGGCCAGGGGATGCAGCTAGTAACATTTTTGCTGAGGCAATGCAAAATGCCTCCTTGTCTGTAGGAGGGCCAAAGGCTCACCCTTGCTGAGTCAGTCCTGTGCTGAGATCCAGGGACGTAGGGAGTGAAGATCAAGCGCATGTGGTTATGGGCCTGGTGCCCAGTGAAAGACTGATATCACCAAAGTCTCATCTCTTGGGTCATCAAAATGACCTGTTTGCAGTGCCTGGTTGAGGAGGAGGCGGCGACCAGGTACTCCTGGAGCCAGCAGACAAGAAGCTCAGCCCAGGCAAGTAATGGCTCCATTTTCCAATGCAATCACATTTTGGCCTTCAGTTAGCTTTTATTTGGTTTGTTATATTCAATAATAACCTACTCTGCTCTGGTCTCTGGGTAGCTGGGCTTAAGCAGAGCCTTTGTTCAGAATGATATACCTTGGCTTTGCTCCTTTGTTAAAATAAGAGTTTCCGGTCAGTGGAAAAAGTATTATCAGAAGCCCTGGATATGAATTCTGGAAATAACTAGCTCTGGGGCTGCATATGAGCCCTTTAAATTATATGGGCTCTGGTTTTCTCCAAGCATGTAGGTGCTATATAAATATTAGATGTAAATTCACAATGAACTCCTCATGAGGTCAGAATTTTCACCATGTTTATGTCCTCAGATACTAACCTAGTACCCCAAAGCGCAGGAGGCTCCTTGCAGATGTTGGCTGAACTGAAATGGAGAAACAGCCACGTGTGCTTGCATGCTACTGTAAACGCTGATAGATTCTAAATCTGACTTCTGTTATCTCCTGACACTGTAGTCTCACTATGCTTCAGACGTTTTATTAACAACCTGATGAGGCAGCATGATCACTTCATTTTACAGTTTGGGGAACCTGAGGTAGTGAGTGCTTTACCAACAGACATGTGAATACTCTGCCAATGAGCCAGGATATGAAGCCACGCTGGCCTCACTTTACAGCCTGCCCCCTTATTTCACACCACATTGATGTCTAGTCAAAGCACCAGGCAGCATTGTCTCTCAGTGTTGCGTTTTCTCCTTTCCCCGTGAGAGACCGTACGTAACAGCTTCGTCCACACTTGACGGAACAGGCAAAGCTGTGAAAACACAGGCAAGCGAGCTCTTCGTAGGGAAAATGCCAAACAACCTCCATCCCCAAAGGCTGAGATGGAACAAAGAAGCAAATAAATCTACTCTTCATTATGAGCCAGGCACTGCGGCAAGCCGGATCACACTTTTGGGTCACCCACGCAGATGAGAAGGCCCTCGTTGGTGACACAAAAAAGCTGCAAGTCACTCAAAAGTGATAGCAAAAGGCCTTCAATACGAGGCCTGATTGATCGAGGCCCTGGGAGAATGTGCTCTTTGCAGACCGTGACAAAACGGCCCCGGTCCATTCATCTTCCCTGGCCACAGCCTTTCTCCTTCCCGCTGGGGAAAATGGGCCTCTAATCCAGGGCACAGCTACACCTGCCACGTTCTGTTTCCACGGCTGTGGCTGTCCTGAGATTACTCTTTGAAGAGGAGATAAAAAATGTCCCAGCTGGAGGAATGGTTCCTAATATCTTTATCCTTGAATGATACCTGTGATCTGTAGGAAAAGGGTAAATCGTGCTTTGATGCCAGAAAGTTTATTCTGATAATTAAATCTCATCATTCCTTAAAAGCCACATGATTTTCGTCTCTCCCACTGAAAGAGACTTAGTGTGGGTTTCTAGGTGAATGGCGTCTGGGCAGCCAGTACCACTAAATCATCCAGATTGTGGCCAGCTGTGTGCACAGTATATTGGATACCTTGTAGCCCTTAATCCCCACACTGGCCTTCAAGCTAAGCAGGCCTACTCAATTTACAGATGTAGAAAATGGGGTTTCCATCTTAACTCAGAAGAAGGTATTCGACTGGAGCCTTGAAAGAATTAGAGATTTAACTAGGTTTCACATAAGTGGCACAGCATTAGGTAAATGACAATGGCACTTAGAATGGGTCACTGTGGGTTTGAAGGTCATTGACCATGTGTGACTGTGAGCAAGTCCCAAAAGCTTATCTTTGGCAATGGGGATGATGAAAACACCTCTACCCTAGGACTGATCTGATGATTAAATAATCTAATGCATGGGACAGTGCCTGGTACAAGGAGGGCATTTGACAGAATTGTGATGATTTTTAATGAAGAAGCGATTGGATACAAAACATGCAGAAAGTAAAGCAGCAGAGATGAAAGGAACTACCACCAGCAGAAGGTAAGTTGTCAGGAAGCTGCCAAGGGTGAGTGACAGAAACAGCAGGAGAGTCTGCCTGGTTTCAGCAATGCGTCTGGATTGAGCAAGATCAGGAAGAGAAGGGATTGCAGAAGGGCTGAATCTAGAATGGCATGGGGAAGATTGGGCTTGATCTGGAAGAGGCAAGATGGAGCTATTGGATATTCTTGAGCTGAGGAGTAGCATCGTGAAAGGAGAGATTTTTGGAGACCTCCTTGGTTTCTAGGATGTGACGGTAACTTTGGCATCACATTAGTTGCCGGACTGCTACCAACATTTCTCTTCAATGTCTGATGCTTATAATTCTGTAGTAATTTTTTTTTTCTCAAATTATGGTCTCCAGCAGCCAAATACCCTGGGGAGTCTGAGAAAATTATATAGTTCTAGACCCTGCTCAAACTTAGGAATTCAAAAACTCTGGTGATAACGCCCAGGAACTCACATGCTTCCAATGCCTCAGATGATTCTTACACGTAAGTTTAAAAGCCACTCGCCCCTAAAACAAGGGGCTTCAAACTTGGAGTAAAGAAGAATCCTCATATGAACAGCTTGTATTATTATAATCAGGGCACAGTGTTTCCAAGGCTGTGCATAAGTATAATAAACTAAAGATGGCTGTAGCTCTCTTTTTTTTCTTTTTTTTTTTTTTTTTGGTTGAGATGGAGTTTCACTCTTGTTACCCACGCTGGACTGCAATGGCACGATCTCAGCTCACCACAGCCTCCGCCTCCTGGGTTCAAGCGATTCTCCTGCCTCAGCCTCCCAAGTAGCTGGGACTATGGGCACACGCCACCATGCCCAGCTAATTTTTGTATTTTTAGTTTTAGTAGAGACGGTGTTTCACTATGTTAACCAGGATGGTCTCGATCTCTTGACCCTGTGATCCATCTGCCTCGGCCTACCAAAGTGCTGGGATTATAGGTGTGAGCCACCGCGCCCGGCCTGAAGCCCTCTTTTAAACTGCCAGACACCTTAAAATAAAGTCAGCAAGGCAACATGAGTTCAAGCCTCAGAAAAGTGGCCAGAGGAGGGATTATAATTCGAAACTGACCCCCTGTTACAGAGCAGGACTCTTTTCAGGCCTATAGCTTATGCCAATTCAGCGGCCTACGGCATATCTCAAATCCAGTGCCACTTACATTCCTGGCTGAAAAGAGTCCTGGAAAGTCGTCGTGACTCTCGCCAGCTCCAAGTTTGGGAGCAAGGCTGCAGAGCAGGAGGGAAGGAGGAGGAGATTCAAATCAGGTTAAGAGCATCGACTCAGTACCTAGTATGAGGCAGATATCCTGGGTAACTTGATGGACACAGAGGTGGGGAAGACTGAAGCCTGCTGTCATGGAAATCTAGTGCAATAGAAAACATAAAAAGAGTGAAAAAATGACTATGGAAACAGAGAAAAATAAGAGATCAATTCTAGGTAGTTTCAGAAGGGAAGGCTTTATGGAGGAGGCTGACAATTGAGCAGGGTTTTAATAGAGTGAGGGGCATTTCAGCAGCCAGAGAGGATAAATGGCAATATACAGGAGGAGAAAATACTAAAAGAAATATAGCCAGGAAACTGTATGAAATATTGAATATTCTGATGCAATAGAAATGTTGGATTATCTTCCAGAAGTGAAGAGTCAAGAGCCTCAAAAAAAGATTAGAAGCAATTCATGGAAGGCTTGAATATCAGCTTAAGAAATGGGGTCCTCAGCCAGGTGCAGTGGCTCACACCTGTAATCCCAGCCCTCTGGGAGGCCAAGGGGGGCGGATCATGAGGTCAGGAGTTCAAGACCAGCCTGACCAACATGATAAAACCCCGTCTTTACTAAAAATGCAAAAATTAACTGGGTGTGGTGGCGCATGCCTGTAATCCCAGCTACTGAGGCAGGAGAATCACTTGAACCCAGTAAGTGGAGGTTGCAGCAAGCAGAGATCACACCACTGCACTCCAGCCTCATGACAGAGTGACCACAATTCTGCAGTGTTTTGGAAACATGCCACCACAGTGAACACAAGCTCGGGCTAGCCTGTTGAGGAAGGGGATACAGCTCATCCGAAGCCTTCCTATACCAGCCATTCCCTGGCTGGCCCACTAGCTGGCAGTGATGCACAGGAACAGACAAGATCAGCCAAGTCCAGATGAGACCAGCCAAGCTCAGCTGGGATTAGCAGAACTGTCCAGTCAACCCATAGATGCAAGAAAAATAATAATTGTTTCATTTTGTTTTTCAGCATAACTTTTGTGGTAGCTTGTTGTGCAGCAGTAGTAAACTGATACACGTGGGGTTAAAATGTCCCCAGGGAACTTCTAGATTATAATTTCTCATGACAAACAAGAGCTAGACTCTCCTAAGTGATACATTGTAAGCCAGATTGCACAAAGAAAATAACAAATGTTTCAGCATCAAGCTGAGGAGGATTTGCTAGACAACAGATTCTTTTATTATTTCAACAAGCATGTTGAACATTAACCCTGTGGTTATTAGACATTTAGCACCTAATTAAGCTCATGAGTACTTAAAGGATTCCGTGGTGAACAGGGCAGGCCCTTCTCTTGCAGAGTAGGCCCTTCACTGTTACCAAGTGTTTTCATGTCCAATAGCTCATTTGATTTTCCTGTTTCCTCATTTACAGATAAGAAAACTGAGGTTCCAGGAAGTCAATTGACTCCAAAACTGTACGCAACCAATTAGCAAGTTAATATGCTCCACTAGACTGAGAGCTCATTGTGGGGTGAGAAGAGAGATCCTTGTCTTCCCAACTCCAAGATCCCATAATTAAATGTTAAAGAAATAAATCATAGGAGTAGGATTCAATTCCATAGTTCTGACTCCAATTACTCCGCTTAGTGTATGATACCTGTTTTAAGTTGAAGACGGTACCTATATTCAGGTAAAGGAAAGGAAATTCCCATTCCTCATATTTCCAGCTCCCAACTGTAGTGTTGAGTGCAGTGAGTAATTGTATCTGCTTGATGTAGCTATAAAAGTCCAGGGACTCAGGCATGGCAGGATCTAGGTGCTCAAATATTTATCTTTCAAAGTCTCAGCTTTGCATTGCCCTGAGTTGGTGTTCTTCTCAGACTGTCTTAGCATGAGGGGTAAAATGGCCCTTGAAAACTTTAGTTTCCAATTCTTTCAGCTTAAGACCTGACAGACACGCCTTCCCTGAATGTCCATGTTAATTCTTTATATTGTAAACTTGCCCAGATTAGGTTATATGCCAAATCTTGGACGAATTGCTGTGTCCAGCAGAATAGTGTATTTTAAATGACCATCTTTCTGTTAAGGTGAACAAAGACAATCAATGACCACTACAGTAATCAGTAAATATTTTTGAATGAATTAATGAATGAATCTTGGCTCACAAAAATTCAAGTCTATCTCCTTTGCTGAGTCACAAGCCAACATCCTTTGCCTGCCCCTCTCACCCCCACACACTCTCACCGCATTCCATGAGCTGAGTGTCATCTAACCAATAACCATTCCTGGGAAATAAGTATGGCCTGCAATTCTAGTGGCATCTGTACACTGAGCATATAATTAAATCAGAGGCAAACACAGCTGGTGGAAGCAGAAAGACGTGCATAAACTCTTCAGTCTAGGAATGTGTGTGGACCCTGCCATTATGGCCCCTACTTGCTAATCTAACCCGCTAGGATTCCATGAATTCTGTAAGTCTAACTCTTTTCTGGCTGAAAACGGCATGAGCCCTTTTCTGAAGTGTGGCTTTCCTCCTCTTTCTCTTCATTGAATGTTCTTGCAACTCTTCACCAAATTGAAAAGATGTACAAGCCATTGGGTGAGGAATTGACCTAGAAGATATTCAAAGTAGAATGTCACCATGGGGCAGGGCAGGGAGAGTAGGTTCTAAGGCAGAAATGCTCTCTATCCCACATATTCGCTGCAGAATTTTGTCAGGTTACTAAACCCCTCTGAGCCGCTACGTTTATATCTGTCAACCTCAGCAATAAAATCTACCTCCTATGGTCACTTACAAGGGTTTAATGTCATTAAGAACGTAAAAGGCCTAGCATGGCAGCAGGAATATGACAAGTATTTGACAAATATCAGTTCTCCTCTTTTCTATAGACATTAAAATGCTTTGAATCTACTTGTTAAAGTTAAAAGAAAAGAAAATGTAAAGGAATGTTCTTTAGAAATGGTATTCTTAAAGCCAAAGCAAAATCAAATTACATACCTAATTGTCTAGACTACTCATTTCTTTATTCATTCAATTAATTATTCACTGAGCTCTGAATATCTGACAGGTCCCCTACTAGTGCTTGGATGCAACCTTGAGTGAGACATAAGCCCTGGGCTGAAGGAGCTTGTGTCTAGTGGATATGATTATTATCTAATGAGGTTTATGTTTGAAGCGACTGCTGCGTTTTGGCTGATGAGCAGTACCCTCACACTCTTGCATTGTTACTTTTTATCTCTCCAAATAAACTACAGGCCAAGTTAGTGCAAGAAATTTTATACACCCTTCACATTGCCAAATAAGTGACAAATTAAAAAAAAAAATTGAAAGTGGGATGGGAAAGAAAATCTGCTTTTCATTTTCTCACTGATGAACAATTTCCCTCTGAATAAATGCTTAAGGGTAGCCAGGTTCTGGGATTCTCCTCTTAGCATGACCAGAGTGTCACAGTATCTATTTAATCACACCGTAGCACTTTTCATACTTCACTTTTTCTCATCTGTAAAATAGTCATTGTAGCACTTTCCCATATTAATCTCATCTTGTATGATTGTGATGCATTCAAGAGCAGAGACAGTATTTTATTTGCCGTTGTGTCTCTGCATTTGGCAATTTCTAACACATACTATATGATCCATAATTGGCAATGGCTTGAAACAACAATCATGTCTTATTTCTCTTGAGTCAGTAGGTGGGGTGGGCCGTTCTGACATAGGCTGGGCTTGGCTGATCTTGACATACTCATCACTTAGGATACATAACTGATCAGCTAGTGGGCCTGCAGGGGTGTGGCTGGTACAGACTTGCCTCAGTTGAGATGACCAGGTTTTGCTCCACATGGCTTCTCAGAGATGACAGGGTCTTCTGGAAAACAAAAGGTTAGCAGGACAGCTCTTAGTCTACTTAATAGCACCAAGATATATCCTAGGAAAGCCACTCCATTAGATAGGTCTATATAAGTACAAAGAAAGAGATAAATGAAAGGGATGTTCTGATTCCACATATATATTCTGCTGAAGGAAATAGTTTCTCTGGAAGGCAACTTGGTAATCTGTGCTCAAATGCAACCTGACTGCTTATTTGGTCTTGAGGCTGGGAAATGGGCTGGTCAAAGTGGCAGGTGAGAGAATGCAAAGGGGAAGGGAGAGGGAAAAGAGATGGAGAAGGCGAGGCAGGGACGTCAGAGGGCACTCTGCACCCTGAAATCCTGTTACGTCTCTGTCCTGTGCTCTTCTCAGGACCACTTAACTCGACTGAGTCATGAGTCCAGAGTCTCTTTCTACTTTCTAGAGACAAGAGAGAAGAAAATGTGGACAATTAAACAGGTGAAACAAACCATGCAACCCAGGCTGACTCCCAGCCTCTCAAGTAGATAAGTGTTGGGGGCAAATCTCACAATAGAGGCTACCCCTCCTCAGCCACCTAGGCAAGGAAAACAGCTCTCTAAACCTCCCAAGCATCACGGACAGATTACACCAAAGCCACTAAGTAAGCAGGTAACGTGATGTTCAAATGTAACCGGATTTCTTATCTCCAATCTCTGAAATCTCTGCATAGGGGGAAAAAATTGCCTCTGTTTTTTTCCTTATCACCTATGTCTGGGTTGTTGGAGTTAGCAGCAAGCTTGGCAGTCTGGAATATGTTCTCCGTTGTGTTCTTTCTGCGAAGAAAATTACAACGTGAAAAGGAAAGGGGGTGGAGAGGAACACTGTATTCTTAACAGTCTCAGGGAGATAATTGCAAAGTCTTCTTTGCTCTCTCCTGGTTCCCCCTCCCTTCCAGGCTTCTCTGAGTTTTCTTCCCCATCTTCGATCTGGCAAAGGGCCTGATGCAAAAGCTGCCTCTGAAGACAGACGAGACCTCTGGGGCTGGGGCTTCTCAGTGATGTGCCAGCTGCTTCTCCTCATCTTCCTGGGCAGCATGGTGCCTGCCCATTGCTGCTAACAGTGGAAAACTCAAAGGTTTTCTTTGGGGAAAGGTGAACTGTTTTGTTTTTGTTCTTTTTCTTGGTCCTTTGGGTTATTGCTTTAACACCTTAACTTTCTGCTTGGGCATTAATTCAGTTAAAGTGGGTCCCAGAACTTACTGAGTAGCTATCTCATTGTTTTAAACATTTATAAGCATGTAATAACTATGATTTATTGATTTTTTTTACTATATGTCCAGGAACAGTATTAAGTATCTATGTCCCTGACCTTATTTAATTTCCACAACCATCCAGGGAGATCCATTTTATTTGTATTTTCACATTAGAAATGAGACGTGGGATCTCAGTGAGTTTCAGTCACTTGCTCAGGTTCACAAGCATTGCCACAATTTGAACCTAGTTATTTCTGATCTCCACCAGAACATGCTCACCCACAAAATTGAGAAAAGCAGTCCTAAGTCCTCAAAATCATTGGGGTTTTAAGGAAAAAGACAGAAACCATAAATGAGGTGATTGGTCCTAGGCGTGACCATGTGATCCATTTCTGGACAATGAAATGCAAGCAGAAGAGTCAGTCTTCCAGGAGGTGAAATGACTTGCCCAAGGCCACCCAGCTATAAACCAAGGCTGGAGGGAAAAAAAAATCCATACGGTTCTTCCATCATGGAAACTTAAAGAATTGTGACTGCCAGGTCACTTTACAGATGCTTGAAATACTGCTCAAAATGATCATTCTCCCTGCCTCACTGTGCACAGCTTAAAAAAAAACTACACACAAAAAATAATAGCCTTGATTTTATTTTTTCCTCCTTTTTTTTTTTCTTCTTTTCTTTTGAACAAATATAAGTACTGGTTTGTTGGGTAGGTATGTCCGCATTTGCTAGATAAGAAAACTGAGTCTTAGAGACAATGAGTCCCCTGTGATCTGAAGGCCAGGGGTGTTTCTCCACACCAGCATTTCTCGCAGTGCAGCTGCTGGACCAGCAGAACCAGCATCACTTGGAAATTTGTAAGAAATGCAGATTTTCAGGCTCCACCCCAGACCTACTAAATCAGAAACTTTGGTGTTGGGGCCCAGCACTGTGAGT
The DNA here is from genome assembly GCF_001604975.1 of Cebus imitator. Classification (NCBI taxonomy): domain Eukaryota; kingdom Metazoa; phylum Chordata; class Mammalia; order Primates; family Cebidae; genus Cebus; species Cebus imitator. The sequence goes on from NW_016107328.1 coordinate 7,970,193, forward strand.
TTTAGCAAATCCTCTTGGTGATTCTGATGCAGTAGCTAAAGATTGAGACCTACTGCTCTACAGCGGCTTACAATTAATAACAAAATCCAATTGTAAATTCATATATTTTCAACTTTTATTGCTTTTACTGGAGACTGTTCTGAAAGCAATTTTATTTTGACCTTGGACAAATCAGTTGAAAAAGCAAGGTGCCAGCAAACTTCTAAAAATCTAATCAGCCATGCAACTTGTGATACACCGACATTTGGTACATGGCGCAAAACAGCAGGTTGCTGCATTAAGTACCAAGGTGTGAAGGGGAGGGGCAGGGTTTTTTCAAGTTCTCACTGCTTCCTTCTTGTGCTGTGCCCAGCTGATGCTGAACAAACTGGATTCCGCCTCAGCTATGAAGACGCAATAGGTTCTTTAGAGATGTTCCCTTCCAAGGGCCTCTTTGTACGGATGAGAAACTATGCCAGCTTCCTTGGGAGGAAAGTGATTTGCTCCAGGACACCCAGCTGCAGGGGGATGCTGGGGGAGGCAATCTGAGCCATTCCCTTTAACATTGAAATTTAATTAATCTGACTGCCAGGCAACATCAGCAGATGTTTAAAACAGTGCTTCAAATGACCATTTTTCCTGTGTCCCTGCAATGACTCTTATACAATGTGGATGAAAATGCCATAAAAATCAAAGAGTAACCTTGGAGTGTTTTTCTTCTTCTTTTTTTTTTTTCTGAGACAGAGTTTCGCTCTTGTTACCCAGGCTGGAGTGCAATGGCACGATCTCAGCTCACCGCAACCTCTCCTGGGTTCAAGCAATTCTCCTGCCTCAGCCTCCCAAGTAGCTGGGATTACAGGCGCACACCACCATGCCCAGCTAATTTTTTTTGTATTTTTAGTAGAGGTGGGGTTTCACCATGTTGACCAGGTTGGTCTCAATCTCTTGACCTCATGATCCACCCGACTCGGCCTCCCAAATTGCTGGGATTATAGGAGTGAGCCACCGCGCCCGGCCCTTTCTTCTTTTATTCAAAGATTTAAGTTTGTCACATGTTTTAATGTTTTCAAGATTTTTCAGTGGTAAAGTGATAGCATTCTAAAACTACTTGCATAATGCCTTCAGTTTTCAACGCAAACAAAATCAAGAAACGTTCAGTTAAGCCAGAAGAGAACATCTCGGTAGAGCCTAATTGCTCTCTGTCCTGCATCTGAATTGGCTGATAGGGTTGAGCCACCACTCCCTTGCTGTCATCACCTTTCTCTGCATGCTTTATGTTGGTCCCTGTTCCACAGCCCTATGATTTCTCTCTCCCCAGCGGTCACCAGCACCCTCATTGTCTGGCCATCACTGGCTTTGAACTCTTTTCTTGCTTTTACCCTAGTACCCTTCCTTCCTTGGTCACTGTTCCTTCTCCATCTCCTCCTAGAATTTACATCCTCTTGAACTCTCAAATATTGGTGATCTCCAAATTCTGATTTCTGTCAGTCCATTATCTTCTAGGAAAGTTCCATTTCAATGTACCAGTAGCTTAAATATATGTATCTATGCCACTCTGATTGCTTTTCTGAGCCTCCGACTGGAATATCCAATCCCCTCCAAGGTCACTCCCTTAAGCACTTCCAACTCCACTTGGTCAAGGTCAACACTGAATTCATCTGCCTACTTCTCCAAAAACCTGCCCCTTCTGTTTGGTGAGACTCAATGTGTGATAACACCGACTATCTGGTTTCCTCAGCCAAGCACTAGAGTTATGGTTAATCCTCACTGATTCTCACCAGTGTCCCTCTCATGGCATACACACACTCATACACTCTATGCACATGCACACCACACCCCACACACTGTGCCTGTACCCAAAGTCCAGATCCTCTCAGTTTTGATTCCAGATCCTCCCTTTCTCTCCAACTCCATTCCCACTACTCTTGAGCTGAGATCCTCATCACTGCTCACCTAACCATTGGAAGAATCTTTTACTGCTCTCCTTACCTCCAGCCTTGGCCTCTTTGAATGAGAGCTCCATGATGGAGCCAAAGGAATTTGCTAAAGTGCATGTCAACCATAGGCCTCCTACGTGGTACTCCCTATCTACTTGTGACTGTAGAATAAAGTCCCAGCTCTTAAGCACGACCAACCAAATCCTCCTTGACCTGATCCTAGAGTCCCTTTACTGCCTCCAAAAGAAATCTGCCACCAACCAGCACCATGGTATCTTCAAACACTTTACTGAAGATCGGGGGGCAATTGATGTCCACGGAAAACTATTGATTAAAAAAAACGATAAATATTAGTGGAAATGTAACCTACAAAGTAGAGGTTTGGAACACATGGTTTGTTTATAACAAATTCCACTTCCCCTCCAATGCCACAGCACTTAACTAGCTAGGTGGCATGGGATAAAAAGGGTGTGCAGCCATAAGAAAGACAGAGGGAGTCTTTTATCCGCTGACATGGACATACAAGCATTTATTTAAGGAGCCTCCTATTGAGGGAAATAGAGATAGTCGCTAATCTTTACAATTTACACTACTAAGATATCAGTTTGTCCACCTTGGGGACAGTAGGCCTGAAGGACGGGCAGGGTAAAACTGGGGACCCTAGTTACAGAGCAATAGGCCAGCTAAGGGAAGGGAGGTATTTAAGGACCTAGAGGCCCTGGACTTAAGGAATTTAACCTTGCTAAGAGAAATGCAATAAACCAATAATTTCAGTGTGTTCATTCATTTAACACACATCTATTGACAATCTACCGTGTTCTTGGGGCCTCTATCAAGTCCTGCAGATAAAGTATGAAATAAACACCCAGCTAGTCTCTGCCCTCATGGAGCTTTTGGCCTATTGAGGAAAGATGGGTAAGTATTTCAGAAGGGGCTAATCTAGCCTGGGGAGAAGATGAAAGTGGTTTCAGTAAAAGGTGCACTCGGCGGGGATCACAGAGGTAGAAAAGTCTCTTGTCAGTGGTTCTCCAAGTGTGGTCTGGATCTGTAGCAGGAACATCACCTAGGAACTGGTTAGAAATGCACATTCTCAGATACCACTGCAGACCTCTGGAATGATAAACTCTAGGAGTGGGTGGGGCCCAGGAATTTGGGCTTTAATAAGCTCCCCCAAGGTATCCTTACACAGCCACAATTTGGGAGCCATCACCTAGAAACCCAAAAGATGTAAAGCAACTTTCTCTGTCTGGGAATGATCTGGAAAGCTTAAGTCAGGAAGTGACTTATGAGCCCACCTTCAAAGGAGATGAGAGTTTCCCAAGAGGACAATCAGAGCTGGCTGGCGGGGGGAGGTGGGGGGAGGAACATTCCAGAAATTCCAGGTGTCTGTGTTCCTGAACCAGCTCATAGTACCTCCAACCTTCATATTTTCTTAATGGATTTAAAACTAAATCAGGGAAATGACGTATGCACAAAGTTATTTGCTGTATTTTTGCAAACAATGTAAACCCCCATCAGCAGAAGAGTTGTTGAATAAACTCTGATTCATGCATATAAATTAGGACTCTGTCTCAACTGGGAAGAAGAGAAGTCTTTATCTGCTCACTGAGAGGTGAGCTGTAAAATACATTGCTCAGTACAAAAAGCCAGCTGCAAAATCATGCTATCTTTTGTGTGAAAAAATAAAAACATACATATATGTGTAGAATACTGCAGAAACCCACAAGAAACCAGTAATAGTAGTTTGCCTCTCAAGTGGGGAATTTAAGGAAGCAGGATAGGAGAGGAGGATGATCTTCACTGGATACCACTTTGCACCTTTTCAATTATGTTTTATGTGCATAGGATTACCAGTGTAAAGAAACAGGAGAGATACCCTCTTCAACAGGCTAACAAGTGAAGGGGAGAAGAGAAGGCGCCTGTTCTGAACACCTTCCCTCAATCTCACCCCTGAGACACCTCTTGGGGAATTTGGCAGGGTGGGGATGTGACAAGGAGGGGTGCTTGGTGTGGTGTTAGAATTACTGCTTTCAGTACCTATTCTGTTATAACAGGATATGCTGCTCTGCGTCGAAGCCCAAAATGCTGTTCTTGGTACAAGCCTTGAGTTCCTGGTATTTGGTAAATGGTCACTGAACAGAGTAACAGCGAGGGTGGAGGCAGAGGTGCAAGAGTTAGGGGAGGGGCATAAACAACCACTGTGGTGGGAAAGGGGCCCCACAGGGAGCTCCATTCAGAAAAAGAACAATTGGTGGTTTCAGGCATCTGAACTGAGAGCAGAGAGGGAAATGAGTTAGCCCGTGAGAGAGGAAGACACTGACCCTTATCTCTATCCAAAAAAGGAAACAAAAATAGGTGCAAAAAAAGTGGCTTTTCATACAAAATGCTTCTTGGTTTAGCAGTTTTTGGCACCCTCAGAAAAGATTATCTTGACATCTCTGTCTATCTTGGCTTCCCCACGTCCCTGGAAGGAGAGGAAGCTCACCCTTACGAAGCACCAAGTAAGGATCTTCTTCTGCTCACTCTCCCTTTTTGTTGTCACCTTGAGTCCTCTCCAAAATCCTTCCAGAAAAACATCCATTTTGCAGATGTGGAAACTGAGGCTTAGAAGAGCAAAGTAACTCACCCAAAGTGGTAATAGTGGAGCCAGATTTTGAACCCAGGTCTTTCAGACTCTGAAGCCTCTGCTACACTTTGCTGCACTTGCTGTTTGATTTTAGACATCACATTTTGCCTAACTTATAGTGTCAAGTGCAGTGTTCATGTTCACTGTAGAGGCACAGAGAGAGAGAGATTGAGAGAGAGAGAGTCAGAGAGAGAGAGAGAGAGATGGTGTGCTACACTAAGCTAGGGAAGACTGTTCTCAGACTCTGAAACCACATGCCTTGGAGTCAGCCACTTGGGCCCAGACTCAAATCCCTGGATTTGAAAACTGAAATTGAAGGGAGTAGAGACCATGGTGATGTTTGCAAGGAGATAAAAGAACTCTCCAAGGAAATCCTGTTTAAGACAGAGGGAGGATTCCCAGTATTCTTCCACACTAGTAACCATGGTCTGTATTTGCTTCTATAAAATACTGGTTTATCAAGTCCATGTAGGTGATGGTAATCTTGAGCCCATCCATCGTGCAAATTGTCTCCCATTTTCATGTTGGCCAATAGCCAGGTCACACAGCTCTTCAACTCCAAGAACATTGTCAAGACAAAAGTTTATTTGGAAAGGATGTGACCTTCTCTGGGGTGTCAATAAAATTCTGCAGATGGCTTTAAACTGAAAGTCACCTTGACTCAAATAAGATATGACATCTCTGGGATTTGTTTGTTGAATCATTCAGCAAGGTTCATTGAAGACCTATTGCATGCTAAGGATACAGAGATGACTAAGAAATAATTCCAGCCTTTACACAACTTACAGAGACTAACGTTAGAGTTCCGAGACTCTAAAACAGAGACCTCAGCAAAGCTTAGGGAGAACAGTGCAGCTTAATTCTCCCCAGGACTGGGGCAGTGGAGCAGGGGTGAAAAGAATGGGGAATTATAAGAAGCCTCTAAAGGAAGCTTCGAGATGAGCTTAGCAGAATGAAAAAAAAAAAAAAAAAAAGCATTCCAGAGCATTCCAGGTAGAGAGAAGAGCATGAGCAAATTTTTGGAGACTTGAAAATTTATTATGTGCACAAAGATGTTGCTCATACAGGAAATCTGTCTCAAATTCCTTGCCCTGCTACCAACTTGCTATATAATTTTAGACATCTCATTTTGAATCTTTGATTCGTAGTCTCAAGTGTATTGTTCATAGTTACTGTAGAGGTACAGGGAGAGAGAGAAAGAGAGACTTCTGTTTATGGTAAGAAGGAATACAGAATTGCATTGTCAGAGAGAGTCCTAGCTGGATTTATCACAACCTCTAGGCATCTCTCCATGAGACACACATGTCTGACTAAAAGGCCATGGAGGAAGAATTCCAGGGTTAGCTGGTGGTTGTCATTCATATTGCCTCATAGCTGAGATCTATGATCCACTTCTCAAGAGGAGAGGAAGTAAATATAAAAAGGCTGGACGGCTGAAAGTAGCCAGTCTTGGCAGAATTGACTTCTGGTTCTCTGGAAGAGCCAAGAGATGGAGTTGCCCCTTAGCTTCGTGCTGTTTTTTCATACTAGACCACTGGCACCCTCCCTCTTTTACCTACCAGACCCAGCCTCAACATCAACTCTTCCTACATTCCTTCCCTGACCCACCAAGAGAGGTCAGATGCTCTCTCTTCTGTGCTTTCCAACACTATATGCTTCCTTCATTGTAGCCTTTAGTATACTGAATTGTAATTGCCTATTTGCTTTTGAACACCCCTCGTTAGACTGTACATTTCATTAGGAAACCATGCCTTTCCTTTATACTGCTAGCCTGCTATGCAACATGGGCAAAGTAATTGCTGAATATGAATAAGTGAACAAATTAATGGGAAATGAGAGGGTGAAGGTTGGAAGATAGTAAGCAAATGGCGGTTGGCTCAAAGTGGTCAAGAAGACTGGTCCCCTGCAGCGTGAATGATACACTCTGTTGGATCCTGAGTACCAGTTTGGATGAGGGCAAGGGAGGAACAAAGGAAGTCCCAGAAAAAGAAGTGTTGTGTTACAACTTACAACTGTCCTGGGAATATGTTATCTCCCAGCTGCTGGAATTTTAAAAGCGGATGAGGTTTCTGGCCATTTTTCTATGGGCTTCAAAAGGCATAATCCACTCCTACTTGCAATAGCTAGCTTCAGGTGGCTAGTCCAGCTGAGTTTTTAAAAGACGTGAAAATAACGTTTTCTGAAAAGAAAAGATGAGAAACTATTTGATGTGGGAGATGGCAGGTTAGAATGAAACAGAAGAATTGAAGTGAGCTCTACTGAGCCACAGAAACAAGTGGGGCAGTTAAGATAGATGGTGGTGAAGATAATAATGGTTGTAATAATGATAACCATGATTATAATAAAGACAACAGTAATGGTGATGATGATAAAGGCAGCAGTGATGGCGATGATGATGGCGTTGGTAAGGGATGTCAACATTCTAAGCATCTCAACACAGGCCAAGCCTTCCACGTACATCCTGTCATTTACTCACAACTCCAGGAGGTGGGTATGATTTTTGTCTTTATTTTAAAGATGAAGAAAATAAAACTCAGAAAGGGTAAATAAATTTGCTCACGAGCACAACTCTCATAAGTGGCAAAGCCAGGAATTAACGCAAACTGAATTCAAAGGCCATTCAGCTAACTCTTTTACAGTCTTTTTTACTTATGTACTTTGGATCTTGAAATTTTCACGCCCATAGTCCTTGTATACTGGATAACAGTCTATCAGGGTCATTACTAAGAAGAAATAAACATGACATCAAACTTAGCTGGGTGGGCGCACTGGCTCACGCCTGTAATTCCAGCACTTGAGGAGGTCGAAGCAAGCGGATCACAAGATCAGGAGTTCAAGACCAACTGGGCCAACATGGTAAAACCCTATCTCTACTAAAAATACAAAAATTAGCTGGGCATGGTGGTGTGTGCCTGTAATCCCAGTTACTCAAGAGTCTGACGCAGAAGAATTGCTTGAACTGGGACCTGGGAGGCAGAAGTTGTAGTGAGCCGAGATCGCACATTGCACTCTAACCTGGGCTAAAGAGCGAGACTCTGTCCGAAAAAAAAAAAAAAGAAAACTTAGTTTCCCAGAAGTAGTTCAACACACTCCTGACTGTACACAGGACCTCAACGGTGACTTTGATTTCATATTCCAAAGTAAGCGACTGCAGCTGCATAGCAGGCAGCATCCAGAACTCTATTTCAGAAGACAGAAGGTCAGTTCAGATGTGGTAGGATTCACTGAAATTTCAATTGTGCATTTCACAACTTGCATAAACCACTGAATTGTAATGTAGATTCCATTCATTCTGTGAGCTGCCCCTCTTTATTCAGCAGCAGCTCGCAAATCCTTTTGAAACTTAGAGTCACAGTCTTTGCCTTGGAAAGAATAATCACGGAATCTATTGACACTCAGAAACCCCATTAGGTGCCGGATCCATTCCAGGGGATTTAATCACTATGCTTTAACGAATTGCCAGCTCTTAAAAGACAGAAAATATAACCATTAATTCCCATTTACCCAAAAATAAGGGGATAGATATTATTAATTTAATAGTCTGGTGAATAAAAAAAGATTACAGCTAACAAAAGATGAATTTCTACATTTCCAAAATGTAGATTATGATATAAATACACTATATTTAACCTCATATGAAGTCAGAATGCCATACCGTTTGCAGAGTGCTCTAAAGAGCATTACCAAATATGATACAACACCATGACAAAACTAGAAGCATTATCTGCATTAGAGATAGAACTAGAATTTGAGCTGTGCCTTCTAACTCCTTACTCAGGGAGCATTCTACCATCTGCTCTGCCCCACAGTTTTTGGTCTCTTTCTAGCCAAGATAAGTGGACATATAAAACTTATAGACAAATAATAAGCAAGTCACACAGAAGTAATTTATTATGGAATACAGAGGGTTATAAGCCCATAGTGCAAAAAGTCATGTTCTACTAGCTTTTGTTTTTGTTTTTTTTTATGCCTGGGCTCAGCACAGAGTAAATGTTTGTTGACTTCTGCAACTAGTATATTACCATTCTATTCAGATAAGAAAGTTGTCTGTGGGGAGCCCTGAGCCATATGCCAACTCTCTTTTACTTATTCTGTCAAGTCAAATTAAACCAAGAGCTCAGATACAGCCTGTTCCTGATCAGGATTCCTTGTGATCTTCATCCTAGAACAGTATCATCACATGCTGTCAGGAGGGAGCTCCCTAACATCAGTAAAAGAAGCACTACATGGCATCATGCTAATGAAGTCAGAGCCTGACCTGGGTCTGCCGGTAGACACCAAGTTAGGCACTAGCTTCCAGCTTCAGCTGCATTACATGTAGGACATGCCAGAAGTCCCCCAAAGAAACAGGAAACAGACCAAAAGAGTTGATCCTAGTCTAGTGTAGATGCCCTGGGGTATGGAAACTAGGCAAAGTTTCCAGGGAGCCAAATGATGAGGCCATATTTTCAGGGATGGCCAGTTGCCCATTTCCCTTAGTGGCCATTGACTACTTCTCAATGGGGGCATGCCTATTATCCTACTGCCCAGATCAGTCAATAGGGATGAATTGCCAAAGACTTGAGAATCAAACTGTTCTGGTTTGGATATCTTTATTCTTCTAGCTGTGTGACTTTGGACAAGTTGATTAACCACACGGAGCCTTAGATCCCTTTTCTGTAAAATGAATGAGCACAAGGATTAAATGAGATTATGTTTGTAAAGCATCTAGTATATAGTAAGAATTCAGTAATATGGAGGTGGATTTCATACAATGTGTAAAAATTATGGACAACTAAAATTACCCTTGAGAATCCTTTGAATTGCCCAGAAAAAACAATATACATTAAATGTGTGTATATATAACATGTATATATACACACAAATATATGTAGTCTGCCATAGTAATGTAAGTGACAAATACTTATAAATATGTGATATATGCAGTAGTTAGTACATATGCACATATACAATAAAATTTATCATACTATATGATAGTATCATAATTATATATAAAAGAGTTTGTAGTTGATTTTTGTGAATTAAATAAACATATGCAAAAGCCTACTCTAAATAGAAGCTGAGCATTTACCATATTACTCTCCTGAAGGCTGTAGATGCAAAGGAGCATGAAATGTCTGATAACAGTAAATTAAGCATATTCTCTACCCAAGACTCTCTTCCAGGCACTGTTTGCTGTATTTCCTCATTTAGTTTTCACAGTAACCTTTCAATGCAGTTCCTATTACTACTCTCATTTTGCAGGTAAGAAAGCCAAGGAACAGAGAAGTTAAGTAGCTAGAATAAGATTGCATAGAAAATATAATATATAATCTGGCTCCCAAAGGAGACTGTGATCTAGTTATATAGATGAATGAAAAATGAAATCAATGCTACCTAAATATTTTAAGACGACAGTTTGGAAGAATAAATATGGCTGACAGAGGACTGATACAGACAATATTTTCTGGACTGAGGACTTCAGAGTTGGAAGCACCCTAAGTGAATCTGGTCAGGATAAGGGAAGGAGAATTTGCTGTGGGATCAGAGGTTCCAAAAGCATTCTTCTGATGTTAAAACTGAAGCTCTGTCTTAAAGGTGGGAGGAATGGGTGTGGCTAACCAGATGGTAAGAAAATGAAAGCCAATACATCTGTGTTGATTATGGCTGTGAAAATTCAGAGGCAAGCCAGTGACTTTCTGCTTAGTGGATATATAGGCAAGTGGAGCTGTGGCTATAATGACAAAAGATAGGAGCAGTGTAAAAGATAAGCCAAGGTCATATTGTGTTGATCTCTGGGGTGGTACTCCCAGGAATTTGCCCTGGACTTCAGGAAGCCCCTGAAGACTCCTGCACTGTGGAGCAAGAAGATGAAAAAGGGCATATGGGGGAGATAAAGTCCCTAACCCCAGTCCAACATGTTTTGGCCATCAAACCAGCCAGACTGCCCGTCCACGGGGAACAGCTAAAAACAGTTCCAAGGAGCTTGGTTTTACCCAGCAAACAAATCACTAAGCAAATGTGTCTGCTTTCAGGATGAATCTGGACTTTCCAACCCTTGGATGACACCTTCACATGAAACCCGCAAGACTTCTGCTGAATGTCTCTTGCAGCCTAATAAGAAAGCCATTCCTGGCACTAGATAGTCGATGGTCGTGGTTTGTTTCCAAAGGTCCTTGTAAATTAAGTCTCCTGGAAGACACCTTTCTTGAACCTTCCCCCACTGTATTTCTGCTTAATTATTTTCATTTTTCACTGCCTCCTCAAAATAAATTTATATGGGCACTTGGCAAATTGTTGCCATTAGTGTAAACATTCACTGCCAGACATCCTGACTTCTGATGCCTTGAGATTTTGTAGTAAAATGAATTTTTCTCCCCTTCAATGTCTTCTTTGTATATTCACTCACTTTGTTAAAGGTCCATTGACATCAAGTAAGCTTGTTTTGCAAAGCTCTGATCAGAAAGACTTGTTCCAATAGAGAATTTGTTTATTTTAAAGAACTTGAAGGTAACTCAACATTGAAGTAGCTCTTGTGTTGAATGGTAGGACACAGTGATAAACTGTGGTGTTACAACTCATCTCTGTTAGATGTTTTAAGTACCAGGGATGGGCCTGGGATGGAGGTGGAAGAATTGACAACAGGGAAGACTGAAAGAGCAAAGTGGATCTGTAAGAAAGGACTCAAAGGGCTTTCCATCTTAAGAAATTTTAATGGACCAAGAAATTAAAACACATACACACACACACACACACACACACACACACAGACAGCAGAGAATAGTGCTACAATGCAACACTTTTAATAATTGCCCCCAACTTTCCAACTTTACCACTTTTATAAATGTGAAACTTAGTTTGTTGCTGATTTTGTTTTTTGTTTTTGTTTTGTTTGTTTGTTTTTGAGACCAAGCCTCATTCTGCCACCCAGGCTGGAGTGCAGTGGTACAATCTCAACTCACTGTAACCACCGCCTCCCAGGTTCAAGCGATTTTCCTGGCTTAGCCTTCCGAGTAGCTGAGATTACAGGTGCCCACTACCACAATGGCCTAATTTTTAGTAAAGACAGGGTTTTACCATGTTGGCCAGACTGGCCTCAAACTTCTGACCTCAGGTGATCCATCCATCTCAGCCTCCCAAAGTGGTGGGATTACAGGCATGAGCCACCATGCTCGCCCTGTTGCTGATTTTGTCCTGCATAAACATATATTATTTATTGAGAGTCTATCTGGAAAAATATTTGTTTTATAGTTAACTTTACTCTGAAAAATCAAGAATCACTTTACTTTTTTTTCCAGAAGAAAAGATAGTATAAAATATAACCCAGGCCTCTTACACTAGTTTTCTCATTCCCTCATAGATAGATAGAGTTGATATCCAGTCTACCACTGCTGTTCTTTCTCACACCTCAAATACATCTTCCTACTCTCTCTATGACAGCTGACCTCATACTTTAAGACTCAGTCCCTTCATTGAATAACCGTGGTCTCTTCCATATGCTAGTAAGATATTTAAGAGCACACATGTTAGAGTCAGATGGATTTGGGTCTGGAGTCCAGTTCACCCATCTCAGACATCTCTGTCCTTGAAGAATATTGAATCTCTTCAAACTTTGGTTTCCTGATCAGTAAAATGAGCATTAAAGAAGAAAATAAATGCTGGCTCCTGGTAGGCTTCCTGATAGGGAGTAGGTGCTCAGTAAACTACAGCTGCTCTGGCTATGACTTACCGTGGGTTTTTCTGTGTATCTAGTGCCCTACCACACTGTTTCACTTTGGGCTCGGTGCTCTAATTCTTACATGCTTTAATCCTTCTATGTGGATGAAAGTTTTCTCTCAAATAAGACTCTAAGGTCTTTCACAATATGACTCTTAGACTAACTACCACTTAGCCCACTTCTCTCCTTCTGATGCTGTCTTCAATCAGCTGCATTGGTCTCACTGTCCCCGTCATCACTGACACTTCCTTTTGTCCAGTTCCTCCTGGAATCTCACCCAGATTC
>NW_016107328.1:7982751-8027152 GCF_001604975.1 Cebus imitator
TCTAGCTAAAGATCTCTCTTTTTCTGTCTCTTCCTTTCCTAACCTATTATAATATTAATAACTACTATTTTTGAGCTCTTACCACTTACCAGGAATTAAGATAAGCACACAGCATTCTCATACTCTAATCTCCATAACAATCCTACATGTATTCCCAATTATTCCAATGTATAGATGAGGAAGTTGAGTGAGGCTGAGAAAGGTTCAGTTCTATGTCCAAAGCTGCTCCGTAAATCACCATGTTAGGGTTCAAACCCGGGTCTTTTTCAGCTTCAAATCTCTCTCCAGTATGTTCTGCTCCATCCCAATTTATCTTAAAGGCTACTCCTCGATTGATCTTGTTAAGTCACAGAACTGCTCAGAAATGTGCAGCTTGCCCTCCTCTTGATTTGAGAAGATCATCTGGTCTAGAATTGAAAGTTCTCTTTATCTGATCTCAGCCTACTGTCTTTTAGGAACCTATCATGGGTACATGGAACTGTTCTCTCCACTATGTGTCATGGAAGCCCAGCCTTTACCAACTTGCTGAAACTACTCTGCCTATTGAGAATGCCTTCCAGGTGGCCATGTCCTCTTACATACCCAATTCTTCCATGAAGCATGCACCCTAGTCACTCCTTTGTTTAGCATCTACCACGTGCTAAGCAGTTTTAACTTCCACACTATTCAGCACTTACGGTGAAGTGAGTGCTCCGACATGATGAGTGTGGGTGGAGTGGGAGATGGGAGGAGAGTCAGCCTGTCAGAAATGCCTTTCTGAAGGACATGATAGCTTACTTGAGACTGATGAAGTCAGCACTTAGGAAATAATCTCTCCTTATTCTGAATAGATACAGGTCTTTCTTAAGATTATACTTTTTAAGATATTAGACTTATTTTTATCTCTTTTTTGACTCCCACTAGACTTGGAGCTCTTGAAGGACATTATTTGTAACTATTTCATCATTAAATCTGTTTTACAAAATAGGTACTTCATGGTGGACATAAACACAGACTTTGGAATGAGCAAACATGATCTTTAAAAACCCAGTTCCACCTATGAGCCACGTGAGCTGGTTAGACTAGTTAAATTTCTTCTTTAAGACTTGATTTCCACATACGTGAAATAAGAAAAAATAGTATCTGTCCCCCCAGGCTACTATGAAAACACAAAATAATTTCAAAAATGTTTGTATAATGCATAGCATTTTGCCAGGTACACAGTAAGAGCTCAATAAATGGTGGTCCCTTCGCATTTCTAATACAGTTTTAGAGACTATTTCTTTTTATATGCCTCTTAGCACCATACGCAAAAATAGTCCCATGTGAACTCAATAACCTGAATTGCCTTATTCTCATCCAAACATATGTATACAAGTATGATAAAATTAAGTAAGATTAAATCACCAATTTCTTTCTTTTTGCAAAGAAAATTTTTCTTCTGCCCAAAAATAGCACTGGAAGCTGAAAAAGCTAGTGCTTAGTCATATACCACCTTGACCAGAGTTTATCAATCTATAAGTAAGCCTGGTAAGTGATTCATCCTTGTCAAGTGTGTATGTGTGTGTGATACTGGAGGGAGGTCCAGAGGGACTCATTTAACAAATGAAAGCAAAAGAAAAAAAGAATTTAATCCAGGCCTAGCAAGAAATTAAAAACCATGTAATTCTTTCTAAGCAGCATTTGTGGTTGGTTTTTGGTTTAGATAGTGACGGTTTTTAATTACCCAAGATACAAACACATCTAAGAAAGATAATCCCATTATATATTCTCAAGTCAACCCTCATTAATTCAGACTAATAGAGAGGGAAAGACAGATCGTGAATTTGAAGAATTTTCCAAAAAAATGTCATTACCTTCAAATGCACATAGTGGCCTCAGCTTATTAAATATTTATTAAACAGATCCAGACTGAAATTCTCTGATATAGTTTATGAGATAGATAAGAGTATTGAGCACACACTAGGTACCACACACTGCTCCAGACATTCAGGGGAAAATACACCTATGAATGAGACCTGCCTTTGGGGTGAAAGAACTGCAAATACCTAACTTCACTTCAAGACAGTGAAATAACAGAAAATAGTTTTATGGGCTTCCAGGAGAAAGCAATTGTTGTAAATAGGAATAACAAATTTCCTTCTAGGAGCAAGACGACATTGTAGCTGGGCTTTAAAGGCTACACTCAAATGAAGAGCAATGGAATTCATCTTTATTGAGTGTCTTTTCTGTGCTGTATGTTGAATATACCATATTTCAAATAATTTATCCAACTCTCTGAGATAGGCATAAGTATGATAGTCTCATTAGAGAGATAAGAAGGTATTTTTTTCCAAGGCTACACCATCAATGAGTAGAAGCTTGGATTCTATCGTGGCCCTGGATGATATAGAACCTGTGATTTTACACCCCTTTTTGCCCTACAGTTTCTGCATAGCACATGCGCAACAAGGTTAAAACGACATTGTACCAGAGTTTCTATCATTGTAGCCAAACAATGAATATCTGAAAGCCTTTGTAACCAGTTCATTTCTATAAGCAGATTGAATATGCTCACTGCCATACTGCTTACACCACTCATTACCCAGTATAGATTAACTAACTTACAGCTAACTTATAACTAATTTAAACAATTAATAAAGGTTATTGGATTGAATCGAATGTATTTCTTTCTCCTAAGAGACAGTGTAAAAGTTAACTTAAACCAGGTTCAAGTCTAACTGTAATAAATTATACAAAATACTAAGTTAGGCAGAGACCTAATGAGGTGTTCCCAGGGATTTGATTACAGCACCAGCCTACCAAGCACTAATGTACAGATGATGTCTGTGCAAAAGCTCCAGGGAATACAAAGAAGCATTGTTAGAATGTGGGTTGCAGTGGTGTTTGAGCCCTCACGGAAAACAGCTTACTGCCCTTCCTCAGTGGAATGGCCGTGTCAATTGCAGTGCCTCCATGTGATGGGTCTTATGCAACCATCAAACACCTCCCTGGATGCTGCTTTTGGGTCTCCCTTGATGGCTCCTTCTCATCTCTCCAAAGAAAAACCTTGGTCTTCTTCCCTTTCTAATCTTTTCTCACCTCCAAGGTGATTTCATCCAGAAATCCACATTTCTATCCACATTTCTATCTCTGTACCTCTATTCTTCACTGTAGACTTGTGCATGCAGCTGCCAGACTGGCATCTTCACTTGAATGTCTGATAAACTTTTTAAACTTAACATGCTCCAAATTAAATTATTATTAAATTATTAATTGGATACTCTCCCTGCCTCCTCTCCACAGCCCTGATCTATGTCTCCTGAAGTCTTCTGAGTCCCAGTTAATGGAAAGACCAAGTATTCAGTCATTTAGACCCGAAGAACTTGGAATCAACTCTTCCTGACTCCTTTCCTTCCTCATACCCAACATGGAATCTACCAGCAAATACTATCATCTCAACCTTTAAAATACGTGTGTAAATTGACCACCTCTGGCCACCTTCCTGCCACACTCAGCCTAAGCCGTCATCACCTTTTGCCTATTTATATTTCTGCAATTGCCTCCAATGATCTGTTTGTTTCTCACCCATGACCCCTGCATTCTATTCTTAGCCCAGAAGCCAGAGCGGTGTCAGCAGCTCTCCCTCTCATCAGAGTAAAAGTCCAATGTCTTACTAGAAGCCATAATGCCCTATGTGAGGGCTCCCTACACCTCCCCCTTTTCTCCCCCACACGCTTTCCCTCTGTGCTGTCTTGCCAACTACCGTCTGGCTACACTGGCCTCTCCGCTGTTCCTGAAAATGACACACAATTTCCCCCAACCTGTGTCCCCTGCACATAGGCAATGGGCCTCAGTCTCCTCACCTACAAAATGAGATAATTGGATCTGCTAATCTCTAAAGTCCCTCCATAAAAATGTTATGACTTTGTAACTATTATCTGGAAATATGAGGACCATGAAATCCCAACCCTAAAAATGGGACGGCATTTTGAGCTTCAACCAATAATAAAAAAAAAGAGCCTGCATTTCCATCCTTCTTTACTACAGGCTCTGAAAATCAAATTAGATGTAAAAAACCATTCTTATAGTGAAAACTGGAAATTTAGCAGTGGTCTATGAGAGTATATTTAACCACTGAAATAGTATGGTCACAAATACTGTATTAGAATAAGAATAAAAATATTCTGTTAAACTGCTAACAGAAAGTAGGGAAGCAGCTTTATATGAGTGCTATTATAACACATGAAAATGTAAAAATAAATAGAAAGAGATGTAGAAGGAAAATCATTAACATGCTAAGAGTAATTGTGCTAAAGTCATGGGATTAAGTGTTAGTTTTTCCTCTTCTTGTCTAAATTTTCTACTATATGGTTTATTTTATTGCCTTTTATAATGAAGATGTGAATGTATATGTGTGTTTAATCTTTCAAATGTTTAAGAGATGTATCTCCAACTAAAAACGAAACTTTATGGTCTTTTAATGACTGGGTCTGCACACTACAGGCAAATTAGAAACAGTGTTCTTTGAACAAGAACATGGTAATAAAAGATTAACAGGCAATTTCCCTACATTGATGTGGATCAGCCATGCAGTCAACTGCTCTGGCAGCCAGGAGCTCAAACACAGGGACTCAGGTCTATTTTCTTATATCACAAATATAGTTAGGGACATGCTCACTAATTCACATTGTTGGGCATGCTCAGACGCCCTTAGAGGGACTCTAAATTCTTTCTGTCCTCAGTGATGTCAAGATGCCATTCCAAAGGAAAGGGATAGCATAACCCTTATCATTCAAGAATATTCATGGAGTTTCTCAAACGGCACTCCAGTCGATGCGGTATTAATTAAGTCAGTGTTATGCGGCAAGAAACACAAGAGTTCAAAGTTCTGGATTCACCCTTCTCCATACAGAAGAACCTGGCTTTGGCCAGGTTGCTCACCACCATGGGTCTGAATCTCCCTATCCCTAAAATGGGGAAAGTAAAACCTTTGCCACTGTGGGAGAAAGGAAGAAAGGGAGGAATGGGGAGAAGAAATGTGTCCCACTTTCCAAGGCTGTTGTGAACGTTAACTACTACAACAGGTTACGACAAGACTTGTTTCAAATTACGCACTCAAAACTGCAGCTCTTTATTCACTCAGCAAGTGTTGAGTGAAAATTTAGGATGTGCCAGGACTGTGGTAGGTGACGTGGCAGCTACAGTGAACAAGGCTCATTCTCCGGCTCTAAAGGGGTGTAGGGGAGCCAAGAAATAAGAGATGATTATAATACCGTAGGCTTTGCACTTTATGGCAGAAAGAACAGTGCTATGGGATCACACAGAAGGGCAGGAGGATGGGGAATAAATAACTCCTAGATATGTAAAAATGTTTTTAATATCAACAATAACTTGAGTGTTGATTAAATACCAGACACTATTCAGCATTTGCAAAAAAAAAAAAAACAAGAACACTTTTTACTTGCATTATATAACTGATTCTACTCTGTTATAAATATCTCTATCTTAAGATAATTGAGACAGAGTTATTGAGTTACTTTTCTAGAATCACGCAGCTATTAATAATTGGAACCAAGATTCTGAGCCAAGAAATCTGACTTCCAACCCGCATTTCTGACCGCTGTAAATACTGCCTTCTTTATTGGCTATTGCGTTGGTTAAATAAGGTAACAAAGGTAAAGTGCATGGGATATTGTCTATAACATAGCAAATAATAAATGCTAGCTGGTGTTAGTAATAACAGTAGCAGCATCAACGATAGGAGTAATAACAAAAGCAGGAATGGAGCAGTAATAGTAGGAGTAGCAGTTATAGTGACAGTGGTGACAGTAATAACGGTAGTGACAGCAGCCAAATGTAGAGCGCTCTATAATGCGGGCAGTTAGTCTGGGCTGAGAAGAGGCAAACTAAGAAGAAGGTGACAAGGGTTCTTATATTTTTGTATCCTATGGTTTCTGCTCTCAAGAAACCTACTCTTTGGTACAGAAGGGCCTGTACACATAAAACAGCTGGTCATTTAGAAGAAAAACTCTTTACGCTTCAAACGGAATAGCTGAATTTTTGAGAACCACATGATTTAAGAAAAGGTTGTCTTTTAGGGTAAGCACAGAAGGGACATCATTCTCAAGTTTTGGCAGCATATTTGGAATGCACAAGGTGCCACACTGAGTGCTTCATAAGTACCAGGCAGTTTATTCCTTACAAATGCTCTGGGAAGTAGACGCTGCATTGTTGCCATTCTATATGGCAGAACACTAAGGTTAAGACAGAGCAAACTGTCTGCTCAAAGTTCTGTGGAATAAGCCAGGATTTTAACACAGAGATATGGACTCTGCTAATCTGGCTGCTGGAATGGGGGTAAAGTGTAACTCAGGCTGTAGGTGGAACAGACTTGGGCAAAGGGAGAAGAAAAGACAGCATGTTGAGAAGAGGGGCTGCTGGAACTGAAGCAGGTGGAGGTGGCTGTGCTGGGCTCAGGGCAGGGAGGGTGATGCACATAAGCCTAGGTCCTGCCTTGCTCAAGCACCCCACCCAAGAAAAACCACACACCAGAGACACACATTTGTGTCATATATTTTGTTTTTAAGTTGCATTTTGTTTTTGTCATTTGTATTAAGGTGTATAAAACCACAATCAGAATAAGGAAACAAGACAACTTTCTTTTTAATTTTGGTAACTCCCAAAATAATAAAACTTTAAAAAAAGAAGTTAATTTGGGTGTAGGACAATATTTGGGGCCATGTTCACAAACCCATTTTACCCCTCCTCCCTAATTAATATCCTCTAGAATTTGCTCTTAGCTGCAGCAACCTTAGGTACTTCAGAAGAACAGTTGTTTATCCAATCAACAAACTTTTATTGAGCACCTGCTCTACATCAGACCATGTACAGACATGACAGTGAAGTGAAAGAAACACAGGCTTTGCTCTTTTGGAGTTGACATTCCAGTTGTGCAATCATTGAGACAGGCAATGCATGAAAAACCAAATAAGATAGTATCAGATTGAGACACACAGGACAAATATAGAGTGACATGAAGGAGAATTATTCAGGAAGATCTACACCAGGTTGAGGGGTCAGGGTTAGCCCTGAGAATGTGATGTTTGCGCTGAGAGTGGACAGTAAGGAGGAGACCACAATGCAGAGGTCTAAGACTGGAGGCATCCAGGTGGAGGGAACAGGCAGAGCAAAGACCCCAACAGAGAAGAGAACTTGGGGTGCTGAAGCAACAGAGAAAACCAGTTTGGCCAGATGGCAGCATACCAGAGAGAGAGAGACAGAGAAAATGACATCCAGGATGTAGCAGGGACCAGATCAGGAAGGATCTTGAAACCTCAGCATAAGATGCTTGGATTTCACTTTAAGTGCTGTGAAAGCCATTTGAGGATGGTAAACAGATCACAGAAGGAGCCTATTTTCCTTGGTGAAAGCATCTATTTGGTAGCTGTGTAGAGAATGGATTATAAGGGGCTAAAGACGGGTGGAGAAAACAGAAAGATATTTTAAAGGTCCAGGTGGGTGAGGATGGAGCATAGACTAGGATGCTTTTGGTTTATTTGGAGCAAAGCAGACAAATGTGGAAAATGTTTTCTAAGTGAGAGTTAAGAGGTCTCCCTGACAGAGTGGACACAGTGGATGAGAAAACTTGTGAAACCTAGGAAAATTACCAGCAGCCAGGTTAGCAGAGTTTTGGTGTAAAGTACTTGATGGATGGTGGTGATCATCAATGAAACACGTAGATCTGGTGATGAACAAGATGGTGGCGGGTTGGGGAAGAGGATTCAAAGGTTCTGTTCAGACTTAACTGGTTAGAGATGATTATTAGACATCCATGTAGAAATGGAAAGCAGGTGTTTATATATATGAGTAGAGTTCAGAGGAGAGAACAGCCTGGAAATAGAGATTTTGTCTTTTTCACTCTGTAGATGGTAAGTCAAACATGTGATCAGATGAGATCATCTTGGGGGAGAGAGAAGGGAAAAACTAGGTTCAGATCATCTCAACATGTGAATTTCAGTTTCCTCATTTATAAAATAGAGATCATCACCGATACCCCGTAGCATGGCTTTACAAATTAAATTTTCTTTATACATAAGTCCCAATCTGACTCCAAAGCCTCAGCTTGTTGTAACACCATATCACAGTCCTGTCAAGGCCAATTTCACAAGGGTTAGGATTTCTCAAGGGTCAGGGTTTATTAACCGATTTGCAAAGCAGGATCCTGTAGTTCCCTGGACTCCACTGGCACTTCCTTGACTAACTCCATCTACAACGTGTTTTTACACAAACATGCCCAATATTTTTGGGTCATTTTCCATGGACTGCTGAATCCTAAGCCCTCAAAAAAGAGGTTTTTCAAGACCATGACCTGGGAGCATATGACCCCAGGGAGTCATAGCTGGCATGGGTTGCACCCCATTACACAATGTCAGCTAAAGTGGCAGCTGATTCCTCTTGGCCGACACAAATAGGAGCTTCCCTTAGTGCCCTGGCCTGGTGCCCAGTGGGGTTAGTGTCAGGCAAAGGAGTCTCCAATCAGTGGGATGAGTGAGGACACTGACACAAGTGCTCCCAATCTGCCCTCTCTGCCACATTCCATGGCACGAAAGAAAGAGTGGCAGATTCTGCCACACTATTAGCTAACAGTTCTTGGGCTAACTCTGGGTTAGGCACTTGGGTAAGCAATTTCTATGCATTATCTTATTTAATATTTCCAGCAACCCAGCAAGCTTTATACTATTCTAACCCTCAAGCTATATAAAATAATGAGGCTTACGGAGGTTAAGTCATTGCTAAAGGTCAAACAACTAAGAAGTGAATGAGATGTAAAGCAGGTCTGCTGTAGGCACATTGAGCCCAACACTCCACAATGTAGTGTGTCAACCCTTTTCAGTCTGTATCAGCAACCTCTTCTATGCATATGATGGGCTGAGCACTGAATGAGGAGTTGGGATGAGTCATAGCTATGAGTTGTGTGGCCTGTAGTGAGTCATTTGCCTTCTCTGGATCTTAGTTTTCTTATATTCAAAGTGGAGAAAACAGTCTCTTCCTCATCAGGTCGTTGGGAGCACACAATGTGATAACTGTGATAAAAATTGTTTGCAAACTCTCAATGGAGATATACACATTAAAGACAATGATGCTGATAATAAGATTATCATGATGATAATACACACATACACGTGCATACATACTAGAATGAAAACATCTCAGGACTCCTTTAGCTAATGATTAAGAATAATTAGACTAGTGTCTGGTCCCTAGATAGTGCTCAATAAATATGAAGTAAATAAATAATCATGTAAGGAGAAAGAGCTGATAAGAGAAAATTCCATAGACTCAACCCACTTCAAACAATTGAATCTGGAAATGAATCACCTAAACACATGTAAAGTTAGGGTTACGATGAAGGTGAAGGAATCAACAACCAAATAAAGATTCTATGCTCATAGTTTCGCTTTACCCTTCAGGAGCTTCAGGATCTATTACAACTAAGGAACTTTACCCACCTAGCAGTTAGCACCATACCTAGCATACAGTAGGTTCTTTGGGTAGTTGCTTTCTTATTGTCTTTCATTTCCTCTTTCTCAATCACCCTCCTTTCTCCTCTCTCTCTCTATCTTTTTCTCCTTTTTCCCTTATATGTACATATATTCACACACACACACACACACACACACACACACACACACACATATATATATATATACATACACACACTAAGGCAGGGTCTTCCTCTTTTGCCCAGGCTCTAGTAGAGTGGCACCATCACCACTCACTGCATTCACTGCAGCCTTGACTTCCTGGGCTCAAGAAATCCTCCTACCTCAGTCCCAAGTAGGACTACAGTTGCACACCACCATGCCCAGCTAACTTTTTAATTTTACTTTGTAGAGACAGAGTCTCACTATGTTGCCCAGGCTGGGTCTCAAACTTCTGAGCTTAAGCAGACCCCCCACCATAGCTTCCCAAATTTCACTCATTTATCCCCTGTATAGCAAAGTCTGGGAAGGAGGGTGTATTTGTCTGTTTTCACACTGCTGATAAAGGTATAACCAAGAATGAGTAATTTAAAAAGAAAAAGAGGTTTAATGAGCTCCCAGTTCCACGTGGCTGGGGAGACCTCATAATCATGGCAGAAGGCAAAAGGTACATCTTACATGCGGCTGACAAGAGAGAAAAGATGAAAGCCAAGAGAGAATAAGGGAAACCTTTTTCTTTTTTTAATCTGATGGTTAAAAAACCATCAGATCTTATGATGAGACTTATTCACTACCACAAGAACAAGGTGGGGGAAACTACCCCCATGATTCAATTGTCTCCCACTGGGTCTCTCCCACAACACATAGGAATTATGGGAGCTACATTTCCAGATGAGATCTGGGCAGGACGCAACCAAAGTATATCAGAGGGCTCCCTGGATTGATGCCTTGGTGATTACTTGAGGGAGAAATGTGTTGAGCAAGATTTCCTCTGATGATTTCCCACTCAGTCTCATTGTTATAACCAGGAGATTTCAGCTGGCCTCAAAACCCTTGACATGTAGTTGTGCCTCAAAGTTCATTACATGTAATTTACTGTCTCATTCAGTGTGAAGAATCCAATTTGGTGAAAGAATTACACAGTTATGATTTTCTAGTCAATTAACTTTTATTAAGATTCACCTGCAAGATAAGATGATTCATTCATTCATTCATTCAATATAGTGGAGGCAGCCACGTATGGTTGTCTTAGCACTCAAGCTTTTGGCTGGGCTCTTAGATTTGTTTTGCTATCTGATTTTGGGCAAGTCCCCTTAGCTTTATGAGGTATACTTTCTTTAACATTATAGTGAGAGCAATAGTTACTACATTAGTTTTCAATAAAATAATGTAGGTTAATAAGTCACATGATAACTGGCATATTAACATTCAAAAATTGTATGTATTAAAAACAATAGTGATAGATTGTGATTCGATGAAATCATTAGTCCACAAGCAAGCTGTCTCCTGTTTTATTTAGGAATACATTTCAGAAAGGCCTGAAATGTTTATTTTACATTTGAAACACTTATTTGTCAGAAAAAGGGCAGTGTGTCATCATGTGTATATCATTTGGGCCAAAACACTGACATAAATAAGTTTCACTGTTGAATATGCTTAGACTTGTAATTTTCTTACTCAAAAATAGCTCGTGACTTGACCATGATGTTTCCAGTAACTCACTCAAGTTAATGACCTTATAGGAGATCATTTGCACTTTTATCTCCTTTTGCTTTAATATCAATTTGAGCTTACACTCCCTCAAAGTGGACTCCTCTTTCAGTGTTTTCCAGTATTCACATCCTGTAGTGAATTGACATACATGAAAAAGATCACCCTTTCCTATTCCACCAATGCTTGTAAATGTTTAACAACCAGCTCTGTGGGAGTATAGGTTGGGGAAAGCCCTAATTAGTAACATTAACCAAGTTTTATTTTTCTGAGACAGGGTCTTGCTTGTTGCCCAGGCTGGAGTATAGTGAGGCAATTACAGCTCACTGGAGCCTTGACCTTTGGGTTCAGGTGATTCTCCCACTTCAGCCTCCAGAGTAGCTGGAACCACAGGTGCACATCATCAGGCCTGGCTAATTTTTTTTTGGTAGAGATGGAGTCTCCCTATGTTGCCCAGGCTGGTCTTGAACTTCTTGGCTCAAGCAATCCTCCCACCTCAGCTTCCCAAAGTGCTGGGATTACAGGTGTGAGCCACTGTGCCCAGCCATTAGCTAAAAGTTTTGCAGCATAAATACTACCCCCATGGCCAAATTCCAGCTAACAATATGACATCATGACCAGGTCAAATTATCAGAAACTGATGAGTTCTGAATATTTGTTACCTCTGTTTTCAATATCATTTATTTACTTTTAGGTTGATATGTGTTAATTTTAATAATGCCTATGTTTAACATCAGCTTCCAAAATTCCTAACAATTCAACAATCAGCTCTTCAGAGCCTATGTGTTCTGGCTCCAGGCACCACTGGGTAAAGAACCTATCCAGAATCCAATTCAAGTCTGTCACAAACTGCTCTATGAACTTGGGCCACTAAATTTCTCTAAGGTTGGTTCTGCACATGTAAAGTGGGGTAAGAATCCCTGCCCTTCAGAGACTGTAAGGATTGGAGAAAATGCACATGTAGCCCATGCACATGAATGGCAGCCTTAGTCATGGTGGCCATTGTTCTCCTTACTGGGTGATACTAAACTTGCAGGATCATAGGGAAATGTTAAGTCCAGATCAGGGTTTTAAAAAGAGCCCTCTCGCAGAAACATGATAAATTTTGGAGACTGAAGCAATAAAACAGAGGTATTGGGCAACCCATTTATATTATTCCCAAAATGCACCACACACAACTCTGGTGGGTTACAAAATGGTTTTTGGTGGTACATAAGCACATATTCCATGTTTTGATAACTTTATACGTATTTTGAGAATTTTATTCTATTTATAATAAAATACATTCCCTTCCATTCTTTTCAAAATGCGTTGTTTATATATGCACAAATCTTCTTTCTGATTTAATTTTAATATATATGAATGTAAATAAATTTTATTTAAAGCGTAACATTCCATAAATACTAAGACAGAAGGTGTTCTAATATTTTGAAAAAACTTGCAGATGTTTCATAAATGAGGGGAATTTAGAGGATAGCGAATTAAAGTACCATGATGGTCCAAAGGACATATAAGGACAGGGTGGTGAAGATGGAATCCAGACTGGGATAACATCTGAGGTTTGGGGAGTGACTGGATTGGCAGGGGAGAGCAGAAAGGGGCGGTAAAAGGCTGGGCACATCAAGTAGAGTGAAAACTCAGATCACAATTCAGAAAGTCTGTGACCAAAGGGTTTTGCGTGAGTTAAACTGACTTGTTTTACAAAACCAAGAGCTATGTCTACCCGGGGCAAAAGAGAGGCTTTCTACTGAGATGCTAGATGGTAAGCCCAGATAGAGACAGGGGAGAGGCAGAGGCAGTCATGAAATCCCTCCCATCTGATTCTTCAGTGGTTGCTGGCTCCTTGGAAATTGAGTGTTATTCTAAAACGGACAACCCATGGCCTATGCAGAAAAACCTAAAAACAAAGGGAGAAACGGATATAAGCAAGGAGAACACACACACGCACACACACACACACTCTCTCTCTCTCTCTCTCTCTGTCTCTCTCTCTCTCTCTCTATATATATATATATAGAGAGAGAGAGAGAGAGAGAGAGATATGCAAAGAAACATAGGGGGAATCAGGTAAGTTTTCTCTACACTGATTTTCTAAGTGCTAGCCTGATTCTGTCACTGTCATTTTCTCTACACTGATTTTCTGAGTGCAAGCATGCTAAAAGTTCTTTGATAACTTCCCATTACTCCGATCCACATTTTGTTACATGATCTATAAGCCCATCCCTTGGAGAGCTGGCCCATTACTCCAATGCAAACTTTGTTACACCATCTATAAGTCTACCCCTTGGAGAGCTGGCCTCCTCACCTCCTGAAACTCTGGGTGCCCTTCTTGCATTCCAGCCACACTGACCAGGACTCAGTTTCTCACACTCTCCTTGCTCTGTCTCACTCCATGGCCTTTGTGCTTAAAATGTGCTTTGGGCCACATCTGATTTACGCCCACTTCAGATCTCAATTGACTTACCCTTTCCTCAGAGAAAGCTTTTCTCATCCCACTGTCATTAGGACAAGACACCAAGCTACATTTTATTATGATATCCTTTTGCCTTCCTTCATGACATTTATCACATGTAACTTCCTGGGCAATTATTTGATTGTCATTTAAGTGTCTGCCTGGGCTGGAAATTCCCTGAGAGTAAGGAGTTCACTGACTTTTCTCACCATTGTACGCCCAGTCACTAGTACAGGAATTGCCTAATGGGCATTCAGTAAATGTGTGTTCGATTAATAAATAATCAATTAGGTAGTAAAAGAATAAATGAGTATGTGTTGTTAACTATAGCAAATTGTTCAAGTACCATTTTACTCATTTAACTATTTGTTGATTTGTTGCTTTGCTCCAAGTTTTGTGTTAGCTCCAGAGAAAACTAAGCTGAGAAGGCCCAGCCCCTGGCCTTGAGTTCAGAGCCTAGCGGGAGACACAAAACAGGTCATTAAAATACACTGTGATTGCGCTGTATGGACTTAGACTGTGACTGAATTATGTACAAGTGACAGCCTAAGAGAATAGTAACCCTGCTAGTTAGCGTTTGTTTCATATTGCAGTAAGCATTATCAAGACTTCAGTTTTTAACACTCCTTCCTTGGGATCTGTGACTCAGCCACTTAAAATTAAGACTTTTCCCCATGGTCTGTGCTCTCCTCCACGTGACTTTCTGTTCTTTTGGTCACAGTGTATCTATCATATGTATCTATTGCCAATAATCAAAAATTCCTCTCAAAAAGAGAGTAAGATATCACATCTCTTTATCTTATTTTTAAATGTGTACCTTAAAAGTGCTTACAAAGTAAGTTAACCTTAAAATATCATTTTTAATTGGGAATGGAGAGAGAGGCAGCATCAGAGTTCACAGAGAAATAATTTGGAGTTTTTTTCTTATTGGAAGACTCTTCCCGAAGATACAGTTTTAACTAACATTGAGTATACTCAATGTGTGTAATGTTTATAATTAGCATGTATCCATAATTCTGAAGACCCAGATGGATATTTCTGATGAATACAAGCAACTCACATTATTATAGTGAGAAAGCCCATTGATAACCTCTTTGGATGAAAAACTTAAGACTCAGAAACTTTCAGAGTCTCACTGAAGTTCACACAGGCAGAAAGTAGCCTTGCCAACTCTTGAAGTCAATCCTCCAATTCCAAACCTTGAGCTCTTTCCAATTACTTCATGTTGTCTTGGTAACTCATATGCACTTTTCTCTAACCATAATTTGATCCTCAGAGCTTTGCAGACAATCTTAGGAGCTTCAGGACCGTGGAGATATTCCATTTGCCGGACTAGATGATACCTAGCAAAAGACTTGAGGCTTCCCTTTTCCAGGAAACACACCTCTTCTCTGCTATGTGCTTTTGATTTTCACACTTCCACTTCACAAATTAAGTACTAAGTACCCACCTGCACTGTTAAGGTCAGTACCCTCAAAATTGAAAAGGCAATGCTTAAAAACATTTTTTTTTTGAAACAGAGTCTTTCTCTGTCACCCAGGTTGGAGTGCAATGACATGATCTCACTGCAACTTTCACCTCCTGGGTTCAAGTGATTCTCCTGCCTCAGCCTCCAGTGTAGCATACATTACAGGTGTATGCCACCAAGCCCGGCTAATTTTCTTTTGTTTTTTTTGAGAGGGAGTTTCACTCTTTGTTGCCCGTAATGAAGTACAGTGGCATGATCTCGGATCACTGCAACCTCTACCTCCCAGGTTCTAGCAATTATCCTGTTTTAGCCTCCGAAATAGCTGGGATTACAGGCACCCAGCACCATGCATTGCTAATTTTCTTTTTTTTTTTTTTTTTTTTTTTTTTTTTTTTTTTAGTAGAGACAGGTTTTCACCATGTTGGACAGGCTGGTCTTAAACTCCTGATCTCAGGTGATCCGCCAGCCTGGGCTTCCCAAAGTGCTGGGATTACAGGTGTGAGCCACCACGCCCATCCAAAACATTTTTTGAAACAGAGTTTAAGTATGTTTATGTTTTTTGGTCCAGAAATTTCTAGGAATATACCCTAGAGAAATGATCACAGAAATCTACAAAGATTTAGCCTTAGCTAAAGACTGTTCGTGGATACTTGTGTATCTTTTTTTTTTTTTTTCCTTGAGATGGAGTCTCACTCTGTCCCCAGGCTGGAGTGCAGTGGTGCAATCTTGGCTCACTGCAACCTCTGCCCCCAGGGTTCAAGCGATTCTTCTGCCTCAGCCTCCTGAGTAGCTGGGACTACAGACACATGCAACCATGCCAGGCTAATTTTTGTAATTTTAGTAGAGACGGGGTTTTACCACTTTGGCCAGAATGGTCTCGATCTCTTAACCTTGTGATTCGCCCTCCTCGGCCTCCCAAAGTGCTGGGATTACAGGCATGAGCCACCATGCCCAGCCTGTATCTTAAACAACAGCAACAAGAAAACTTGGAAACAACTTATATAAACTGCAATCTGTTCTCAGTGTGAAAGATTATGCAATCTTTAAAAATAATGTGAATGGATATTTAATATCAACGAAAAATATTGGCAATTATTAATGCAAAAAATTAGGTTATAAAACAAGATGCACATTATAATTTCATAATCTCTCCTTTTTAAAGTATATACTTACCTAGTAAAAACCCTAGAAAAATATTTCAACTTATTAGTAAGGGTAAACTCTAGAAAGTAGGACTATAAATTATTTCTTCTTCTTTTTCTCCTTCTTCTTCTTCTTCTTTCTTCTTCTTGTTCTTTTTCTTCCTCCTCCCCTTCCTCCTCCCTCTCCTCCTTCCCCTCCTCTTCCCCTTCCTCTTCTTTCTCCTCCTCCTCCTCCTTCTTCTTCCTCTCCTTCCTCCTCTCATCCTTCTCCTTCTTCTACCTCTCCCTCTCCCTCTCTCTCTTCTTACCCTCTTTTTCTTTTTTCTCTTCCTCCTCTTCTTTTCCTTTTTCTCCTCCTCCTTCTTCTGTCTCTTCTTTTTCTTTTTCTTCTTTCTTATTTTCAGAAAAATACACAATGAACCTGTATTGTTTCCAGGAGAGAAGAATGGAGGCAAGAATAGAGAAAGATTTACCAATGTGGTGAAATAAGGAATAGGCTATATCACTTGATCAAGAAATGTTGAACCTGGAAGACACTCTACGAAAGGAGGACTGACCTTTCCTGCACACCATGCACACATCCCACAGAGAACATAAGTTCTCACTTGTACATGGGAACATAATTCCTATTCTGCAGATGATAAATTAACCTGACCAGTCATATCCAGGACTTGAATCAAAACCTCCTGTCTCCAGTCAAGGCTCCTTCTGATAGAAAAATATATCTATAAAGTATAAATAAGTGTACATATGCAAATATTTCAATTAAGAGCTCAGAAGAGTTATGGGAAATAGCAAGGAAAAAGAATATAAGGGCATATTTATGAGCTCTAGTTAAATATATGCAACCACCAGTCAAATACTATTTATTATTTTTATTTATTATAAATAGTAATCTTTATGAATGGGATGAATATTTTGAGGCACAAAAAGAGAATTAAAAATGAAAAAATTTAAAAAATAAAAAATAAATAAATGAAAGAGAACAAATCCACAAAGAAAAGAGCAGTAACTTATCCAGTGCAGAAAGCACCTCATCAGCCCAGACAAACACTCAGAGAGGCATTTAGCAACAACTTGCAGGAGAAGGATTTCCATTGTATATTTTATGATGTCATTCATCATTCTGTTGAATTGTATATTCAGAGAAATGTGGCAAGACCTATTTCTCTTTCCCAAATCCCTGAATTTTCACTCTCTACCCAACCAAAGCCCTGTACTAGAAGACAGAAATTGTCAACTGAGTCTATTAGCAATTTCAACCCCTAAAGCTGCACCCTCAAATGCCGTGATTGAAATGTGGTCTGTCAATGCATCTAGAAAACTTAGTACATTGACAACATGGGGGAGAAGTTTTGTGTCTTTTCCATGGGAATTCCCTACTGAAAGGCAGTGCCCTCTTTTAGATTATCCTTTTATTTTATCCTCTGCAACAGGATCCTGTATTCTAGCCAGGATCTCAATGTGTTTCACAGATGTTACCTAGAGGCCAGTATTCACTTTATCTGTTTTCAGAATTGTTTCTAGTAATAGATGACTAATAAGATTTTAGTGCAACATTCGGGTTTACATTTCAACAAAGCTAACAGCCCAAAATTGTGATGATATTTTGTTCCTCTCCTTCATGAAGGCATTAGTCCTCTGGCTGGGAAAGTGTGGGAGGGGATCATAAAAACCTCAGAACCCCTTGATCTCACCAGCTGGAACCTTCTCCCCTGCATTGGCATTGACTAATTCAAAGATCTGAAAGATAACTGTCTTTTGGTTATAAGAAAACTTTGGTTCCCTGGAAGCCAAACTCATTATAAACCTCAGACACGTAATTTAAATGGAATTCAGGTTTTAATCTTACTTGTATTAACAAGTAATAAAAACATTACTTAAGGTATCATTAGTTGCTATTATAAACAAATTTCAAAAATGTGTAATGTCCCAAACACAACAGAAATGTTTGCAAATATAAAATCCAAAATGGGTGGTGTTCATCAGCAAGTAGATGTTTTTCTGATTCCTCCCTCTTGTGGCTCCATCATCTTCAGCATGGAGTTCCCCGGGTTAATGGTTTGTCCATGTAGGCACCAAAATGATAGACAGCAAGGACCATGGAAGAGACCATGAGAGATCTTTAAGCACCAAAACAGAAAGTAGGACATTTCTGATCAAAATTTTTTTTCTAAATTTTTTTTCATTGACGTGCAACACACACACAGAGAGAGAGAGAGAGAGAGAGAAAGAGAGCTTGAAAAAAAATTGCAGCTCAAAACATTTTCACAAGCTGAGAACACCCATGTGTCCAGCATAAAGATAAAGAAATAAAATATTATCAGCATCCCAAAAACCTCCCTTTTCCTCCCAGTCTGTTCACCTCTCACAAAGGTAAGCACTGTCCTGGCTTTTGCCACCAAAGAACAATTTTGTCTACAAGTTGAATAATACGATGTAAACACTTCTATTTCTGCTTTCTTTCTCACACATTGTGTTTGCAATATTTATTTCTATTGTAACATGTAGTTGAAGATTACTCATTCTCTTGTGGTAGTATTTCATTTTGTGAATATAACTACATTTCATTTATCCATTCTACTGTCTGATGTATATTAAAGTTGATTCTAGTTTGGGTCTGTAGCAAGCACTGCTACTATGAATTTTGATGATTGTATATCTATATTTCTATTGGGAACATTTCTGGTAATTGCTGAGTCATAGGACATGTGTATATTCAGACTTAGTCAACAGAGCCAAATAGTTCTCCAAAGAGTTGTTCCAGTTTACACTTTCACTAGCAATGTATGAGAATTATAGTTGCTCCATATCCTTCACTACCATAAAGATATTTATTTATTTTTATTTCAATAAGTTTTTATGGGAACAGATGGTGTTTGATTACATGAATAAGTTCTCTAGTGGTGAATTCTGAAATTTTGATACACCCATCACCCATGCAATGTACACTGTACCCATTGTGTAGTCTTTCATACCTCATCCTTCCCCCCGTCAACCAGAGTCCTCAAACTCCATCAAATCATTCTTATGCCTTTGAATCTTCTTAGCTTAGCTCCCACTTATGAGTGAAAGCATACAACATTTGGTTTACCATTGTGAGTTACTTCACTTAGAATAATGGTCTCCAATTCCATCCAGGTTGCACTGAATGCCATTATTTCATTCCTTTTTATGGCTGAGTAGTATTCCGTGGTATATATATACCGCATTTTCTTTATCCACTCTATTAATGGGAATTTGGGCTGGTTCCATATTTTTGCAATTGTGAATTGTGCTGCTATAAACATGTGTGTGCAACTATCTTATAATGACTTCTTTTCCTCTGGGTAGATACTCAGAATTGGGATTGCTGGATCAAATGGTAGATCTACTTTTATTTCTTTAAGGAATTGCCACACTAATTTCCCATAGTGGTTGTACTAGTTTACATTCACACCAACAGTGTAAAAGTGTTACCTTTTCAGCACATCCCCACCAATATCTATTATATTTTGATTTTTTTTTATTATGGCCTTTCTTGCAGGAGTAAGATGGTATCTCATTGTGGTTTTAATTTGCATTTCCCAGATAATTAATGATGTTGAGCATTTTTTCATGTATTTTTTTGGGTTCTTGGTCATAAAGTCTTTGCCTAAGCCAATATCTAGAAGGGTTTTTCTGGTTATCTTCTAGATATTTATGGTTTCATGTTTTATATTTAAATCTTTTATCCATCTTAAATTAATTTTTATAGCATAAGAAATGAGGATCCAGCTTCATTCTTCTACCTGGGGCTTGTCAATTATCCCAGCAATATTTGTTGAATAGGGTATCCTTTCCCTGATTTATATTTTTGTTTGCTTTATCAAAGATCAGCTGACTGTATTAACCTTTATTTCTGGGTTCTCTATTCTGTTCCATTGGTCTATATACCTATTTTTATACCAGTACTATGCTGTTTTGGTGACTATGGTCTTACAGTACAGTTTGAAGTGAGATAATGTGATGCCTCTAGATTCGTTCTTTTTGCTTAGTCTTGTTTTGGCTCTTTTTTGGTTCCATATAAATTTTAGTATTGTTTTTACTATTTCTGTGAAGACTGATCGTATTTTGATGGGAATTGCACTTAATATGTAGATTGCTTTGGCAGTATGGTAATTTTTGGCAATACCAATTTTACCCATCCATGAGCATGGGATGTGTTTCCATTTGTTTGTGTTGTCTATGATTTCTTTCACCAGTGTTTTGTAGTTTTCCTTGTAGAGGTCTTTCATCTCCTTGGTTAAGTGTATTCCTAAGTATTTTACTTTTTTGCAGCTATTGTAAAAGGGGTTGAGTTCTTGTTTTGATTCTCAGCTTGGTCCCAGTTGGTGTATAGCAAAGCTATTCATTTGTGTACATTAATTTTGTGTCCTGAAACTTTACTGAATTCATTTACAAGTTATAGGAAGTTTTTTGATGACTCTTCAGGGTTTTCTAGGTATACAATCATGTCATCAGCAAACGGCAACAGTTTGACTTCCTCATTACCAATTTGAATGCCCTTTGCTTCTTTCTTTTGCCTGATTGCTCTGGCTAGGATTTACAGGACTATATTGAAGAGGAGTGGTGAGAGTGGGAATCCTTGTCTTATTCCACTTCTCAGAGGTAATGCTTTCAACTTTTCCCAGTTCAGTATAATATTGGCTATGGGTTTGTTATAGATGGCTTTTATTATCCTAAGGTATTTCCCTTCTATGCTGATTTTGCTGAGGATTTTAATTATAAAAGGATGCTGGATTTTGTCAAATTATTTTCTGCATCTATTGAGATGATCATATGATTTTTGCTTTTAATTCTGTTTATATGGTGTATTACCTTTATCGACTTGAGGATATTAAATCATCTCTGCTTCCCTGGGGTGAAACTTGCTTGATCATGGTGGATAATCTGTTTTTTAATTGCATTTTAGGTTTTGGGGTACACGTGAAGAACATGCAAGATTGTTGCACAGGTACACACATGGCAATGTGATTTGCTGCCTTCCTCCCCATCACCTATATCTGGCATTTCTCCCCATGCTGTCTCTCCCCAACTCCCCACCCCTCGCTGTCCCTCCCGTTTCCCCCCGACAGACCCCAGTGTGTGATGCTCCCCTCCCTGTGTCCATGTGTTCTCACTGTTCAACACCCACCTATAAGTGAGAACATGTGATGTTTGATTTTCTGTTCTTGTGTCAGTTTGCTAACATGCTGTTGGATTCTGTTAGCTAGTATTTTCTTGAGGGTTTACATATATGTTCATCAGGGACATGGATTTGTAGTTTTCTTTTTGTGTTATATTCTTCCCTGGTTTTGGTATTAGGGTGATACTGGCTTTATAGAATGATTTAGGTAGGATTCCCTCTTCCCCTATCTTGTAGAATAGTATCAATAGGATTGATATTAATACTTCTTTGACTGTTTGATGTAATTCAGCTGTGAAGCTGTCTGGTCCTGGACTTTCTTTTGTTGGTAACTTTTAAATTATCATTGCAATCTCACTGCCTGTTGCTCTGTTAAGAATTTCTATGTCTTCTTGGTTTAATCTAGAAGGGTTGTTATTTCCAGGAATTTATCCATCTCCTCTAGGTTTTCTAGTTTATGCACATAAAGATGTTCATAGTAGTCTTCAAAGATCTTTTGTATTTCTGTGATATGGGTTGTAATACCTTCCATTTCATTTCTAATTGACCTTCTTTGGATCTTCTCTCTTCTTTTCTTGGTTAAGCTCCTAATGCCCTACCTTTAGTATTTTTTGTTTGTTTCAATTTCATTTAATTCTGCTTTGGTCTTGGTTATTTCTTTTCTTCCTTCTGCTGAGTTCTGGTTTAGTTTGTTCTTGTTTCTCCAGTTTCTTATGTGACCTTAGACTGTTTATTTGCTCTCTATCAGACTTTTTGATGTAGGCATTTAATGCTATGAACTTTCCCCTTAGCACCACTTTTGCTGCATCCCAGAGATTTTGATAGGTTGCATCACTATTATTGTTCAGTTCAAAGAATTTTTTAAATTTTCATCTTCATGTCATTGTTGACCCAACTGTTATTCAGGAGCAGGTTATTTAATTTCCATGTATTTGCATGGCTTTGATGGTACCTTTTGGAGTTGATTTCCAATTTTATTCCACTGTGGTCTGAGAAAGTGCTTGATATAATTTTGAATTTCTCAAATATATTGAGACCTGTTTTGTGGCCTATCCTATGATCTATCTTAGAAAGTGTTCCATGTGCTGATTAATAGAATGTATATTCTGCAGTTACTGGGTAGAATGGTCTATAAATATCTGCTAAGTCCATTTGTTCTAAGGTATAGTTTGTATCTATTGTTTCTTTCTTGACTTTCTGTCTTGATTACTTGTGTAGTGCTCTTGGTGGAGCATTGAAGTCCCCACTATATTGTGTTGCTGTCTATCTCATTTCTTAGGCCTAGTAGTAACTGTCTTATAAATTTGAGAGTGCCAGTGTTAGATTCATATATATTGAGGATTGTGATATTTTCTTATTGGACTAATTATTTTATCATTAGATGGTGTCCCTCTTCATCTTTTTTAAATGCTCTTGCTTTAAATTTGTTTTGTCTGACATAAAATGACTACTCCTCCTTGCTTTTGGTGTCCATTTGCATGGAATATCTTTTTTCACCCCTTTCCCTTAAGTTTATGTGAGTCCCTATGTGTCAAGTGAGTCTCTTGAAGATAGCAAATACTTTGTTGAGTTCTTATCTATTCTGCCATTCTGTAACTTTTACATGGAGCATTTAGGCCATTTACATTCAATGTTAATATTGAGATGTGAGGTACTATTCTATTCATCATGCCGTTTGTTGCTTGAATACCTTGTCTATTTTTTTCAGTGTTATTGTTTTATAGGCCCTGTGATATTTATTAAGTAGCTTCTATTTTGGTATATTTTGAGGATTTGTTTCAAGATTTAGACCTTTTAGCATTTCTTGTAGCACTGGCTTGGTAGTGGTGAATTCTCTCAGCATTTGTTTGTCTAAAGAAGACTGTATCTTTCCTTCATTTATAAAGTTTAGTTTCACTGATACAGAATTCTTGGCTGATAATTTTTTGTTTATGAAGGCTAAAGATAAGACCCTAATTCATTCTGGCTGGTAGAGTTTCTGCTAAGAAATCTACTGTGAATCTGATAGGTTTTCCTTTGCAGGTTACCGGATGCTATTGACTCACAGCTCTTAAGATTCTTTCCTTCATCTTAACTTTACATAACTTTATGACTATGTGTCTAGGCTATGATCTAAGTGTGTCTTTGATAGCCAGAAGTTGTAATAATTTTTTATTTATGCTATATATTTCACTGGAGATTTTTTCCATTCATATCTGTATCATGTTTTTTGTTTCCGTAAGTAGTATTAAATAGCACCTTTCTCTGGTGGCTCTTTGATTGGCTTATTGATCAACTTCCTGAATTCTTTTTCTGGCAATTCAGAGATTTTGTCTTGGTTTGGCTCCCTTGCTTTTTCATATTATCAAAATCGTTTTTCTGGTTCCTTGTCATTTGGGTAGGCTATGTCAGAAGGAAGATCTGGGACTCAAGGGTTGCTGTTCAGATTTTTTTGTCTCATGGGCTTTCTCCATTGATGTGATGCTCCCCCCTTTCCCCTATGGATAGGGCTTCATCAGAGCTGAATTGCAGTAACTGTTATTTCTCTTCTGGATCTAGCCACCCACTGGAGCTATTGGACTCCAGGCTAATACTGGGGAGTGTCTGCAAAGTGTCCTATGATGTAATCTGTCTTCAGATCTCTAAGCTATGGATCCTAGCACCAGCTCCAGTGGAGGTAGCAGGGGAGTGAAATGTATTCTGTGAGGGTCCTTGGTTGTATTTTTGTTAAATGTGCTGGTTTTGTGTTGGATGGCCTCCAGCCAGGAGGTGATCCTTCAAGAGCACAACAGCTGTGATTGTACAGGGAGGTTACAAGCTTACACTAGGGTCACGTTTAGATAAGTATTCAGGTTTCTCAGGTGGTGGGCAGGGCCATAGAGCTCTGAAAGATTATGCTTTTTTCATCTTCAGCTATGAGGGTGAGTAGAAAAAGACCATTAAGTGGGGACAGGGTTAGGCATGTCTGAGCTCAGAAACACCTTGGGTGAGGCTTGCTGTGGCTGCTGTGGGGTGTAGGGGTGTGGTTCTCAGGCCAATGGAGTTACTTCTCAGGGGGATTATGGCTGTCTCTGCTGCTTCAGCCAGTTCACCAGGGAAGTGAGGGAAAGCCAACAGTCATGGGCCTCACCCAGCTCCCACGCAGCTTGCAGTATGAAAGACCAGTCTCACTCCCACCATGCCCCGCCTATGGCACCAACTTTATTTCCAGTTCGTGTTGAGAACTTGCCCCAGGCTACAAGCCTCTCAGGTGAGAAAGCAAGCAGACTCACACTTCCTTGGCTGTCCCATGGAGCCTGTGGGAGCAATCCATCTCCTTCAAAGCCTCTGGGGATTCTCTTGGCTTCCTGGTATATTTCTGTGGTGGTTCTTAGAGGAAAAAAAGTCACAATGTTGATCTCCACGTGCTGCTCTGTCCCTCTGAGTGGGAGCTGCAAGTTAGTCCTGCCATTTTTTCCACCATGCCCATTTTTATGGAGCTCTTCCTTGTTTTCCATTTCTGATCATATTCCATTGGTCAGCTTTAGTCACATGATTACATCTAAATGCAAGGGAGGCTGGGAAATGTAGGTTGTGTGCCCAGGAAGAAGAGGTAACAGTGTAGTATACTGCCACAATATGCAAATATGTTAAAAATCAACCCAATAACAATAAAATGACAGTTTCCGGAGCATGCCCTCAAGGCTGGAGAAATGAAGCCTACTCTCTCCTAACTGCATCTTTGTTCCTACACAGGAATTCCTGAACAGAATAAACATGTTGTAAGTTTTTCTGTGTAAGAATGTTTAATTGCCACCACAGGACTTGTCTTCCTAAGAAATGAAAGTAAAGAGATGAATTTCAGGGGGAAATAAAGGCATGTTTGAGGAAATAATTGAAGGAGAAAAACAATATGGAAATATCTTGAGTTTGTTTAAAAATGTAATTTACCCAAAGCTACATTCCTCATTCAGTCAACTAATTTGGACTTTACCCTAACTAGTTAAGAAACCATGGCTATTAATAGAGATTTTGTAGTATTGATTATCCTAGTGATTCCCTATTTATAATATATTCTGTCCCAGACTAAATAGATACCTCATGACAGAAAAAAAAAAGGAAGGAAGAAAAGAAGGGAGGGAGGGTGGAAATAAGAAAATAAGGAAGAAAGGAAAAGAGGGAGACAGACAGGGAGAGAAGAAAGGAAGTTAGAAGAAAAGAAGGCAGGAAGGAAACAGGCCCCTTTCTCTATCAGTTGTACATCCCCTCACTTCTTTGCTGGGGAACTACAATTGGCTTCTAAAGCCAGCCTCTCTGGTCTAATGACAATGACAAAAAGTAGCTCTGAGTAGGGAAACCCAACAGTACTTGAAACTACTTTACAACTCCCATTCAGTAATTTGGTTCTGTGAAAAAATATTCATTGCAACAAAATATTCTTAACCCCTACAGTAAGATATCCAGCCCTCATGGGAATTTGAATTTATTCTGAGGGTAGACGTGGAGAAGAGATGCATTATTTTTTATCAGTTTTTAAAATGAATTTTATGACTGTAAGCATGAAGGGATAGTTCTGGCAGAAAAACACCTTCACTCTAATTAATGCCCAACTGAGATTCTTGATGTCATAGGGTATGAAGTGATGAACAAAGGGATTTTGCTCCTGTATTATGCATGTCTGCCTAAAACCAAATACACACACTTTCTTGTTCCCTTCACCCTGACCCATTACCCAAGAAATGCTAACACTGAGCTACAGTCTTCACCATCATATATTTTAAATATCACCTGATATCAAAAGAGTACATATAATAGATGAACACTGCTAATGAAATTACATCCTCAGGAAGCAGTTTCATTGGACATTTGATCAAGATTAGATGTGTTCAGATTCTTTGAGCCAATGATTGAGCTTCTGACCTCATTTCAAAGGAAATGCTCTTAATTTCAGGAAATAAAGGTCTTATACATAAATGTTTGTTGTAGAGGTGATTATGACAACAACTACGAACTATAGAGATTTGTTAAATAATTTGGCATCTAGAATATAATGATAATTGAAATTATACATATGCATGTATGTATAGCTCCAATCATATGTAAATTCTTACAAATTTTGAATTAGTAAACTTATAATAATTGACTAAGAGCTCTACTGCCAAAAGAATTGGGACCTCAGGCTTTAGCTTTAAGTGAACACATTAGTATGTGTTTTCTGAATGGTACAATATTGTATTTCTCTTTCTAAGGCTGTGGCATTTTAATGACTTTACATTTGAGAATGGGTTGAAATTTAATTTAGGTATCACTTTGAAAGTGAGATCATTTTGCAATAACTTGAAGACATGCTTAAAAGATAATATTAAGTGAAAAAAAAAGCAGGAAAAATTTGTTAGTATAATCTGATAACAAAACTGAAACCAAAAAATGAAATACAAGTAAAACTGTTTAAAAAGAAAATAAGCTTATTTTTCACATTTTTTCCTCTTCTTTCAAAATGTCTTCAAGAAAAAAAATATTCCTTGAAAAGGAGTATAAATATATATAAATTTGAAAAAAAAAATGCCTCTTAGGTCTATACTTCCTCACAGGTCAACTGCATGTATGTGTTGTAATTGTAAGGATCACTTAGGTTAGATGAAGCCTGATACTAGCCATGTGTCCACAATGTTTTTTATGAAACTCAGGAGGCCTCAATCCCAGTGGTAGTATGAGCCCATATTAGTAATATGAGCCCATATTAGTTGTTCTCATGCTACTAATAAAAACATACTTGAGACTGAGTACTTTATAGAGAAAAAGAGGTTTAATAGACACCCAGTTCCACATAACTAGGGAAGCCCCACAACCATAGCATAAGGTGAAAAAAGGGAAAGACATGTCTTATGTGACAGCAGGTGATAGAGAGAGCATGTGCAGGGGAACTCCCATGTATAAAACCATCAGATATCTGAGACTTACTTTCATGACAACAGCATGGGAAAGACTCACACCCATGATTTAATTACCTCCCACAGGTCCCTCCCATGACACGTGGGAATTATGGGAGCTACAATTCGAGATTTGGGTGGGGACACAGCCAAATCATATTAGAGCCCTTACAAGGGGCAAACTTCCAATAATTAGAAGAACCTCCATATGCCCCGCAATCAAGTCTTCCACGTCCACAGCCACAAGACACATAGCTACGACGATGTTGATTGAAGATCAACTTAGAAAAGGGATGCCAACAAGAATTACATTCTTCCTCAACTCTGCAGCTCTCTTTTATCTTCCTCCTAGAAACAATTTCTCAGTGTGAGGAAATCTGGGGTGGCAAAAGGATCAGAATTTGCCTTTTCCCTTCCTCTTTAATTTGAATGTGCCCCTGGCAAGCAGACTGAAGCCACTGCAAGGCACGCTGAGTCAAGTCTCTTTTTATTAACAACCTCTTTATTGCTCTTGCGGGCAGCTTGCGGTTTTGTTTCTCTTTCAGTGCCAGTGGCACCCAGCCTATCTTTAGTCAGGACCTCCTGCACCTTTCTAAAAGAACATTTCTTTTCCTCTCCTGCATTTAATCATATTCTCTGCCACCACATTTTAAAAGAAGTGATGTAGGTCCAATCCAGCTGGAGATGCAATAGCCTCTTTGTCCCTAGAGTTCTGATAGAGGAATACTTACTGTCAGATTGGGAAGAATCTCATGGATCCTGTTTGCCTGTGATCCCACTCCAGCCCCAATTCCTGACTCATCTCAAAAGTTTGGATACAGTGTTGGTTTGGAGAAGGTGCAACACAGAGCTGTTATGTCACTTCGTCAGTGCAATGATATTTCTTGAGAACCCACTGGGTGTCGGGCAGCGTATCAGCTGCTAAAAATGTGGCTATGGAGACATGCCTTAAACAAATTATTCCAGTCAGTTATTAAGTCATCACCTCAGCTGTTCAGGGTGCTACAGGAGTGTCTCACAGGAAGACATACTTTAAGGCAGTGACTTTCCACTAGGGGCAATTTTGTCCCCCCAGAGACATTAGGCAATGTCTGAAGACATTGCTGGGTGTTACATGAGGGAAGGTGGAGAAACTAGTGGGCGTGCTACTGACATTGAGAAGTTAGAGGCTAAGAGGCTGCTAAACATCCTATCATGTAGGATTTTTGGAGGCTTGGGGTGGGAGAGCTACAGGACAGGCCCCTACTCCTCAGCTACTGACGACAAAGAATGATCTGTTAATTTTATCAAGATTAAGAAACCATGGTAAATTTCCAAACTTAAGCAGGCAAAGAATCACCTGGAGAGCTGGGCCACATGCCCAGAGTTTCTGGTTCAGAAGGTCCAGGTGGGGCCTGTGAGTTTGCATTTTTTATAAAAGTTCTCGGGTGATGCTGGTGTTGCTAGTCCAGGGACCATAGGGACCTATAAATGTGAAGTTTCAGAGAACACATCTTCCCCAAAGAAATGATGTATGAAAGTTTAGCAGAAGTTAGCTACATTTAGCAGAAGTTAGAAGATAAAATTTTGTAGGCAGTTTGTGCCAAAATCCAGAGGTTAGAGGTCTTGGCATGTTCAAGGAATTAAAATGGAGCATGAGGTAGAATAAAGCTGGAAGGGGATCCAGAGTCTGACTGTGCAGGGCTGTGATCTCTATTCTATTTGAAAGCAATGAAAGAACACAGAAGAGATTTTAGCAGCAGATGGAGAGAACTTTACCAAGCAGTTGGGGTAGAGAGGTAGAGTAGGGTATGTTGCCTACAATTTAATGTAGTAAGATGGTGAGGCCTTTGGAGCCACACAATCCTGGCTTCCAATCCTAGTTCAGCCCCCTAATAGTTACATGATTATGGACAAATTATTTAACTGCCATGTGCCTCAGTTTTCTCACATTCAGATCTATTTCAGCAGATTATTGTGAGAATAAATGAGATCATGTTCATAAAAGTTCCCGGCACACAGCAGGGCTCGATGAATGTTAATTCCCTTCCCTTAAGTGTTAATGATGAAAGGACAAGGGGCTCCTCCAGAACCTCATTTGAATCACAAAGAGAACACAGGAAAGCCTGATCTCAGCAATCCAGGTCTAACCAAAGAGCACTTGCATTACCACTGTGTGCCCAACCTATGCCAGGACCTGCTGCTGACATGTTAAAGTGCAAGTTAAGCAACCACCTGCCCACACGAAAATGCTGCAAAGCTAATGCTAGGTTTGCAGATACCATCACAGAGCTCTGGCCAAAGTTACCTAATTTATAGACGTTTGGATACTTCAGAGGCTCTTCTCCCTTGTTCTTTATTGTTTTGTAGACTGACAATGGGGAGGAGAAACAGTGTTTAAAATCACAATAAGTAATAATACTCAGCACTTAAATAACATTTGCCGTCTTCAAAGCCATTTACAAACACTCACAAGCTAAGGCTTACCCAGCCCCAGCCTTGGGAAAGTGTCATTATCTTTGTTTCTTCAAGACAAGTCGGCAAAGAAGATGAGGTAATGGAGTTAGCCAAAGCCTGTAGCCAGTTGGCACCAGAATGAGCAGTTTAATTTAATCCAGGCATCCCTAGTGGGCCTATTCCAGAAAGACCTGGACATTTCCCTGAACCATGAGCTGTGCAAAATGTTGGATTAAAAGACCAAGTTCTGCTTTTCAGGAACCCCTTGTGAATCCAGTTCGGCACAGATGTTCCCAGCACAATTTGAATTAGACTTAATTGGAAGGTCTGCTTTGGCCAACAAGGTGTTGTCACTGGTTCCCCAACTCTCTTACTCTGCCACCTCCCAGAAAACTGAGCAAATGTCAGGGCTTTTTGTGTGTGTGAAATAATTATGTAATTAACAATGATAATATCTCAAAGTTTCCTAATCTGTAAGCTGGAGCGATAATAACCCACGGAGTAGTTGTGAGGACGAGGTATGAAAATGCCAGGTAGGTAATCAACGGAGGAAGCTTTCTTTATCATTGTTGTGGTTGACGTCACTGCTGTTGTATTTATATCATTTTATTATCTGCCATAAGTTACACATATGCTCTGCCTTAGGGTGTTCATAACAACCCTCTTGTAAAGATAAGCGGCTAACGTCATCCTCTGTGGAAACGTGGGTCACAGAGGGAAAATGGGCTCACTCAGAACCACATAGTTAATCACTGGCAGAGCAGGAAGGAGCCCAAGGGCTGTCTTTATCTCACTGCACTTCAATCTCAACTTCTTCTCCTATCACAAAAACTTTTTATCTGTGTTCATGAGCTCTGCCTTTCCACATTCCGTGAAAATAACAACTCCAATCTCCCCTCCCATAAGTCCACACTAACTCAGAAGAAATTT
This sequence comes from Cebus imitator, assembly GCF_001604975.1. Classification (NCBI taxonomy): domain Eukaryota; kingdom Metazoa; phylum Chordata; class Mammalia; order Primates; family Cebidae; genus Cebus; species Cebus imitator. Next base: position 8,013,367 of record NW_016107328.1, read on the forward strand.
ATTAAGCTGCTATTATTTGCCGTGCACTGTTCCCAGGGCTTATGGAATGTCTTCAAGCAGTTTGTTCTCAGGAAGTTTCCAATTAAGTGAAAAAGATGAGCACCAACCATCTAGAATAACTGCTTCTCTGAATCTAAGATTTGGAAGGGAATGGCCACCCCTACAATTTGGGATTTGTGGCACGTCAACTATGTCTCTCACCCTTATGCCTACCCCTACGTCCTCGACTGTCCTCCTTTGTCTCAAGGCATAAGATTCACTTTTTAAGATACCTAGAAATTCTTTATGCTTATTTCAAATTAGATGATTTTTTTCTGATCCCAGGCTTTGGGGTCAGAGATATGTGCACCTAATTCCCATATTAACACTACCTTGTATATTTTACTTATCTTTGAAGAAACTAGAGCTTCTGTAAAATAAAGATTACAGATTTTTGGTGGAGGATTTGAAGAAGAAAATGTATATAAAGTACTTACCACAAAACTAGGCACATGGTAGTTCTCCATAAGTAGCAGTTACTGTTATTATTGTATTATTTATATTATTATTGCTATTATTACAGAATCATGTTATTTAAGCAAACATTGTGTTAAATCTGAATGCAAAGTTTGGCAATGATGCCACTAATATCTCTTCTGTAGATAATCTTAGTGCAATTAATTGGTTATCTAGTGTAATAGACCTGAGGTCCTTGCAAATAATACAGTTATTCATGATGCAGCTGCATAGATTAATTAAAAATGTTTAAAATCTTTGTCCTTTTTTTTCCTGAAATCGTAATAGCTCAGTTTGGAAGCATTGGTCATTTCATAACCACCAGCCATAAGAAGGCGTTAGCTCAAAAGAACAGACTTATTGGAGTCAAGCAGAGTATTAATTCCAGCTCTGTTTCTTAGTATCAGTGTGACTGTGAGGAGTTCAGTTCCATCAGGACTCTGCTTCCTCATTTGTAAAATGGAGATGTTAATACCAACCTCCATGGGCTATTGAAGAGTCAGTGAAATAATATGTATAAAAACCACTGCACTATGCAAATGCTAGTAAACACTAGTTATTTTTCTATTCTTAACAGATTGATTTCTGTAGCTAATATGAAACTGGAAAAAATAATTATTATTTTATAAATATAGTTATTTGGTAGATAGACTCTAAAAATACAAGGCTACTGATTGAAAAAAAATAATGGAAGGGATGATTGGTTTAAAACAGTGGAAGGGAATGAATCATAATGATTAAATATCCATTGTATGCCAACCACACAGCATACCAATTAACACCATATTAATATTAATATTATGTGTTATAGATTCAGACAGACCTGGGTTCAAATCCTAGTTCTATTGCTTCTTAGCTGTGAGGCATTAGACAAGCTATTAAATCTCTCTGGGCCTCTGCTTCCTAATCTACAGGTGCAATAACAAATGTTACCTACCACATTGGATTTTGATGAAGGTTATACACATGAAAGTACTTATCATAGTACCTGAGAAATAGCAGGCATTTATAAACATTCACTTTATTTTAACTATTATAATTGAAAAAAAAAAAGAAAAGACAGCTTGGTCAGGGTTCTCAATATCAGTGCATCAGAGAGAAGAATACACTTAGGCAGAGCAGCAGTTTCAAGAGCAGCATTTGAGGGTGCTGGGCTAACTGAGAGAAGCAAAGGCATGGAACTGAAGTCCAGAGTGCTTGTAAATCAGAGAACTGCAGCAAACAGAGAACCAAGGCTAGGAGCAACCTGAAGGTGGCAGGGTGCTACGCTGCCTGAAATATTACCACACATAAGGTGATCATATCTCTCAGTCTGCCCAGGTGTTATAGTATCTACTGAAATGTAGCAATCCACTCCAAATTTAGCAGCCTAACATTTTGTTCATGTATCTGCAATTTCAACAGGGCTCTGCTGGGAGAAAGAGGAGGAGGGAGAACAGGAGAGAGGAAGAGAAAAAGAAATAAAAAAAGGAAAGAAGGAAGAAAGAAAGGAGGAGGAAGGGAATGGATTAATAGACAGACAGACAAATAGATAATTGAAAATTACAGGATGGTAGAGTTTGCTTGGACGGAAGAAAGAGATTGTAGAGAATACCTCGCCGTCCCTGGTGTGCTCCAAAGGAAAGGAGATTTATGTAGAAACTGATGGTTGCTCTAGTGAACTCTGACATCCCTTTTAGCTCTCAGATTCTGTGACCCACTCTAAGGAACAGGCATGGTGGTGATTAACATTCTGTTGTCCCAGGATGAGTGGTGCAAGCTTTCATCTTGCAATGTTTATAAATGCCTTTCAAAATGGAATGTGCCATATCCACACTAAGAGCTATTATTAATATGGTGTCCAAACACCTCTCTCCGCATAATAGTTAAACAACAAAGCATTAGGGCTTCCATAGTAAGTATGTGTGTGTGCACACACCCCAGTGAAGGAATGTTCTTTATTCTCTCCCTGTGTTGGGAGAGATCAGAATATCTCACAGTGACCAGAGATGAGGTAGAACTGGGGACATACAAGGGCCTGTGTAGATAATTGGGTGACAATAACATAATTAATCAAACCACTTTTTACAGAGCTCCTATCTCCCGAAAGATACAGGGTGAAGTGCAGTAAGAAATGTAAAAACTTAACAGTACAAGGCCCTGTCCTGGGAATAAGGATATGACAAAACATTGACCTGGCTGTAAGAGGTTTGCTCTCAGAAGTTAAACTTTAAGGTGAGTTGACCAGGCCTCAATGCAGAAAACACATGGCTCTGAGCAGGAGATAAGAAAGAGAAGCTCCTACTTGTAAATAACCAAGGGTAAGTTATATAAAATTTTTGCTGTGACTGCAAAGGCCATACTTTAAATTTTTTAATTTATAAACACTTTAAGAATCCAGTGAACATTATAAACCGTCTTCCCAGAGATATGCACTTGCGAATAAAATTTTACAATAAGTGTCTCACGGAGTTCACAAATTTCCTAAAGCTCTGTTCTCCACGGACCCTTTTTTGTACCTCTCGTGTAACTGTGACTTCTAAGCTATACATCATCAAAATCTGAATGGATTCAAAGCAGAGACCAGATCTTCTCCAACTCTTGATTCTGGGTATCTAGTCCAGGGTCCAGCAAGTACCTTACACAAAATTGAGAAAGCCTCTCTTAGGAAATCCTAGATAACTAGCAAAGCAGAACCAACCTAAGTATACTTCCTAAACTTCCAAATGTTCTTCTATCATGAAAGAAATAGAAGCTGAGGATACTTATATGCACCATAGCTATAAATGCTTCTGGAATAAACCTCTCAAAGAGACAAACACCCACTGGTAATCATTCACTAAAAGAAAATGATCTTGTGACTTAAGCAAAGTGCTCATTTATAAGGACGATAAGGAGGCAAAGACAAGAGAGGGTGAAAGAGAGAGGGTAGGAGTGGGAGGGGCAGGAGAGATGAGAGATTTGGAATTCAAAGCTTCTGATCTCATCTTTTTCTAAAGCAGTCATCCTCCTTGTGTAGGTAAATAAAACAACCCCATATGGGTATCCAGTATGCAAATGAGCAGCAGGCAAGAAGTTTTCACGGCTACTGAGAGGAAGAGGCCCAGGTGGATGGTCATATGGTGGGTCACCTCCCAGTGTCCTTTCACCGGCCCAGGCCTTTGCATGCTGCTCTAGAGCTTCGCCCCTTGAGGGCTTCCAACGTCCGGCCACCTTGAGGGACTTTTTGGTAAAGTGCCACAGAAGATAAAATTAGAAAGCAGGCTTCCTTTTTTTCCCCTTCACTCTGTTGCTTACACATAAATCAGCATTCAGTGAGAGACACTCCCCACCTTCTACTGGCAGACGCAAGAGTAAGCTGGGTTTCAGGGCTACCTCCCATCTAACTCTCAGACCCCTCCCTTTGCTCACCTGCCACTGCAAAACCAAAGAAAAACATGCCCCTAGCCCCCACATCCTGTTCATTTTGTGTGTTCTCTCTTCTTTCCAAATGTGTGACCCTGAGCAAATGGCTTAACTTCACTGAACTTCATCTGTAAAATGAGGAATTTAAAAAGCCTGTCCACCCACACAGAGTGGCTATGGGAAAAAAAAAAATGCAGCTACATGAGTGGTGTTTGACGGCAATCCAGACACCCACACGACGCAGCTGAGATTGTTGTTGGCAACATCACCATGGGCCCTGTTCCTTGGGGTTGCAACCCCAAATTCAGCTTCAGATATAATCCCTGAGGATCATGTTTGCATTTATCTATCACTGTAAAAGTCTGCACCTTTAAGGGTGGTCAAAAAATGCTGCAGACACTGGGGTGTGAATAAAAAATTAGTTGATTATCTCCTTTCCCCAAGGCTGCTTCTGATCTAATTTTTGTGCATCGAGAGGAGGAATTAAGGAGAGAAGTTTCATGTTTTTTCATAAGGGCCAGGGTGTGATTCATTTGCATTTGCTTAATGGAGGATGAAGCATGGTCTAGAAAACTTGCAGCAACTCTTCAAACACACCCTTGACAAGTCAGGTCTGGAGGAAGCCCTGGGCAGCACCTCAAGTGCCATGACACATAGGGAGATGCTTCTGAGCGGTACATGGATAAATTTTATGTTTTTGTTGTAAAGTTTGGAAGTGCATTTTAAATAATTATAACAATTGGTACCTGTTTTCCATTAAAAGTCATTCCAATTAATTTTTCTTCTGTAATATTTCTACTTACATTTTTTAAAAAGTCACTATCTAGAAAATATACAAGGATCAATAGTACAAATAGATTTCAAGTGGGTCAAAAGTCTTGACATGTTACTCAAATGAGATGTCACAAATAGGGAAAGCTTTGAAGAAGAGGCAAGCTATCTATCTGGGCTCCAGTTCTAGCTCTAGTTATTTTTCCGTAAAAATGTAGACACCCTGTATTACATCTCTGCTCACAGTTTTCCTAATAATGACAAAGTGAATGTTGCTACGTGGTAGGAAAAATGTTCTCTCTCTCATCCTCATCCTTTAAAGTTTACACTATCCCGTCTTCCTTCTCTGACGGAACATGTCTCTTTCTGCCTCATTCCCGTGTCATGAAGCATGGACTCCTTGTGGAATAATACAGCAGTGTGATTAAAAGCAAGAGCTTTAGAGCCAGGTTGTTGAGCTCATATCCCGGTTCTGCCACTCACTCTCTGTGCCTCAATTTTCTCATCTGACAAATGGAGCATCTAGCTCATAGACTCATTATTAGAATCAAAAGAGATTAGGTGACATGCTCAGAGAAGTATCTTGCTCATAATATGCACTCAAGACATGCTCGTTATTGTGATCGTTCTATTAGAAGTTATTGTTATTGTCCTACTGAATATGTCCCACGTGGTTTTATTTTACAGTCAGTTGTGTACTTCTCCCCTGAGAAGGAAAGCCTCTTGAGGGCAAAGGTGGGGACTCTTCAGTCTTGATTTTTCCCTTAACACCAAACACATTTCTTTGTATGTGATTGGCATGTGTTATTGGATTAAAGAAAATGTTATTTGACAATTTAAGAAGTATTTAGTTGAGTATTGATTTATTCAAGCCAGTAGATTTGGACTGTATTTAAAATAAAGTGATATAAAAACAAACAGTGTTGGTACTCTGACCACCTTCTCCCCTCCTGCCCCTTCCACATTCACAAGTAGATAGGATAATTAAATCTCCAAGACTTAAGGATATGTGTCTTTTCTCTGTAGAGTCCATGAGACTTTCGCTCCAAATAGGTTCATAATGAAAAATTTGCATCACAGACTTATGATATTTTAGAGTTCAATGAGACTGTAAGACAATAATTCTTATCTCTTATTTTGCAGAGAGGGAAACCGAGGTCCTGAGATGAAAATAGATGCACCCAAGATGACAAAGTGCATTAGTGGCAGTGCTAGAATTAGAACATTTCTCAGCATGCCTGGAAATATCACTGCATTGCAAATCCGTATGGCTGCAACACAATGCTCTGTTCCAAAAAATACAATAGGCGGTTTAATGACTCAATGAACAGCTTACTTCTCCAGGAAAAATACATAATCAATTTTTAGAAGGAATTTGAAGGAAACTCATCATCATATGCTATACATATCCATTTCTATCATAATCACATCAACAATTACTGAGTAGCTGCCATTTAGAGTAGGAGTCTGAAAGCAAAAGCCCATGGGCTAAGTCTGGCCCACCACTTGTTTTTGTAAATAAAGTTTTACTGGATCACAGCCCTATTTATCAGTTCCGCATTGTCTATGAATATTTTCATGCTATAATACCAGAATTAAAGTCGTGACAGAGACCAAATGGCTAGCAAAATGTAAAATGTTTACTTTGACCTTTTATGGAAGAAGTTTGCCAACCTGTTACAGAGCATATACTGCATGCTAGATGCTCTGCTTGGAATGTAACATATATTTCTCTAATCTTTAAACTGATTTACTGAGTGTTTAAGGATTATCCAGCCTTATTTTATAAACTAAGTCTTTGGCAAATTCCTCAGTTTATTGCTTAGTTTATAATGCTCTAAGGAGTCAAGGGATTTGCCCAAGACTTATGATTTCTAAGCACCAAATTGACTTTTAATAAAAGCAAAACATTAGTACATATTATTACATGTCAATGGTGACAATATGAGATGTAACACCACAGCTTGACATGTTTGACTCAAGAAACCAATGAGAATGCAAAACTGAACGGATCAAGAAAATGTAAAATAGCTTTGACAGTGAACAGGACACACAAAAGAAGAGTAAGAACCTTTTTATAGGAAAAAACAAGTGCCTTCCAAAATATGGAGATCTCAATTCCTATCCTAACTCTTGCTCCTACATTGCTGTGTGACCTTGAGCAAGTTACATGACCTCTCTCTGCCATCTACAGAATTTGTTCTTAGCCCCCCACCAATTGCTAAGGCTCCTTCTAAGTCTCTGATTCTGTGGCTTTTCTTGTGGCCACGCAGACCCAGGACCTCTGCTGTGATTGAGGCAGGCCATGTTCTTTCGGCTACATACTGAGAGTTTTCTGAGGTCTTTAAAAGATCTTTTCCATGATTCTGTCACACTAGAACCTGCTCAGTCAGGACTCTAAGCGTTCCAGACTCTTGATAATAAGTCTTTCAGGCAGGGTTTGGGAGTGGAGGTGAGAAGACAGTAGAAAAGCAAATTTGAACTTTTAAAAATGAAATTAAAATCAACTTGCCATTTTTTTCTCTCTAATGATGACTCCAGATGATTGATAGATAGATAGATAGATAGATAGATAGATAGATAGATGATAGATAGATAGGACTGGTTCATTGGGTCCAGGAGAAAATATGATTTTGTTGTTGTTGTTCAGAAGTGTAATCAATAGTACATTATTTGTTATATACCTGTCAAGTTGCCTCTTTACTTACTCAAGTTCTAGAGAATTATCTACTCCTGTGAACCACAGATTATTCACTATCTTTAAGATACATTATACAATCAGTGGCAAAATAAATTTTACAGAAGCTTGACGTAACCAATATAACAGACAATATAACTGGCTTTCTCAAGGCAGAGTTCAATCATCGTTAGCCTATGGATTCCTCCTGCATAGAAGAAAGCTAATGTTCTATAGGAATGGCTATTTCATTCAGTGCCAGGCTTCTTCATTTTTCCTGTTTGATGTTCACAAAGTGTTGTGGTCACAGAATGCTGCAGCTGATACGGGAGTGAGATTTGTCACAGAACATACCCCCTTCATCAGAGAATAAATCCCCATTTCTAAATAATTTCCTGATCCCAACAAGATCACAAAAGATTACTAATACTACAGGTCAATGTTATTCAAAATAATATTTAGATGCCTAAATGCCCTAAAAGTTCAGAAATGCTGAAGGCTAATATCTTAATCCTCCTGAGGACCTACAGTTTGACCTCCAGGTCTAATTGAGGCATGGAGTTTTCCCTTAAGAACTAGCAAACTCAGAGAGGAATTTTCTCTTAAGAACCAGCAAGCCAAGAAAGTAAGGAGATGAGACTGGTAGGTCAACCTCTGAGGAAAGGACAAAGGAGACTCTCCTACTCCTACACCCAGCTGTGGAAGTAGCTGCTGCTTCTTTAGCCTGGATCCAGGAATAGGAGACACGTGGAGCTGTCTGAACTATTTTTAGATAACACAGATACCATTATATCAACATCACACCAGGTCTACTCATAAATGCTCTGTGAGGTCACAGCAAGATGATGAGTTCTAATGGTAAACACAACCACATTTTATTTTTCAGCCTGAGAGTTGGCAATCACATGCTCCAAAAGATGTTTCAGATGATCTCTCCAATAAACCAAGTGGTCATTTTTGACTGGCCAGCAGTGATGCTACTCCCTAGTAACTAAAAAATATGTTTAAATTAGGCAACAGACTACATGATTCTTATCTGCTGGTCTAACATCAGACAACAGATGCTTACAAATATTTCTAGATTCTTAAATTAGAAAGAACTTTTGGAGTTACATGGTCCAGCCTTCTAACTAATGAGCCTAGAGTCTGAGGCTCTGATAAATCCGATTTAAAACCCCACCTCTGCAAATAACTAGTGCATGGCCTTGAGAAAATTATTAAATCTCTCTGAGGCTTGGGTTTTCCATCTGTAGCATGGAGATAATACCACTGTTACTTTAAAGATAGCTGTAGAATTAAATGACCATCAACTCTCAAAGCACCTGGCCCAACATCTGGTACAATGTAAGCATGCAATAAATATTAACCATTACTATCATTATTATTAGTACTGTATCCCCAAAGGCCGGCCATTTGGCCTTTTAAAAATCCATTTTATTGTGACAAAATCTGCATACAATAAAATACACTTATACACAGTTGATGAGTTTTGGGGAATTTATCTGCTGGTCTAACATCAGACAACTGATATTTGACTGTATCATGTAACCACCATCAAAGTCACAATATAAAACATTTCTTTGGGAGCCGCGATGGCTCAGACCAGTTGTCCTGGTGCTTGAAGAGGCGAGGCTACGCATTTGAGGCCCACCTGGGCAACATAGAAACCTCTCATCCATTTAAAAAAAAAATTCTTTGACACCAGAAAGTTTCTTTCTGACCTTTTAAAGTCAATCTGTTCCAGCCTCAGCCCCAGAAAATCTCTAAGCTGCTTTGCACAAATCTTAAATGTTATTATAGATTAATTTTTCCTGTTCTAGTATTTCATGTGCACGATACCCTAAAATATGTATTTTGCTTTTGACTACTTTTTCTCAACACATTTTGAAACTCTTTCATATTGTAGTAGCGATAGTATATTGCTTTCATTGCTGAGTAATCTTCAACTGTACATATATACCACAATTTGTGTATTCATTTGTCTGTTAACAGATATTTGGACTGTTCAGTTTAAAGCTGTTACAAATAAAGCTGCTATGAACATTTGCGTACAAGTCTTTTTTGTGGCAGTATGTTTTTTCTTTCTTTTGGGTAAATAAAGAGAATAGCTGGTAGAATGGCAGATTTATGATAAGCAAGTGTTTAACTTCACAAGAAACTGTCAAATATATCTTTCAAATTGTTACGGCATTTTATATTGTGATATGGTTTGTCTCTGTGTCCCCACCCAAATCTTATCTCAAATTGTAATCTCCATTATGACCATGTGTTGAGAGAGGAACCTATTTGGAAGGGATTAGATTGTTGAGGTGGTTTCCCCCATGCTGTTCTTGTGATAGTGAGTAAATTCTCACAAGAGCTGATGGTTTTATAAATGGTCGTTTTTCCTGTGCTCACACATGCTCTCTCTCACCTGCTGCCATGTGAGACAGGCTTGCTTCCCCTGCCATCATGACTGTAAGTTTCCTGAGGCCTCCCCAGTCATGCAGAACTGTGAGTCAGTTAAACCTCTTTCCTTTATAAATTACCCAGTCTCAGGTATTTCTTTACAGCAGTGTGAAAATGGACTAATACATACTCCTACTGACAATGTTGAGAGTTTTAGTCACCTACTAAAACTCTCACTGACAGTTGATATTTTCAGTCTTTCTCATTTTAGTCATTTTTAATGAGAGTGTAGTGATAACTTATTGTGATTTAAACTTGCATTTCTCAAATGACAGATTATGTAGTATAGATTTTCAGATGTTTATTTGCCATATCTGTATCTTATTTTATGAAGTGTCCAAAACTTTTACCAATTTGAATAGGGACAATGTCTTATTATTGTTGGGTTATACAAGTTTTATATATATTCTTTTTAGAAGTGCTTTGCCAAATATATGTGTTGAGACTATTCTATCACAGTCTGGTTCATTTAGTGTATTTTAAACACACTAAGTATTTTAAACACACCAAGAAAGTATCAGTCTTTTCTAAAGCAGTTCTGAAGTTTAATAGCCTTATTTGTTACGAATATATTGAAGAAAAATCCATCTTTTTATATCAGGGACTGGCAGACTATGATCTGTGGACCAAACATGGCTCATTGCCTGTTTTTATAAATAAAGTTTTATTGGAACGTGACTATTTCATTGTCTACTTATTGACCATGGTTTCATTTCTGCTGCAAAGGCAGAGTTAAGTAATTACAACAGAGGCCATGTGGCTTCTGAAGCCTCAAATATTTACTATCTGCCTTTTTATAGAAAAGTTTACCAACTGTTACTTTATACCATTGGACTGTTTGTTCTACTCCAACTTGTGGGCAACAGAAAAGAAGCCTGTCATCTCCTCCAATGATCTCAAACAACTTCTTTGTCTTCCCTTCTGTTCTCCAGGCTAAATAAATAACTCTCAACTTGTCATAGAACAGGTTTTTAAGGTTGCACACCATCCTGACCGCCTTTCAGTTTGTTAGTTCCTCTTAAATTGCCATGTCCGAAGCTATCATAAGACTTCTTTGTGATCAAGTCATTACAGGTAATGAGGAAACCATTTACTCCTTTAACTTGAGGTCTATGGCTTTTTAACAACCTCATCCCATGGTTGGCTTCAATTAGGAATGTGGTCACTTATAGACTTCAAGTGTTTTTCTTCTGAAAGAGATCTCCCTAAGATTATTCACTCATTCATTCATCAGTTCATTTAATAACATTATATGAAGTGACTCCTGTGTTTGATGCATTGTATACACAGTTATTTGAATGTAAATGCCAGATGCAGAATTTGTCTCTGTTAATTATTGGATACTAAAACATTCCAATCTGCCACGTATGATATTGGCTATTGCTAAGATTATCTGTTGCTGTGTGACAAATCACCCCCAATATGATGCATCAATAAGCAATGATCATCTATTTAGTTCACGATGATGCAATTTGGGCCAAACTCAGCAGGGAACACTCATCTTTGCTCTACAAGGCATCAACTGGGGTCCTCAGGCCCCGTCCTCTTTCTATGTGGTCTCCTCATGAGGTCACTCTAACATGGCAGCTTCAGGGTAGCCATCCAAAAATGCATTTTTCAAGAGAGAGGGCCAGACAGGAGCTGCAGAACCAATTCTAACATAACCTCAGAAACTACTTAAGGTCACTTTTTATTTGTCACATTTTATTCATTGAAGAAGTTCCCTCCTGTTTTTCAAGAGCTGAGGGAACTAGTCTCCACCTCTTGACAACTTTAAAATCTCCACAGCTGCCATTGCTTTGATGGAAGTGATGGTTCTCAAACAGTGGTCATAAAGAGCTCTGATGGTCCAGGGACTGGATTGAGTTTTTCCTACCATTAACCACAGAACTTTAACATGCATTCCCTTAGTCATTTCTCTTAAGAAGTAAATATGATTTCGGCCTGGTGACAGCCACCTTCACTGTCCACTGACACCTACACTTAAGCTGAGAAGCATCACTCTAGTAGGCTCATAGCAAGGACATCAAGTTTTCCACAGGCCTGTGTAAGACAGGCTCATTCAGTTAATTTTCTCCACATTGGAAGCTGTGTTCTGGAGCTCAGCCTCAGGAAGATTGCCTGGGCAGCTTTAAGATAAAATTAAATTCAAAGAGGACAAGAAATACTTTTCAATCCCTTAGGTTTCTGGAAATACCATAAAATTTTGCTGATGTCACTCAAGAAAAGAAACTCTTTATAATAAGTAAATTCTGCCAAGACTATCTCCTTGAATATCTTCTGGGGCCAGCAGAGTGATAACATCCTGAGTTCATTTAAAGTAAACTGGGCTTTTCAGCTTTTAATTAGCATTATTTTTAAAATGTTAAACATGAACCCTATTACATTGCTCAAGGAAAGATGGATGGGGCTTTTAAGCACACCCCAGAACTACTCACTTAGAAGAAGCAGGTGAGGTGCTGAAAAGCACGTGAGCTTTGAAACTAATATCCCAGCTGCAGCAACATCACCCTATGACCTGGGGAAATCATGTAACCTCACTGTGCCTCAGATTCCTCATTTGTTAAATAGTGAAAAGCAAATGTGAAATGCTTACCGATGTTCCAAGTGACTTTCATTAAATCTGGAAAGCAGAAAATTTCCAGGCTTAATTCTTGTGATCTAGCCCCCAACAAGGAGAAATAAAGAGAAAAATAGAGCAAATATGGGACTTAGAATTAGTCACTTTGCTACCAAGTAGCTTCTTCGCACCTCTGTTTCCTTGTTTATAAAATGCAGGTAGCCATTCTTGCCCTGCACATATACCTGGGAAGATGAGCTGATTAAATAAGATGATGCGTGAAAAATAGCACCACAAACCCCAATAGCATCGGAACTCATCAATGGCTTTGAAAAAACAAACAAACAAAAACAGATTATATGAATTAATCAAGTTCTAAGGTGTTAATATTGAAAAAAAGGCAAGAGGAGGTAGGAGTTTGAACTGATCCAAGCTCTCACCTTTGGAGTGAATCTGCAAAACAGCAAAGATTCAACCAAGATATCTGGAGCATCCAACTATGTGATGACTATGCACAGATTCTAGGTGACAAGGAAGAAAGGAATGTAGGCAGGGAAGGGATAACTGGCCTTGCTAAGACAAGGAATAAGACTTAGCAGTTTGGAGTAGGAATCCAATTGCCTGGCTCTGATTCTTAATAAAGTATTTCTTAGCTGCAAGGTCTTGGCAAGACCAATTAAACTTTCTGTGCCTCAGTTTCTTCAACTGTAAAATGGAGATAGTTAATACTAGGGTCTCCTGACAGTTGTGAAGATTTTATTAATCACTATAGGTGTTTAGAACTTGAGTGCTTCCCATGGAGTAAGCCCTCAATCTGTATTATATTTATTAATTTAATTATTGCACTTAACTAAAAATGTATTTATAAAGAGTTGAGACTATGCCAAGCCCTGTTCTAGAAACTAGGCAAACAGTTATGAGCAAAACAAATCCCTGTCCTCAGGTAGTTTGGACAGGGTTCTAGAGCAGTTGCCAAAACATAATAGACAAATTACTATAAAGTAGGTGAGTTCATATTACTATGATAAATTACTACTGTAAATATTATGAATAAAAATAAGGCAGGGTAGAGGGGATATTAGATTAAGGCAATATAATTTTAGGTAAAGTAACCAAGGAAAGCTCCCTGAGGCTGTGACTCACTGTTCATTTATGGGAAGGTGTGCTAGGCTGCCCCAGGGGGCCCTCAGGATGGAGGTACTCATTTCACCTGCTACCAAAAGATCTGGCTGCTGCCTGTAGACTCAGCCAAATGGAACTTTCTTGCTCCAGAAGGAGTTGTTACTCCCTGCTCAGAAGGCAGCCTTCATGCATGACTGGTCAACATGGATATGCAAGAGCCCTGCCATTCATTTCTCAACTGAGAAAAATTCTTTTATTTCTTTCCTTTTCATTTCGTTATTTTTCTCTTTTACTTTTTCTTTTTTCTTTTCTTTCTTTCTTTTTTTTTT
>NW_016107328.1:8027227-8029548 GCF_001604975.1 Cebus imitator
TTTTGAGACAGAGCCTCCATCTGTCATCCAGGATGGAGTGCAGTGGTGTGATCTTGGCTCACTGCAACCTCTTCCTCCTAAGTTCAAGTGATTCTCCTGCCTCAGCCTCCCAAGTAGCTAGGATTACAGGTGCTCACCACCATGCCCAGCTAAGTTTTGTATTTTTAGTGGAGACGGGGTTTCACCATGTTGGCCAGGTTGGTCTTCAACTCCTGACCTCATGTGATCTGCCTGCCTTGGCCTCACAAAGTGCTGGGATTACAGGCATGAGCCACCGTGCCTGGACATCAACTGGGACAATTCTGGAGGGCCAACCCAGCTGCAGGATTACCTGTGGGGATTTCTGGAGGCCTCCACTGAATTGCACCATGGTCCCACTTCTCCCTCTGCCTAATCCCTGCTTCCCTTTTTTCATAGTTGCTCCTGAGCCTACTCCCCGACAAGCGTCCTCCACATAAACTTCAGAGTGTTGGACTCTCTTCTCTAGGAAACCTGACCTATGACCAAGGCTAAGTAACTCATACAAAGTCTTTGAGGAGAAAGGAGCTAGGACTTGCTCCCGGGCCTGCCTGCCTGCCTTAGTGACCTGTGCACCTCTTGGCAGTTATCAGCTGCAGTACATTCCAGCCTGTTCCTGTCAGTGAGGCAGCAGGAAACTTCTTGGAATTTCTGAGCAACACAGAGCATGAAGGTGGGTATGGCTGTGGATAAGCGAAAAAGAAGTGAATGTTAATTTTAATAGCAAAAGATACTGAATTTCCCACATCAAAACCCAATGATGAGGAAAACCCTTCATTGCACTTTGAAAAAAAACCTATAGCATTCTAGAACTTGACTTATGCTCTGCTGCAAATTCAGTGCTTTTGCAATAAATGGATAATGATTTACTTTATGTAAGCTTAAAAAACCCTCTTTACAAGTAAGTTCTAACTTTCATCTTTCAACAAGTGTATCTTTCTTATTTTATTTATATTGTTTTATCTTTTTAAATTTAAGTTCAGGGGTACATGTACAGGATGTGCAGCTTTGTTGCATAGGTAAACATGTGTCATTGGTGGTTTGCTGCACAGATCTTCCCATCACCTAAGTATTAAGCCCACCATGAATTAGCTATTGTTCCTGATGCTCTCCCTCCTCCCACTCCCTACCCTCGGATAGGACCAGTGTGCATTGTTCCCCTCTGTGTCCATGTGTTCTTGTCATTCAGCTCCTACTTGTAAGTAAGAACAAACAGTACAGTTTTTTGTTCTTGCATTAGCTTGCTGAGAATAATACCTTCCAGCTCCATCCATGTCCCTGCAAAGGAAATAGCTAAATCCAAATACATGTAATTTTTAATGAACAGTTACTATGTATCTCAGTTCAGCCTCTAGATGTACAACCCTTTTATGGATGCATAGTATTCCATGGTGTATAAGTACCACATTTTCTTTTCCAGTCTATCAGTGATAGACATTTAGGCTTATTCCACATCTTTGCTATTGTGAATAGTGCTGCAATAAACATACTCAGGCACATAACTTTGTAACAGAGCAATTTATAGTCCTTTGGGTGTATACTTAGTAATAGGATTTCGGGGTCAAATGGTCATTCTGCCTCTAAGTCTTTGAGAAATTACCATACTGTGTTCCACAATGTTTGAACTAATTTATACTCCCACCAACAGTGTAAACAAGTGTATTTTTCTATGTTTTAGAATGGTATTTATATCTTAGGACATAAAATGAACTTTTGGAGGGGCCCCAAAAGGTGATCTTCTTCCTAGTCTCAATGATATCTTTACTTTTATATCTGAAAGTTTTTAATACCTGACTTTGGCTTCAGGCACAACCCTGGATGGAGAAGTTCCAGAAGCTGGTATAAAGCTATCTCAGATCCAAGATGGCCATTTAGGAACAGCTCAGGATTGCAGCTCCCAATGAAAGCGCAGAGGGTGAGTGGACGCCACATTTTTATTGCCCACAGACTAGGCAATTCCCAGGTGGAGGAGCTACAGGTCACCAGCGCGGCTGTTTCGGCCAGCATGGCTGTGCAGGCCGGCGCCGCTGCTTTGCCCTGTGCAGCTGCTTTGTCGGTGCCCCAGAGCAGTGGTTCTCCATACAAAATACACTGGTCCTGGTGCCCTTTTGGCTGGTGATTGGAGCCACAGGAAGTCGCGCATTCGTCTGTTTAAAAAGGGGACTGAGCAGGGAACCAGGACAGTAGATTCCAGGGCAAAAAAAAAAAGCGCCACAAACCTCAGTGCCGCTGTTTAAGCCAGCGCAGTGAGTGGCCGCAGGGGAAAACAAACAGACCCCGGCGCCTCTTCAACAGGCGACTGG
>NW_016107328.1:8035003-8052255 GCF_001604975.1 Cebus imitator
AAAAAAAAGCAAAAAAAAAAAAAAGCTATCTCAGATGGAAAGAGGGAAGACAGAAAGTCTTCAGAGGTTGGGAAAGTCTTTCTGTGTTACAAATGATTGGAAGGGAATCCTGGAGCTGAGAGAGAATTAACATCACTATAGTGGAATCTCAAAAAAGCAAAAGTTCAGTTAAAATATCCAGAAATTGAAGGAAAGAACTAAGTCCAAATACACATAATTTTTAATGAACACTTACTATGTATCTACACTCAATTTTGAGATGTATGACTGAATTTATTCATCTCCTTTACGTGGAAGATGGTATTATAACTAAGGAATAAAAGCTAAGGTTAGGAACAGGTGACTTTCCAAAATTTACACAAATGACTTTCAAAGTGAGTGCTTCAACCTAGATTGGCTAACACTCAGTGCTATGCCCAAAACCAAGAATTTATTTTTCTCATCATTGGGAAGGCAACTCAGGAAATAAATACCCAGTTCTTCCACAGTACTGCTCTTGCATTTTCTGAGATGCAACATTGTAACCCTCAGGAAACTTAGTCCAGTCAAATGGATTTTTTGAGCTTATCTGCAAATCTGTATAAATGTTTAATCTTCTCTGAAAGTGTTCCTCAAGACACATTTCTTTTGTTCTCCCAGAAACTTTTGAGCTTTCACTGTGGCATTAATAGCAGGGACTGAAGCCTACCTGATCAGGGCTGACAAGAAAAATTACAAAATTTCTAGCAGCACAGCATTCTTTAGAGAAGTTTCAGCCTCTCCTAGAGCCTATGAAAATAATAATATGGGTCTGACTGAGAAATGATTAAAATTGAGGCCAAATATTTCTACTAAGTATTAATGATTCTGACTTTTAATGATGAATGTTGGCCTCTTTTTATTTCAGAATCTTGGAAGAACTTCCAAACCAGAGATGGGAACCTTTGTAAGGCATCAAAGCAAATGTTACTTGGTCTCCAACTGAATTTCATAGGAATTCATGGAATCAATAGGATTCTGCCAAACAAAAATATATAACATGATCTTAAAATATAATTTTTTAAACTCCTGCATTATTTGATTAGTGTCCTTGACCATTTAACCCCCCACTTCAAGGCTCAACTTCTTTTTTTGTTGTTATGCGTATCTTTTTTTAAATTACATTTTAAGTTTTGGGGTGCATGTGCAGAAGGTGCAGGTTTGTTACATGCTATACATGTGCCATGGTGGTTTGCTGCATCCATCACCCCAGCAAGCCTCAGTTTCTGCATATGCTAAGTGAGAAATGTCTATTGGAGTTCACATACCATGCAGGTCTAATGTGAACAGCTAATGATCCCTTTGGTTTTCTGGTAAGATATTCACTGAGCTGCCTCTAAAATGTTTTATTGGATATTGGCTGCATAATGAAAATACTCTAATTATGTTCCTTCCTTACTTCTCTATGCTCAGCAGCATTTGGGAATTGTCCATTATCCAGTCTAACCACATAAGCTTGGTTTTTGAGGCTTTTCATGACCTGCTCCCAAACTCCTACCTCTCTAAACTCCACAGACATAATCTTTTTTCCCACCACAGCCAAAGATATATCACTTCTGAGTCTAATCATTGACTTTCATTTTGCATTGATTTGTTTAATCCGCTTCCTCTGTGAAGAATGCTCCTCTCCCTAGTTGCCCGATGAAAATCAAGTTAATAATTTAAATCTTACTCAAATATCATCCTAGAGAAGCTTTTCCTGCCACTCCCTTGCCAACTCCCTGAGCTCCATGGCACTTTGCTCTTATGGCTAACCAAGACCAGAAGGCTTCCAGCCATGTTCAAGGTGGCCTACAAGATTTACAGAATTGTAATCCAGCAACCCAGATTTCCTGGCTCTTTGTTCTATTCTCTTTCCACAGATACCTCTGTATTAAAAAAATAAATAAAAAATAAATTACTCTAGGATATGTGGGAGACTCTGATGAATACCCGAGACAGTCATTTCATGTTTAATAAGCTAATCTACCCAGCCATTCTAATAAAATTGTAGAAATGCAATTGACTGGACCTCATGACTCACTCATGGCTGGCTCTGTGTCTTCAGATAAGGCAAAGAAAGCTGAGTACAGAGCTTCCAGATAATAAACAAAAGCAAGAATGAACTACAGGGCTGTAATTTCATCAGGGGTCTCTGGCCAGTGACAGAAAACTCCAAAGCAGGCTTCTGTGATCTCAGAAATGGCCACTTCTGTGAAATCATTAGTCCCTGCAATATTTGAGTTTGATTCTGACAGTGACAAGATTCACCAGATAAGGGCATAGACTGAAGTCACAGATTGAGTTTGTGTAACAAAGTTGTCCACAAATGGAGGATTCACTTAATGCCAATGAAAACAAATAAATTCCACTGTAGTGGTGCCTTAAGTCCATAGCCTCAAAGTAGAATTTTATCTCCCTCAATTAGAAAACATCCCGGTATGCAAAAATTGAAATACTTCAGGATACCTGTAAGTCATAGGAAGAGAGCTTTTGTCGTTAGAGCTAATCAACCATACATTTTTTCAGGTATAGAATGCCAAGAAGATCTGTAGGATTCAAGAAGGTGGAAGTAACGTTGTAACCCTGCCTTGACACAGCATGACATCTTTTGCAAATCCTGTACAATTATCTTGATATATCCTCTCAAAATCCATAAACGTAGGCAAGTAAGTAGCATAATTATCCCCACTTCACACATGAGGGGAAATGCGCCTCAGAGAACCTGTGTGATTTTCCCCAGAGTCATGCTAAGTAGAGGCTCAGGGTCAAAACTACCCTCAGTCCAGTGATTTTCCACTCCCCTAAATATCCTCTCTACCCAGGGGTTTCACACACCATCAAATAGAGAGAGAGAAAATCAGAAACAGGGAGCTCCTGTGAAAAAAAGAAGAAAAACAAAAAGAAAAAGAAAAGCACAGTATTCTAAAGAAAACTCTAGTTTCTAAAAGTTGTCAGGCAATAATGCTATGAATACTTAACTTATTGTTATCATTAATAAAGTGCATCTAGATTTTACTATCTAAATTTTGGTCTTTACTTTCCATGGAATGTATTTTACTAGGGATGAAATATAATGTATTTTGAAGTGCATGGTGTTTGGCTAAGGAGAGACTTGGGTTCAAATGCCAGCTTTGCTACTTACTAGCTTTGTGACTAAGGACAAGGTACTTAGTCCCTTTGAATCTGAGTTTTCTTATCATGAACATAAAAATTATAATAAATTCATCACAGAAATAAGGAATAAACACAACTGCCTGTGAAAAGTGTTTAACAGGGTGTAACTGGTGCATAATGGGTGCTCAAAGAATGTCAAAATCTAGGGAAACAAACTCTTTAACATCTTATCTACTAACGGTGATCAATTCACCCACAAGTTCTTTCATAGGCAGACTTCATTCAGCCTGTGGCCCCACTAGGGTACTCCTCTTTGCATAACACCTTACACTTTGTGAAGAAGGTACACACACTGTCACAATTCAGGAATCGAATCACTATCTTCAGTTTCAGCCATTTGCCAGGAATCAAGTTAGCTTTCGAATCCACCAGCAAAAGATAAAGAATTCACTTCTTTTCCTTATCAACAGAGTTTAAACAAAACATGTCCTAAGCATCTGAAATAAGCCCCAATATTGGGAGAGAACTAGATGTGTCCATTAAAATTTCTTGAGTACCTGCTAAGTTCCAGTCTCTCTGTAAGGCACTTCTGCCCATTAAAAGGTGTTAGCACATATGAGCCCTACAAACAACTTAGCAAGTAAGCCGTGTAAAGATAATGTTCTCTTCATTTTACAAGTGAGAGAACTAAGACTCAGAGTTGCCCAAGGTTGCTTAGCTCCCAAGGTAGCAGAACATGATTCTGACTCTAATGTTCTTCCCCCATCCTTTCAGGCAAGAGCTCACTGTCTTTGCCTCCCAAGTGGCCATCAGGTCAACATCCAACAGAAAGTGCCCAAGAGTGTGCACGAGTGACTATGAGTAGGAGATGCCTGACTCACCACCACTGACTCACCACCGAGAGGGGTCTGCTGCACTTGTTCTCTGCACTCTGACTCTCTTTTTGTGAAATAAGATGGCATCTTACTTGGTTTAGATTTAAGTCAGTGTCTACTTACCAAGTAGTCTAATTCATTTCAGAATTTCACATGTGTACTATGTTTCCCAGAAAGAAAGCCATTGCAACTGCAGCCTTTGTCTGTTTTATTATTTTACAAAGGAAAAATCTTTTTCTCACAGTTATTCACTATTTATGAAGTCAATGCTATTTGTCAGGCACAGTGCTGGGTTCCGGGTACAGAGAAACCGACTAGACGGATTCCATCCCTGCCTTCGTGGAGCTGATAGTCCGTTGGGCATATCAGACATAAACACTAAATTATGAAAGTTGATTACACAATAAAAACTCTAATGACTGCCACAAAGGAGAAGTCCAGAATGCGATAAGAGAGGATATTAGGGGACATACCACAGTTTCAGGGTCAGGGAGGGCTTCCCTGAGAAAGCACTATTTAAGGAGAAAGCAGAAGGATGAGTATAAGTTGGCCAATCAAATGGAGGGGTGATGACCCTTCCAGCAAAGGAAACAGCACTTGCAAAATCCCCAGGGCAGGAAGAAGAGTGAAACATTTAAGGAACTGAGAGGTCAGTGTGGCTAAAGCCCAGAGACCCAAAGTGGAAAGGATCTAAGAATGGAGGAACAGGAGGATAACACTGCTTTCTAAAGCACTAACTGGTGGTGCCCTTGCGAATGCCTACAGTCAGCCCAATGCCAATGCCAATTCATCTATCTGATATTTATGGAAGTTAGACCTGAACCCACGAAAACTTCCATAAACTAACTTTTCTTTCTTCTACTCTTCCTCTTCCACCTTCTATTTTCTTCTTGATGATTATATGACTTTCTAAGCATGAGAGGGGAAGTAGAGAGAAAGAATCTCTGAAGAAACTGCTTACATTACACATCTCACTCACTTGTGTGTAGGTATAACCTACATGGTATAACCTTAAGCAAACTAATAAGCTTCAGGAGTTTTTGTTCTTCTGCAAAACAGTGCTGAAAAATCTCAGAATGCTTTTAAGATTAAATGAGGCAATGCATGCAATCTACTATGCAGAGTGACTCACTCTAATAGTTACGTACTAAACAGCACCCTCTTTCTTCTCCAGGTGAGACAGGAAACTGAAGAGGTGTATTAGTTAGGATAGGCTAACTGCTGTAAAAAACAAACCTATGCATAGTGGCTCAAATACAATAGAAGTTGATTCCCTGCTCAGGTAATGTCTAAAATGGCTATTCCGGAGGTGGCCAGCTCTCGTTCACAGAGGAATCCAGGAAACTGTCTCCTTCTCTCTCAATGCTGCACCCTGTTTCTCCACATCAGGACAGAGGAAAGGATAAAACATGAAAGAGTGTGTATGAACAAGGCCTAAAAATGAAAATGTTATTTCTCTTGTAGAGCTCCATTACTTAATCTCACCTACCTACCAGGAAATAAAGTCCAGTGGAGTATTCAGGAAAAAGAGGGAGCAGGTGTAAGTGACTAGCCAGCAGTCTTGACCACCACACATAAAGGAGAGAGAGATCTTCCTTAGTCAATCAGCTTAAATACATCAATTTGTCTGCAAATAGGTGCTGCACATCTCCTTTCTGCAAACCTTAGTCTAGCTAGAGGTGTGACAGTCACAATGAGCAAGTCAGTGTCTTCTGCCGCATCTGGAAGTTCCTAAGGACATGACAGCAGAGCGACTTCTCCCTTTCCTTTATCTCCCACAACCACCCACTTGTCTCATTAGTTTTGCTAGTTTTCACTTCCAAGGATATGTGAAAATCCTTCCTCTTCCTATGATTACTGTCACACTTGTTGAGCCCTCACTTGAGTCATGGTGAAATGTTACCTTACATCACCTGTAACCAGACTGACTGTCCTCCCACCCACCTCTGTCTGCCTCTCACCTCCAACTCCAGTCCATTCTTCCCCCAGGGATAACCAAAGGGCTAGCACTCCAGCACAAATTACAAATGCAGTAGCCACTGGCCTGTTTCAAATCCTGTTTGGCTCATCCCAGCATACAGGATGAAGTCCCAACCTCTTTATTTGACAGTTTACAGGACCTGGCTCAGGCCTCCATGCAGCCTCATCTTCTCCAAGCCCCTTATGGTACCTAGGGCTCCAGAAACACAAAATTACTTATGGTTCTCTGCACACAGAGCCAGCAAGCTTTTTTCTCCAGGTCATCTTGGGTCCTGTTGACTCTCTGATAACAAGCACATCTTTAAAGCCCATCTCAAGCATTGTCAATGGCTGGAAGCATACTCTGATACTCACTCTGCTCTGCTGTTCTCAGAGCACCTTGTGCATGAATTATCCCTCTAGCGTGTGCTCCTTTGTAATTCATCTGTCCACCCTACTATCCCTGAAATTCCCGGAATGCACGCAGCATTGAGAGCACTGAATGTCAGTCTAAGGACTTGCAGGTTTATCCTGCAATTTAAGAGAAATTACTGAGGATTTTTTAATAGACAATGTGGCACAATATAGTCAATACTGTAAGAAGACAAATTTCAAGGATGACTTTAAAGTTGAATATGAAAAGAACTGACCGAATGTAGGTCAACTAACAAGAAGGGAGAGGAAACCAGGATGGAATTTTCTCTACATCCAGGGCCTCAGGATTTGGTCCCAGATGTAGCAGATGTTGGCTGTATAATGTAAGCGCCATACTACCTCTCCTGGCTTTGTTTTATTTGTGAGCAAGAAGGAAATAATATATTCTGGACCATCTCACCAGTTTGATATGTGGGCATTACAAAATAATGAATGCTAATGTGCTTTATGAATTCCAGTAAAATTGGCAAGACTAATAGTTAAAATGTAAATAAATTCAAAATTAGGGAGTGTCATCATACTTTCAATGCCAAATTGAGTCTCTTCTTGAAGTCAGGATGCATCCCAGAAGCCCCCACTATTTCCTTGTCCAATATGAGGCTGAGATCATCCCAGCTTGCCTGTCACTTGAAGGCTGAACTTCAATATTTGAAGGATTGTCATGCAGAAGAACTCCATGGGCTGTGTAGCAGTTTCCAAGAGATGAATACTAGCTGAACATGAGAAAAAAACTTTCAGCCAGAGCTGTCCAAAGGCTGCCAAGGGCTGGGAATGGAGATGGGCCATGAGCTCCATGAGACGGAAGATGATGGGGTCAAAGCTGGATGCCCATAGCTAGACTCCACGCATCAGAAAAGTTTGGATTGATCAACTTCAAAGCTTCCTTTCAATTCTAAAATTCTACTGTCTGCTACCATTGGGTGCACCTCTATTATTGTGCATATTGATGACACAAGATGGTTGTTGATTCAGGTCTCTTTTTCCCTCTACTAAAATAGGCTCACCAGGAAGGTAGGAACTGGGTATCCTTCACTTGGAATCCTCAGTGCCTGGTACAGTTCCTGGCACACAGTAAACACTCAGAATTGCTGATGGAATAAATGAATGCATAATGAACTCATTTTTTTATGATATTGACACCCCATGGTGGGAAAATGATGGTGTATTAGTTCGTTCTTATGCTACTATGAAGAACTGCCTGAAACTGGGTAACTGGGTAACTTATAAAGGAAAGACGTTTAATTAACTAGCAGTTTTGCATGGCTAAGGAGGCCTCAGGAAACTTATAATTATGGCCAAAGTGCCTCTTCACAGGACAGCAGGAGAGAAAATGAGTGCCCAGTGAAGGGGGAAGCGCCTTATAAAACCTCAGATCTCGTGAGAACTAACTCACTATTATAAGAACAGCGTGGGGGAAAGCGTGCCTCCATGATTCAGTTATCTCTACCTGGTCCTGCCTTTGACACATGAGGATATTACAGTTCAAGGTGAGATTTAGTTGGGGACACAGAGCCAAACCACATCAGACGGTGCCTTTAAGTTTGTACTAGGATGAGTTATTTCATCTTGGATCTTGTGTAAAATGATGCTAGTCTGCTTTCATACTCTCCAGCTTGGAGTTTAATTTCAATGTTTTTTAAAGTCAAGTAATAAAAACCAGGCATTTGTCCATGTTACAGTGCCCAGGTTTCAAACACACCCAGTTTTTATGCATCTAACTGGGAATTTATGAATGCAGTATGGCCACTCTTTATCTCATATAGCAAACTATACCCCTGGAATGTTGCACATATCATCTCATTTAATCTTTACACAAAGCTTGTATTTTAGGTCACCTCATCTCCACAGACAAGGAGGCTGCAGAGCTCAGAGAGGCTTTATTAGAAATTTAATGTCAGAGGCAGAATTTCAATCCAGTACCATCTGGCTGACTGGCCGACACAGCAATTGGCTTCATTTTAGAGAACGAGGTTCCTCTGATGTGTGTTTCTGTCACAGATGTATTTGGGATGGGGACCTTTCCTGGCTATTAGCAGTTTCTTGATGGGCCAGTCAAATACGAGAGGCAAAGAGATCAATGCAAAGAAGGCCTTCTGATCTCTCAAGAAACCTGGGTTTAATGAGAAGGCAGATGTCCTACCTGCTAAGTAAACCTGGCCTCACAGACCTACCAGGCACAGAGAGCTCCCCACTGTCCTTTTCCAGTACAATATCCTTTCTTCCCTCAGATATGATATATAGCAGAACACTGGGAAACTCCCAGGCACTCTATTTTAGGCCTTATATTTTTCTAGTGTTGACAACTTAATACCATGCCTATGCTTCCTTTCATGGGGAAAGATAAGCTCCCGATCGTCATCAGGGAACCGGTGTAGGAAATGCCACCTTCCTCCTGTAAACATTTGACTGCACTTTCTCCAAGACATGCATCGTTGTGCTGGGCCCCAAAAACAGCTTCAGGTCCACAGATCGGCAGGTAAGATAGCCTGGTCATGAATTATGAGAGGGCTTGTTTAAAAACCAATGCCAGAGCTGTGTGTTCCGGGGTGGCCCCACACTACGTGACAGACAGCTGTTCAAGTCTCCGATAGGGTGGAGTTCCCTACTTCAGAAACTCATCCCTGAGAAAGGGGGCCTGTCCAAGTAGCTTTTAAAAGAAAATCACTGCAATTATATAGCTAATTTTCTTATCTTCTTATGAATTGAAAAATCAGGTACAACCTCAAGGTCAGTGAGGAACAGCGTAGATCTATAAATGCAGTGCACAAACAATAGTAAAACTATTGACAATAATTACCAGTATTAAGTGAATGCCTCCAACGTGCCAATAACCATGGTAGGTTCTTTTCACGTTTCACTCCACTGCACCTCACAACATTCTCTTAAGGTCTCTTAAGGTACTTATGGCCCCACTTTAGAACTGCAGGAACTGAGGCAGAGAGAGGTTGAGGAAGTTGTGCAGGGTCTTGCATTAAGCAAGTGATGGAACAGAAAGCTCTGCAGCCACTAGAAATGGTGCTATAAAGGAATATGGGTGGATTTAAAAATATGTGCATGGTATATTATTGAAGGGGAAAATGCAAGTTCCCAACTTGTATGATCCCACTTTTTCTAACTCACAAAAAGGAGTACTGCCTCACAGCATTAGGATGGCTGCTTTAAAACAAGAACAAACAGAAAGGAGAAAGTGCTGGTGAGGATGTGGAGAAATTGCGACTGTTGGTAGGAATGTCAATGGATGCAGCTGCTGCTGAAAACAGCATGACAGTTTCTCAGAAAGGTAAAAAAGAAAATCCATATGCTCCTGTAATTTCACTTCTTGGTATATGTTCAAAAGAACAGAAAGCAAAATCTTATATCCATGTTCAAAGTAGCATTATTCACAACAGCTAAAACGCAGAGGCAAACCCAGTGTTCATTGATAGAAGAAAGGAAAAACTGTGATACAGACACACCTCACTTTATTACACATTGCTTTATTGTGCTTCTCAGATATTCCGTTTTTCACAAATCAGGGGTTTGTGGCAATTCCGAGTTGAGCAAATCTATTGAAACCATTTTTTTTCTGGCAGCAGGTGCTTGTCTCATCTTTCTCTCCATCACATTTTAGTAACCCTCACAATATTTCTAAGTTTTTAATTATAATGATGGTGATCTGTGATCAGTGACCTTGGGCGTTACCATTGTAATTGTTTTGAGGTGCAATGAACCTCACCCAGGTAAGATGGCGAACTTAGTGGATCAACATTGTGTGTGTTTTGGCTGCTTCACCGACCAGCCACTCCCATCTCTTTCCCCGTCTCCTCATCTGGCCCTGTTTTCTGAGACACATAGTATTGAAATTAGGCCAGATCATAACCCTACAATGGCTGCAGAAAGATCACGTGAAAGGAAGAGTCACATGTCCCTCACTTTAAATCAAACGCTAGAAATGATTAAGCTTAGTGAGGACGGCAAGTCAAAAGCTGAAATGGGCCAAAGCTAGGCCTGTTGTGCCAAACAGTTAGCCTAATTGTGAATGCACAGGAATAACTTTTGAAAGAAATTTTAAAAGTGCCATTCCAGTGAACATATGAATGATAAGAAAGCAAAACAACCCTATTGCTGATACGGAGAAAGTTTTAGTGGTCTGGGTAGAAAATCAAACCAGCCACAACATTCTCTCAAGCCGAAGCCTAATCCAGAACAAAGCCCTAGGACTGAAGATGTATTTCAGTTCTATGAGGGTTAAGGGAGGTGGGGAAGCTGCAGAATGAAAGTTTGGAGCTAGCAGAGTTTGGTTAAAGAAATTTAAGGAAAGAAGCCATCTCCACAACAGAAAAGAACAACATGAAGCCACAGTGCTGATATAGAAGCTATGGTAAGTTATCCAGAAGATCTAACTAAGATAATTGACGAAGGCAGCTCCATTAAACAACAGATTTTTAATGTATACAAACAGTCTTATATTGCAAGAAGATGTTATCTAGGACTTTTATAGCTAAAGAGACATCACTGCTGAGTTTCAGAGCTTCAAAGAACAGACCTACTCTTTTGTTAGAGGCTAACATAGCTCATGACTTTAAGTTGCAGCTAATGCTTATAAACCATTCCAAAACTCCTAAGGTTCTTAAAAATTATGCTATGTCTACTCTACCTGTGTTCTATAAATAGAACAACAAAGGTTAAATGACAGTTCATCTGTTTACAGTGTGGTTTACTGAATATTTTAAGCCCACTGTTGAGAACTACTGCTCAGAAAAAAAAAAAAAAAAAAAGATATATTTCAAAATATTACTGCTCATTGACAATGCACTTACTCACCCAGGAGTTCTCATGAAGACGTACAAGATTAATGTTGTTTTCATACCTACTAACACAACATCCACTCCGCAGCTTATGGCTCAAAGAATAATTTCAACTTTCAGGTCTGATTATTTAAGAAATACATTTTATAAGGCTATAGCTGCCATTGATAGTGATTTCTCTAATGGATTTGGGCCAAGTAAATTGAAAATCTCTGGAAATGATTCACCATTATAGATGCTATTAAGAACATTTGTGATTTATGTAACCAACTCAAAATATCCACATTAACAGGAATTTGAAAGAGGTCTCATGGATGACTTTGAGGGACCAGAACCTCTATATGTGATAAAAATAGCAAGAGAACTAGAATTAGAATTGAATCCTAAAGAATGTGACTATAATCTTATGATAAAACTTTGATAGATGAAAACTTGTTTCTTATGCATGAGCAAAGAAAGGGGTTTCTTGAGAAGGAATCAACTCCTGGTGAAGACACTATGAACATTATTAAAATAGAAAGGATTTAGAATGCTACATAAGCTTAGTTGATAAAGCAGCAGCAGGGTTTGAGAAGGCTGACTCCAAATATAAAAGAAATTCTACTGTCAGTAAATGCCATCAAACAGCTTTCTACAGAGAAATATTTACTGAGAGGAAGAATCAATTGCAATGAAATTCATTGTTGTCTTATTTTAAGATATTGCCACAGCCACCCCAACCTTTAGCAGCCACCGCTCTGATGAGTCTGCAGCCATCAGCATTGAGGCAAGCCCCTCCACCAGAAAAAAAGATTCTATTAATAACTATAGGAAGGCTCAGATGATCATTACCATTTTTTAGCAAGAAAGTATTTTTAATTAATGTATTTACATTATTACTTCACAAGCATGACACTTATACATGCTGCTGATAAAGACATTCCTAAGAATGGGAAGAAAAAGAGGTTTAATTGGACTTAGTTCCACATGGCTGGGGAGGCCTCAGAATCATGGCGGGAGGTGAAAGGTACTTCTCACATGATGGCAGCAAAAGGAAATGAGAAAGAAGCGAAAATGGAAACCCCTGATAAACCCATCAGATCTCGTGAGACATATTCACTATCAAGAGAATAGTGCAGGAAAAACCAGCCCCCATGATTCAATTACCTGCCCCCTGGGTCCCTCCAACAACACACGGGAATTCTGATAGATACAATTCAAGTTGAGATTTGGGTGGGGACACAGCCAAAGCATACTACATGCTATTGCACGCTTAAGCTACAGTACAGTATAAACATCACATTTATACACATGAGAAAATGAAAAAAATCATGTCATGACTTATTGTGATATCTGCTTTATTCAGATGGTCTGGAACCAAGCCTGCAAAGTCTCCGTGTTATGCCTGTTTATATATACAATGGAATATTATTCTGCCTTAAAAAGGAGGACATGAACTACAACATGGATGAACACTGAGGAAATTATGCAAAAGTGAAACAAGGCAGTTACCCAAAAAAAAGCGCTGTATGAATCTAAGTATATGAGACACCTGGAGTAGTCAAATTCATAGAGACAGAAAGTAGAATGGTGGTTGCCAGGGCCTGGGAGGAGGAAGAAATAGGGAGTTATCATATAGTAAGCACAGTTTCAGTTTTGCAAGATGAAAAGAGCTCTGGAAATTAGTTGCACAATGGTGTGGGTATACTTAAGACTATTGAACTTAGAAATTAAAGGAAGAAAGGAGGAAGGAAGGAGGAAGAGAGGGAGGGAGGAAGGGAGGGAGGGAAGGAAAAGGGAAAAGGAAAAATAAAGAAAAGAAAAGCAGGTTACAGTATGCGTGAAAATACATCCAAAAGGATATACACCAATGAGTTGAAAGTAATTTGCATTGAATCATCATTTTACAAATAAATACACCTAATTTTTGCTTGTTTTTCTATTTTTTTCTACAGAAAAAATGTGTATTTCACTTGTAATAAGATTTTTAAAAATTGTCTTCAAGACAACAGAAAATCAATGGGAGGAGTGAAAGCTGGAGCAGAGGAAAAGGAACCTACAACTCACGTACAGAGGGATGGAAGGGACCACTGGCTCAGCAGGAGTGTGGTTCCAATCAGGCAGGCTGTGCACACTCCTCTAATGAGGCTTTTGTCCTCAGATGCTCAGCCTTTGTGAAAGAGGAACTTACAAGAATCCTGAATAACCAAAAGCAAGAGGTCTTCACCACATTAAAGAGAATAGGTGGCAACAGTAGAGTCAGAATTGTAATTCTGGGTGGAGATGCACATTGCTGTAAGGGGGATCCTGTAATATACCTGTTGAGCTCTGCCCAGGAAGGTGGAGGCAGGCACAATGAAGACTTGTGGGAGGGAGAGTCCCTTCTCTGGTCCACTACCAATTAAGATACCAAATTTAAAACTCAGAGATTAAAGGGATCTCAGAAAACATTCAGCCTAAATACCTCAATCCACCAAAGAAATTTAAGCCCATGAAAGTGACATGATTTGCTTAGGGTTGCATAGCCAGTTTTGTGGCAGACACCAGATTACAATTCAGCTATCCTGAACATGCCTTCCTTATCAGTCCACCATTTATGCCTGGATTTATTCATTGTTCTATTCTTCATTCACACTTATTGAGCATCAAATCGATACCTGGCTCTGAAAGAGCCACTATCCATCTCCTTATCCCCTACACAATGCTCCATACAAAGTGTACTTGCAGAGGAGGTAAAATGTAGTAGAAAATGTCAGATGCAAGTTTGTGCTTTGCTACATTTTCACTTCTCTTTGTCATCACTGTTTGCATTGTTGCTTATTCTTCACTTCACTCTGTAATAGTCACCTCATACACAACAGAACCACCATCATGAGAAGAACTTCTTGGAAAGAAGTGCTGTGGGGGCGAAATCTATGTGAGTGCTTCTCTTAAGCAGGTATTTATAGTTAAGGATATGCTGTGTTTATGCTGGCCAAGCTCTGCTTTATGAGCTATCATGCAGGAGGCAGGAGAAGGCCTGCCTGTCTTAAGCTAGTCATTGTAAAATCTGTTAGAAGTACAACAGTAGTAGAGGTTGAATGAATATTAACTTTCTCCTCCATCTGCACACTCTTGCCCAATAATTTTTTTGTTTTGTTTTCACATCATCTGTCCCGTTTATCAAGACCATCTTCTAAGGTCAAGAAACAAAGATAAATGAGAGCAGAGTATTCTTCAGATAAGTAGAAGGAAATAGTTTTGCCAAGTTGATCTACTTTGGGGCAGAGGATGAGGAACTACAGCCCATGAGCCAAATGTCATTGTGGTTCATCCATTGTTTCTGTCAATAAAGTTTTATTGGAACGCAGCCATATTCATTCATTAACATATTATCTATGACTGTTTTCTCTATAATGGCAGAGTAGAGCAGAAAGGAGAGTGACTCTGTATCTAGTAAAGCTGAAAATATTTACTAACTGTGTCTTTACACACTAAAAAAAAAAAAAAAAAAAAAGCCAACCTCCTATTTACAATATGTGTGGTATTTGGTCAAAAGATGATTCACACATCCTATTTTCTTCTCCAGATTTCCAAGATGAAGTGGTGTACAATTGCAAGAATAACTAAAAGAAGGACGAGCATATGCTCTGCAGCTCTAACAATTTGGGGACCACCTTTTACTAAATTTCTTCCATTCTTCTTTATAATAGTGACTGGTGTTAATTGGCAGGCAGTGGAGAAATGTAACTGGTTTTCTACTGGTAGATAATGTTTGTTATATCTTAAGCATAGTAAAAAAAAAAAAAAAAAAAAAAAAAAACCAGCGACTCTAGGAGTCACAATACATCGGAGTGGTTAACCTTGAGATACTGAAATGACTCATCAAAGTCCCTGACTTTACTACTATTGGTTTCCTTAGTTTCAATCTTCACTGTGTTCACGCTGCTCATGTTCCTGAAAATGCCCAATATGTGTCAGCTGCACAGGCTCTTGGTTTGCTGTCAGGGATTTTTAAAATTTTTATTTTAAGAACCTTTGACTTCTCTTAGCAGCTGATGAAACTGTAAAAGTTTCTGCTTCACTCCATAGTCTATGGGCATAAGCTATTAACTTAAGAAATAACAAGAAAAGGATGCTAAAATAATGTTAAGAACAGAATGTTTAACTCAATCTCAAGTTTCCAAGTCTAGATAGGAAGACATGGTGCTCTGCATAGCTGAGGCAGAAAGGAACTTTATACAGGGAATTAAAAGCTTAAACAACTGTGGGATGAATTGGAGTCATGTTGGTCGAGAAATCTGGAAAAACTGAAATCCAGGAAGTTGTGCAAAACTGGATAATTCCCAAGAAGATGCACAGAAGGAAACCACTGGAAACTTCCTGCATCTATTGACGCCTACTCCCTGACAGCTGCTGCTGAGAATAAGAACTTCTTCTCTTTTGCCTTCAAAATACCACATCAACACTTCTTAGAAGAATCTAACCCTGAACCCTCCTGGCAAAAATCTAGAAAATGTAGTCCAAGGCTAGCTTCTCTTATGCAGAGAAGAACATAAAAGGAAGGAGAGGATAATGTTGAGTTGACATTAAATAACCCAGCATATTGGGGATCCAGGAAGGCTTCCTGAAAAATATGATGCCAGAGACTGGATTTTGAAAAATCAAAGTTGGCCAATCCCTGGCCTTGGTCAATGATTCATCAAAGGAGTTTCCCTTTCTAGACTGCAAAAGCCTGAATTAGGGAAGTAAAGCCTTCCTAAGAAGCATTCATCTTATGCAAAAAATGAAGAGATATCCATAAATAGCCTGATTTGCTCACCAAAGAGAAAGAAAGATATGCTTTATAGTGATTAAAGTGAAAAGCAGTAGCCTTTCACATTAGAAATGTAAATGAGGAAGAATTTTTCTCCCAACATATTTCCTAAGCAATGTGGAATTGTTGTGCCAAGAGAGCGTGCCAGGGGGAAAATTGACCAACTACGTGGTTGTCAGGCAATGCACAGGAGGCAGATCCTAGCATCCCTCCTGTGATATTATTCTTTCTCTCCTTTATTGCCCTCATCCCTTCTTTTCAGAGACACACCAGGAACCTCCAAATAACCATCCCATTGGCAGTTGATCCTTCTTCTTTTCCTCAAGATTTAGATTGACAGAAATCTCACAGTGTCGTGAAAGTAAACGTGCAGCATCAATTAAGCACCTACCATTTCTCTTGCTATGTTACATGCTTTGTGTGCCTGATTCAGTTACATCTTCTAAGGGGCCTTTGAGATAAGATTATTATCTGCACTTTCCAGACGAGAAGGCAGAGGCCAAGAAAGATAGACTAATAATACTGAGGTCACACATCTACTGCTTTGCTCCATAGAAAATGGGGACTAGGGAGACCCCACTTCTCTACTGTAAATGAATCCTAATGCAGTGGGGGCATTCCTGGGTCTCATAGAGGTCATAACATTCTCGCAGCTGTGAAAACATGAAGAACCTTAAATCCATCTCTTGGGACTTCTCTTCTTCCCTCCTTTAGCCTAGAAAATGTGAGACAGTGAGGTCACACCATGGCCAGAACAGGAGCCACCATGGAGTTCCCCACACACCCCAACTTCCCTCTGCGCCATTTTCCCAAAGACATAAAATCAAAAACCAAAGAAACAAATAAAAATGGCTCTTTAGAGACTAGAAGATAGTCTCATATAGGTATATTTTCAAAATTTCAGATCAAATTCACCTGTGGGTGCTTTATTTCTTGCAAGTTCTTGTGTTTTTCACCTTCCCCTTTTTTTTTTTTATAAGCCAAGTACGTACTAGATTGTGTTAGAAAAATTTTTTAAAAGCGGGCCGGGCATGGTGGCTCATGCCTGTAATCCCAGCACTTTGGGAGACTGAGGCAGGTGGATCGCTTAAGGTCAGAAGTTTGCAACCAGCCTGCCCAACATGATGAGAACCCTGTCTATACTAAAAATATAAAAATTAGCCAGGCATGGTGGTGCGCACCTATAAACTCAGCTGTTGTGGAGGCTGAGATCTGAGAATCACTTGAACCTGGGAGGTGGGGATTGCAGTGAGCCAAGATCATGGCACTGCACTCCAGCCTGGGTGACAGAGTGAGACTCCATCTCAA
>NW_016107328.1:8052710-8054387 GCF_001604975.1 Cebus imitator
CATATCCAGTGATATCATTCTCTTCCCTGCATATGAGAATGCTAACTGGGATATATACGTAATATTCTCAGTGCATATTCTTTTCTTCGTCAAACTCTGTAGATGCTGCCAAATTGTCTTCTGGCATTTGGTGTGCTAGGCAGAACACTAAGGCCAGGCTAATTTTTATCTTCAGAAACTACCCATAGTTTTATGTCTGGATATTTACAGAGTTTTGTGTTTGTCTCGGCTGAAAGTTTCACCAAGCTACATAGATGGGAGGCTCTTATCCTTGAGTTTTCCTAAATTAGGATCAGCTCTTCTGTCTACCTGAGCTTGCTTTGTTTTAGCTCAGGGATTATTGTTTTTTTTTCATTCTTTCCACTCCATGTCTCCTTTTTTCTCTCAACTCTGTAAGATCTTCTCAACTATGTTCTCCACACCAGTGATACACCTTCAGGGAGCAATGATGCTGCCCCTTTTTCCTCTCACATGGTTTAATTCCAGCCGTTGATGCATATTTTTCTTATTTTGTCCCATCACTATTCCCCAATATAAACCATGTTTTGTCTTTATTTCCCTTCAGATCTTGTTTCCAGACTTCTGCTTCCATTTCAGAGAGACCAAGGCTTCATACAGTTTCTGTGCATGACACACAGTTGTCTAAAATAATCATCTAGATATTTTGTGGAAATCATTTTCAAGATTGCTCTGCCTTCCTGAAGTTATTACGTCCCCACCCACCCCTCAAAACACACACCTATTTTTGGGGGGGCCATCATTTTTCACTGGTCCCTTGGTATTGCTACTGATAATATTGTTTGTTTTACTCATCCTTAGACAGGACAAGGTCAATATGTCAGTATTTATTAATGGCAGAAAAAGTGATTTGCACTGTGCATTGCCCTCTTTGTCAAATTCTCATTTCAAATCCATGATTTATGTTCAGAACCAAGTCTAACTCCTACTTAATAATCAGCTTTCACCTGTAATGCTCTTGCCTTGAATATGGTACCCCCTTCCTCAGCCCTCAGCCCAGCTTCCAGTACTTAGAGATGATAATACCAGTCCAATGCCCAGCATGCAGAGCTAGTTGCAGTGGCTCAAGACTTTAGCTTGGCAGCTGTCTCCAGAGGTTTCTCATGATCTATTGCCTCCCTGTGGTCACTTTAATTGTCCCCTGATTCCTGCCCAGCAATTTGCTGTGATTTGCAGAATCTGCCTGGATTCAGGAAAATGGGAAAAGGGGAGCTTGAGGAAAGATAAGTAATAATGGTTGAGAGACCAGCACACAAGGAAGGGAAATAAGTGATGGCTTCATTTCCGTATAATGCAAAGCTTAGGGGTGAGTCTAGGTTCAGAGAGTGGGCAAAAGCAAAGACTCTTCTTGCTTTTTCAGGGGAATTTTTCTCATGAACAAAAGCAAGAGTATGCCACATGCTGGAACCAAGGTAGGTCTTTCTCAATCCAGACCCATCTACCCTGTCATGACTGTGAATTGTTCCAGATTCTATCAATCATTAGGCTGTATTGTTGGTCTTCGTTTTCTTTCTCACCCACGGCTTTAACAAGAAAAGCTGTGGGGTTCAGCTTTGGAAGGCCCCAGCCAGCTGTCATTGTGAACCAGAAGTCAGTGGGCAGCTAACTTTGAACTTTTCCAGTTTCTTTTTTTCTTTTCTTTTTTTTTTTTTTTTTTTT
>NW_016107328.1:8054537-8057792 GCF_001604975.1 Cebus imitator
TTTTGTATTTTTAGTAGAGACGGGGTTTCACCATGTTGACCAGGATTGTCTCGATCTCTTGACCTCGTGATCCACCCGCCTCGGCCTCCCACAGTGCTGGGATTACAGGCGTGAGCCACCGCGCCCGGCCGAACTTTTCCAGTTTCTAAGCAGTCATTGTCTCGAAAAGTCAGAAAGAAAACATCCGAACATCTAAAGCCCATGGTGGTCTGCCTCTCTTCTACTCAGCCTGGTAGAAAACTTGTTCATAAAGCAAGAGAAAAAGATGACAAAGTATTATTATCATTATTATTATCATCTCCATTTTAGTAAATCATCTTTGCAAAATCTCTCAAACTGACAGTTTAATTTTCACTCAACATCTCAGCCTCTGCAGATTGTCCCACCAGTGGGCTTGTCACTACTTATAGATTACCCCAGGTCAAATCTGTGAAGTCCGATTTCTCAGGGACAGCCATGCAGATTCCAGAGCCAGCCTCTGTCCTTCTCACTGGGAGGCAAGGGTGGTCTTTGCTGGGCAAGGTGGCTGAACTGGAGCCCTGTTCTTAGAGCCTTGGAAAGACGGTTACCTCACACCTTCTGCCCTTCACTTATCAGTTTTAGACTTCCGTCTTACCTTCCATCCCCTTCAAATATAATTATCCTGCCCATCTCTCAGACCTCCACCCAGTTTAGGGGCTGAATTTCATTGAGTCTACACCAGGTAAAAAGACACAAAATGTAAACCAAGAGAAATACCAATATGAAAAGAGACTAACATGATTAGGGTACATACATGTTAAGAACAGCATGACAGTTAAGATCAAAGGCTCAGGACTCCCCAGGTTCAAACCCCAGCTCTGCCATTTAGCATCTGTATAAATTTGAGCAAGTTATTTGACCTCTCTGTGCTTTATTTCCTCACCTATAGAATAGGACAATAAGAGTCTCTACCTCGTAGAGTTGTGTGAAGATTAAGTGAGTTAATATCTTCAAAGAGCTTTAAAAAATAAATGCCCAAGATCTGTTAGCTATTAACATCACCAACCACATGGCAAGTTCTTTTGGTGATATTATTGTAGGCATTCCATCTACTTATCTGTTCTCTCCGGGAGTATTTGCTCAGCTTGCCACACACAAGAGGAATAATAGGAAACAAAGTGAGAGTCTTGTTACTAGATGCACAAGCACACCACTATCACTTCTCCAAAAGAGAGCGGGATTACTCAGCCTAGCTTGGTAGCTTAGCACAGCACGTGTGTAAACAAGACTGAGGTCTGAAGTGAAGACAACACCATGTTCTAGAATGGCCAGTTCTCTGTGGCAATCACTGAGCCCACTCATCCATCCCTTTACCTAGACAAGAATGCCCAATTGCTTCTCCCACCTGAGAAACAGAGGTAAGGAGACCAGCTGCCAGATGGAGACCTGGTCTGCTTACACATGGTGGCAAGATGTGGGAAAAAGAGTTTACCCTGAATGGGCCACACTCTGACAACCAATGCCTTCCTTGAGGGCAAACTGGAAGCATTTCCTCAAATGAACATGCTTCTCCCACCACCCAATAA
Source organism: Cebus imitator (assembly GCF_001604975.1). Lineage (NCBI taxonomy): Eukaryota > Metazoa > Chordata > Mammalia > Primates > Cebidae > Cebus > Cebus imitator. The sequence goes on from NW_016107328.1 coordinate 8,056,085, forward strand.
TTTCTCCATAGCCTCCCCATAGCTCTGCCAAATAGACATGCTTACCCACACATTCAAGTTGAACATACTGAGGTTCTGAGTTTCAGGGGTGGAACCAAGAAGAGAATCAGGTGGTTCCCAGCCAGTGTCCATGCTGCTTTCCCCCTACCCCACAGGAGTGATGTGTGCATGGAAAGGTGATAACTCATCAAGTCTCTTCATTCAGTTGCTGAGCCAATTGCAGAAAAAGAATTCAGGAAGAACCTGGAAATGTTATTTGAACTTAAGTCAGAGTCTCCTTAGGGTATCTAACAGAGTAGATCCTTAAGGTCCCCTTTGCTTATGTACATTCCTCTCTTGTTCTCTACTAATGTGTTAAATAAAATCTGTTCAAATACCTGAATGCAAGACTCAAACAAGGTTTTTCTCAGATCTTACTGAGCCTCATGTTTCCCAAGTGCAAAAGCGAGTAGACTTTGTAGGATGTTGAGGGGACTACAACCAATGTACAGGGTTATGGAGATACATTGAATGCTCACTTGTGAAATGATATATATTAAGTAATATAGTCTTCCTGATATTTCCCAATATTTCTAGTCTCTCTCTTATCTTCTCTTATTCTGGCATTTAGACATAGTAGCATCAGGTGATTCAGGGAAGAGTAACAGTAACAGAAGGTAAAGGTCTTTTAATCTTCAAAAGTTTAACTACTGGTTCCAGAGACAGGAAATACATAGTAGGTCACAAATAAGCTGTTTCCTGTCTCCCAAAATTAAATGAAGATTCCATGGGATGCGATAATGAAAAAAGAAAGTCCTTGGAAACAAGTCCTATGCATTGTCACCTGAGCATCAGGTAAAGATGGGGTGGAGTTGAAGACTGACAGAATCTCCATAAAGTTGGGGCCTCTACCACAGAGGAGACCTGATATAGTTTGGCTGTGTTCCCCTCAAATCTCATCTTGAATTGTAGTTCCCATAACCTCCACATGTCGTAGGAGGGACCAGGTGAAGATCATTGAATCATGGGGGCAGTTTTCCCCATTGTGTTCTCATGATAGTGAGTTAGTTCTCACAAGCTCTGATGGTTTTATAAGGTGCTTCCCCCTTCACTGGACCCTCATTCTCTCTCCTGTGGCCTGCGAAGAGGTACATTCTGCCATGATTGTAATTTTCCTGAGACCTCTTCAGCCATGTGGAACTGTGAGTCAATTAAACCTCTTTTCTTTATAAATTACCCAATCTTGGGTATTTCTTCATAGCAGCATGAGGATGGACTAACACAGAACCCGAACCTCTTTTCCAGATAGAACCTGAGAAAGTGGTGAGTTCTCAGGTAGTCAGTATGGTGTGCAAGCTGAATAAATATTTACTATGCAGCCAAAGCAGCTAAAAGCCTGTGGCCCTGAAAGAGCCCTGTGAGGTAAACAAGGGCCATGAGGCAGACATTCATTTGGGCCAACAAGAGGAGGCCATATAAGAACAAGCATTGGGGCCGGGCGCGGTGGCTCAAGCCTGTAATCCCAGCACTTTGGGAGGCCGAGGTGGGTGGATCACGAGGTCAAGAGATCCAGACAATCCTAGTCAAAACGGTGAAACCCTGACTCTACTAAAAATACAAAACATTAACTGGGCATGGTGGCACGTGCCTGTAATCCCAGCTACTCAGGAAGCTGAGGCAGGAGAATTGCCTGAACCCAGGAGGTGGAGGTTGCGGTGAGCCGAGATCG
>NW_016107328.1:8057843-8065005 GCF_001604975.1 Cebus imitator
AAAAAAAAAAAAAAGAACAAGCATTGGCTTAGTTAATGCCACCAAAGAGAGGTGATGATCCGGAATAGATTCCTTCATTCTCTTCCCTCAAAATTTCAACAACAGGTGATGCCCCTACCTTTAAACAAAAAACCTAGACACAACACCTAGGTACAGAGAAAGGATCTCAAATTAACTGAGATCAAATTTCTAGCACTAGGGAGCAGAGGCTTGCTATACTTGCTATAGGTATTAAGGTCTAGTACAAAAGAGAAAGGAAGTAACATGTCTTTTGTAAATGCTGTAGCCTGAGTTTTATACCCATTGCACTGCTGTTTTAGCATCTGTAGAATCTAGTGCAGGAAGACCCATAATTTAATGCAAATAATGGATAAAACTGAAAGAAAACAAATAGGATCACAGCATCTTCCTCCCCTGATACCTACCGAAATAAACACAAATTAGGGCCGGGTGCAGTGGCTCACACCTGTAATCCCAGCACTTTGGGAAGCCAAGGTGGGTTGATCACCTGAAGTCAGGAGTTCAAAACCAGTCTGGCAAACATGACAAAACCACATCTCTACTAAAAGTACAGAAAGTTGCCAGGCGTGGTGATGCGCACCTGTAATCCCAGCTACTTGGAAGGCTGCAGCACAAGAATCGCTTGAACTGAGGAGGCAGAGGTTGTGGTGAGCCGAGATTGCACCACTGCACTCCAGCCTGGGGGATAGAGCAAGACTCCACCTCAAAATAAATAAATAAATAAATACACACAAATTAGAAAAGAACAAGAAGCCAAAAATTCACCAGGAACTATTTAATAGGAAAAGACACTACAACCTTATTCAACAAACTTCAAAAACAGCAAATAAGAAACAAGATTCTGGTTCATCAGAAACTAATGTCAAGTGCAATTTCTCAAACAAACAGTTAGGAAAATAACATGTAGGAACAGTGAACACACACAAATAGACAGTGAAGAAAATGGCCAAGAATGAACATTTGAAGCAAGAAGTCCCACATAACATTCATTTATTCATCTATCCACTCATTCAGCAAATAAGTGTGTGTCTACTCTGTGTCAAGCACCATTCTAGAAACTTGAAGATAACAGGGAACAAAACAGAAAAAAAGTTGCTGTCTTATATTTTCGTGGTGGTTGAGAGAAGCAGCAAATGATTTAAAGAAAAAAAAAAAGACAGTAGAAGATAAAATGTTTCTGATGATGTTAAGTGCCTTGAAGAAAAATAACAGAGATGGGGATAGAGGGTGCCAGGTCATCTGCCTTGTATAACAGTATATATGAAAGTATATTTAACCATAAATGGGAGCAACGACCTCACTGATATCCTGACATCTAAGCCTAGACCTGAGGGATTTGAGGAAGGAAGCCATGTGGTTATCTGGGGGAAGAGTATTCTAGGCAGGGGAACTACACTGCAAAAGACCTGCGGACAACGTGGGTCTGGCAGATTTGAGGCTCAGCAAGAAAGCCAGTGTGACTGGGACCAAGCAAGCCAAGGGACAGAAGAGTGGTGTCGTGGCCATCACCTAGACGCCCAGGAAGCATCTAAGGCTTTGGCTTGAGCAAGATTTTGAGCAGGGGGCCGGGCGCGGTGGCTCACGCCTGTAATCCCAGCACTTTGGGAGGCTGAGGCGGGTGGATCATGAGGTCAAAAGATCGAGACCATCCTGGTCAACATGGTGAAACCCCATGTCTACTAAAAATACAAAAAATTAGCTGGGCATGGTGGCGTGTGCCCGTAGTCCCAGCTCCTCGGGAGGCTGAGGCAGGAGAATTGCCTGAACCCAGGAGGCGGAGGTTGCGGTGAGCCGAGATCAGGCCACTGCACTCCAGCCTGGGTAACAAGAGCAAAAGTCTGTCTCAAAAAATATATATATATATATTTGAGCAGGAGAGTGTCATGATATAACAAATACTTTTAGAAAATAGAGTCTAGGGAAGCACATTAGATTTTAGCAGAAAGAGCAAGGGCCATCAGAGCCCAACCTGTCGCAGTGCCCAGTGCTGAGGTGGTGAATGAAGGGGAGATGAAGCTGGTGATGGGCCCTGATTCAGGACACTTTGTGGACTCTTAGACGAAACCAGTGTGGGGTCGACCAGCAACTAGAGCTGAGCTCTCACCCCACACTCTGTATCCTCAGAGTCTGGGAGAACGTTCAGGAAGAAACAGCCAGCCCATACATTTAACTAAAAATGACAAGACAAGTCCACCTTATTAAAGATGAGGCAACAAAGGAACAATCATGTGTCCTCCACCTTGAATCAGGGCGAAGAGATGATCTGGGCAGAGCTCACCAAGCTAAGCATGAGAAAAAAAGGGGATGGCGGGGTGGGGGGGAGGGAGAAATGGCATTTCAACTATGCAAACATTCTAGAGCACAGAAGAGAAAAGAAACACAATCCACAAAAGAACAACAAAAAACTCAGTATGGAACCATTTATACAAGATTGAAAAACAAGATGATGAAGCAATATGCTGTGATGAAAAGGAAGATTACCAAGTTAAGGAAACAAGGAAGGGCGAAAGCGACGTCTTTACAGATTAAATAAATAAATGTAAACCAGCAAAGAACTGACTGGGCACAACTAAAAGTTCAAACAATAGCATAAAAAAAGGCTTTAGGACATCACAGTGAATGCAAAGGTAAAAGATAAAGCAAATAAATCCATCTGAGATGGCGATAAATAAGCACTTCAAAGTTGGCCCACATAAGGTCACTTGTGTTTCTCAAGTACAGCGTCCAACAAACGGAAGAGTGGTCAGACATGTAACTTCATGTCTGAAGTTTTTTCTGATATTAGAAAACTATTATACTAAATCTGCAAATCGTAAGGAAACTAATAAATTGGAAGAAAAACAATGTGATTTAAATAGAGACACTGAATGTATCATGATCAATATTAGTCATAGAGAATTCTTTCATTCAGGCCAAAAAAAAGAAACACACACACACACACACAGAAACACACACACAAGGGAGTGGAGGTGGAATCAAGCTGGTCTCTGACTTCTCCACACAAGCGTTTTTCCAAAAGAAATCAGAGTAATATCTACATAGCCAAATAAAAGAATGTGTAACCCAAGAATATTAAAACTGAAGACATTCTCAAGCATGAAAGAATTCAGGGAATATATGAGACATTTTGTAAAATATACTGGAAGACTAAACACAATCACAAGACACATTTATTTCCTTTTTTATAAAAAAGCACATCTCTAGAACAAAGAAGTTATGGTTAAGAGAACCAGTGGTTAGGACTAAATCCATTAAATAGTGTAGACAACACGACAGTAAAAATGTTGTTTGCAGAATGGAATGTGTTATCAATCATTTAAGTTCAAAATTACAAAAGAAACAAAAATCAGGAGGCAAAAGAAAGAAAGCGGGAGGCACTACTAAGAGCGAGAATCACTTGATTTTTCAGAGAAGGAGAATTCATGCTGCCTGAAAAACTGAAATATTTATGTTAAAAGCAAATAACATGGTACTAACTTACTTGGTTTCAGCATGTTTTTATTTAAACTTAGAAGAATATTTGAGGAAATAATATCATTGGCCATGAAAGAAACATGATCTAAATTTCAGCAATTCCTTGAGTTTCACTTCAGTTTTCTCTAGTTGCATTTGACCGAAGTTAAGTAAATGCTCTATTTCACTAAATATATCCAGTAGGATATTTAATTTACTAGCTGTTTATCTAAATAGCTTCCAGTTCTTTTTTTTTTTTTTTTTTTTTNTTTATGCACACCGATACCTGGTATGATGTCCATCAAGAGTTAAGGCTGGCTATTTACTTCTTGCTGGTGGAATTTTGGGGTAATTTGTTGCTTTCTTCTTTGTACTTTTAAAAATATTTTTAAAATAGTTTATTATGATCACGTGTCATCTAATAAAAATGAAGTTTTTATGTTTTTTTTCTTTTATATAATTTCTGAGACACAGTCTCGCTCCATTGCCCAGGCTGGAGTGCAGTAGTGCCAATTCAGTGGTGCCATCTCAGTTCACTGTAACCTCCGCCTCCCAGGTTCAAGCAATTCTCCTATCTCAGCCTCTGGAGTAGCTGGGATTATGGGTGTGTGCCACAATGCCCAGCTAATTTTTATGTTATTAGCAGAGAGAAGTTTTCTCCATGTTGGACAAGATGGTCTCAAATTCCTGACCTCAGGTTATCTGCCCACGTCAGCCTCCCAAAAGGCTGGGATTATAGGCGTGAGCCACCAGGCCAGGCCAAAATAACATGTTTATAAACTACAATGAGATACCACTTCACATGCATTTCTGTCTTCCTGAAATTGACTACTATATGAATTTGAAGTGCTCTAGGTGCCTCATATAACCGGCATCATATAGTACTGTATGTGTCTTCTAGTGACTGGCTTATTTCACAACTCAGCATAATGACCTCAAGATTTATCCATGTTGTACCACATATCACAATCCTACTGATGGCTGTACTTTTTGAAAGAAACAGATTGGCTACCAATTTTTGAAAAAAAAAAAAACAGAAAATAACAAGTTTTGGAAAGAATGTGCAGAAAAATGAATCCCTTGTACACTGTTGACGGGAGTGTAAAATGGTATAGCCATTGTGAAAAATAGTATGGCAATTAGTCGCTCAGAAAATTTAAAAATAGAATTACCCTATGATCCAGTAACTCCACTTCTGGGTATATAGCTTGAAGAATTGAAGGCAAGATCTCAGGGAGGTATTTGTACGTTCATGTTTACAGCAGTATTATTACAACAGGTAAAAGAGGGTAGCAACCTAGTGTCTACCAATGTACACAGATGTATTAAACATTAAATGGCATATACATACAATGGAATGTTATTTACCCTTAGAAAGCAAAACAGTTCAGGTACATAGTACAACACGGATAAACCTTGAGGTCTTTATGCTGAGTGAAATAAGCCAGTCATGAAAAGACACATACAATACTATATGTTTCGGCTTATATGAAGCATCTAAAAAACTTCAAATTTATAGAGTAGTCAAATTCAGGAAGAGGAAAAGAAGAATGATGGTTTCCAGGAGCTGGGAGAAGAGGAGAAGGAGTTATTGTTTAACAGATGTAATTTTAGTTTTGCAAGATGGAAGAGGTTCTGGAGAAGGATGGTGTCACATGTACACAATAGAAATATACTTAACACCAGGGAACTGTACACTTAAAAATAGTTAAGATGGTTTTATGGTTAATGGTTTTATGTTATATGTATTATACCATGATAAAAAAGTTTTATTAAAATATTAAACAAATAAATAATGAATTTAAAATGTGCACAATCAGTATTAATGTAACAATAAATCACTATTAGATGGTACCTTAAACCTGAAGTTATTATTCACTAGTAATTGATTTATCGAGGGCCTTATATAAAGGTGCCATTTGTTTTAAACATCACAACTTCATGAGTGTGTTCTCATTTTAGAGACAAGAAAACTAAGGCTCAAATATGCTAAGTGACAAATACAGCATTCACATACTTCCAAGCTCTGAGAGTAGAAATTCATGTTTTTAATTCCAAGTCTATTCACCCATTCATCAGTTTTGTACTGAGGCCCCACTCTGTCCCACACATTATGTTTGTTCCACCATGACATAATTTCTAGACTTCATCCTGATGACTGATTTTGACTAAGAATTTCCTCTTTAGTTGGTTACAGAAAAGTATATGGCAATATTTCATACTGCTTTAGAGACTCTAATTCATAAACTACCCCAGAATGGTGCATCTATTTAGTATTCCTTTCATCTTCTCTTTGAAGAGGAAACAGTCCTGATTTTACATATACTCTGCATATTTATTCCATTTAAAAATACAGCATAATGAAATTGGAACCATGGTGTTTGTTTATAACTGGTTCAACTCTACATGCAAACTGTGCACTTTCTATCTACGGTTCTATTTTACAATTTAAAATTTTTAAAAAAAGTCTGTTAAACACAAAGATAACATCAGTTCACTTCACTCAATAAATTCAACTGTGATGTGTGATAGTAAAACATAGAAGACTAAAATATTCATATAAATGTGTCTAGGATTATATATTATTTACCTATTTGTATTTGTCAAATTACCCCCAACATTCCTGGCTTACACAACAAACATGTATTCCCTCCCATACTCTGGGTCTGGAATCCAGGCTCCACTTAGCTGAGACCCTCAGACTTACCCTCTTTCACCTTTACAGAGCCAAACTCCATGTGTTGACTGGGGATGTCACCATAAAGCTCTGTCTACTGAGGAGAATCTGCTTCGAAAGTTGCTGATGTGGGTCTTGGCAGGTCTCAGGTATTTCTTGGCTGTTGATCAGAGATATCCATTCCTTGCCACATAGATTTCTGCTCACAATACAAGTTTGCTTCTCCCACAGTAAGGAATCTCAGAGAAAGAGAAACCCAAGATGGAAGATATAGTCTTTGTGTAACTAATGCCAGAAGTTACTTCTAATCACTTCTGCCTTATTCTGTTCATTAGAAGCGAGTCACTAAATCCAGCCCACACTCAAGGGGAGAGGATTGCACAAAAGTGTATAGGGAAGGAGATGGAGGTCATTGAGAGCCCTTGTAGAAGATGATTGCCAAGAATACAAAAGCCACATACCAAAATGTTAGCAGTGGTTGCCTCTAGATGCTCAATCAGAAATATACTTGGTTTTTCTATTTTTATTGCTTCTCTGCTTTTCTAAATTGTCCATGGTTCAGAGGCAGAAGTGGTATATATTATTACTACTTATTTTTTTTGAGATGGAGCTCTTGTTGCCCCGGTCAGAATGCAATGGCATGATCTCAGCTCTCCACAGCCTCTGCCTCCTGGGTTGAAGCGATTCTCCTGCCTTAGCCTCCTGAGTAGCTGGGATTATAGGCATGCGCCACCACAAACAGCTAATTTTTGTATTTTTAGTTGAGACAGGATTTGTCCATGTTGGTCAGGATGGTTTCCAACTCCCAACTTCTGGTTATCTGCCTGCCTTGGCCTCCCAAAGTGCTGGGATTACAGGCCTGAGCCACCGTGCCCAGCCAGACATAGTCTGTATTTAAATTCTGCTTCTGTCACTCATCATCTGGATAACACATAAGACAAAGCTCTTGGTCTTACCACGCTGTATCTTTCCCAGTGCCAACTGTATCTTACAGTTGTAAATATCAGTCTG
>NW_016107328.1:8065750-8148889 GCF_001604975.1 Cebus imitator
GAAAGAAAGAAAGAAAGAAAGAAAGAAAGAAAGAAAGAAAGAAAGAAAGAAAGAAAGAAAGAAAGAGAGAAAGAAAAAGAAAGAGGGAAGGAAAATTAGATGATATGGTTTTGTCCCCGCTTATATTTTCATTAGCAGGGAAAAGATATAAACACATAAAACACAGGAAAAATGACAGCAAATAATATAAAAGCAAGTGCTATAGTCTATAGGTGAAACCATAAATTAAGATATTGGATACAAAGAGAAAATAGAAGATGAGGCAATTGTGGAAAGGGATGCATGTTAGAAGAGGCAGGGCAGGCTTTGAACAGGTTAGGTGGCAGATTAGAGGGTTTGAAATTCTAATGAGCTTCTCATTTACTAAGGGCCTTGTCAGTGCCAGGCTCAGAACAAGGCAGAATATCTGCCCTCAAGAAACTCATAGTCTAGGAGAAAAAGATATCAATGAAAAGAATCTTTCAGAATATTTGGTGACTTCAGAGCCAGAGATTAGCATTGGATCAATAGCTACTTATTAAGCACCTACTATGTGCAGACATTACAGTGGATACTCAAAACCACTGCCTCCAAAGAGCTCATCGAATAGTGCAGAAGATGGATAATTAAACAGACTATTTCGATGCTAACTTATTTGGCAATGTAATAAATGCTAAAGTGAGAAGAGAGATGAGATGAGATGGAAGAGCAGAGAAGGGCAGAGGACTGCATAAGGAAGGCTTTCCGGGGGCAGGTTATATCTAATTAAGCTGGGGTTATGTTAGCCAAGCCAAGAGTTAGGGGAGGGAAGTTTTAGCTGAAGGAATAGCCCAGGCTCAGGGCTGTAAGACACACAGAGAAGATGGCATAACTGAGAGACAACAGGCAAGAGGATTTAGACAGGGAATCAAGGCCAGAATCGAGAGTGTCCAAAACTGCAAACAGGAGGGAGGGTGCACATTTAAAATCTGCAGGGAGCAATGACATGGTGAATGCTCTGTTCGAGTGTGGCCATGTGTTTTTCATAGAGATCGTTTGCAGCAAACGTTCATAGAGAACCTGCGGAGAAAGTGACCATGACATCAGAGGTTGAGTTCACCTGGGGTCATCCTCCCAGGGTCATTTCCTACAATGCTGATGACATCTGGGCTAGAAACTCACTGCAGCTCATCCTAAGCTCTGCAGAACCAGGTGATGCCTGTAGAAACAATTAGTCTCACGCATAATACAGTGTCTCAGAGAATGTCAGAGAAGAAAAAGCTCTCAAAACAAATCAAAACACACCAAAACTCAAATGGAATCCTCACAGACGCTTTCTTCAATGAGATGGTGCCAGCAAAGGTAGAGTAGAGCCTGAAATAGGATGGGAGAAGTTTTTAGTTGCCACCATAGTGGGAAAACCATCTGATTTCACTCGTCCAGAGCACTGTGGCTTTAGGCAAATCCCTTAATCTTTTTGACCCAAGTTTCGCATCTGTAAAATAAGGGTAATTAACCTCTATTTCACAGGACTGTTGCAGGGATAAAATGAGATTATCACTGTGACAGACACAAACCACTACCTAACTATAAACTAATTTTATCATTATTATGAGATGAAATGTAGAGTGATATGGTTAATGCTTGAACTCTGGGTTCAATTCCCAGTTATTTCAATTCCTCAATGTATAATCTTAGACAAGTTACTTACCTTCTCCGAGTCTTACTTCTTAACCTGTAAAATGGAGGAAATAATAGTAATGACTTCATAGGAGTTTTATGAGATGTAAATGATTAATTTATGTAAAATGTTAAAACAGTGCAGGCATACAGTAAACTCTCGATAAACATTAGCCGTCATCATTATTATTAACAGTAGCAGTTGTAATAATAGCATCGGTAGTAATAGCAGTAGTAGTGTTTCTGCGCTTTGGGATCCTGATTTTTACGCAATGTCTATGTGAATGGAAAAATCATGTATTGATGTAATTCAGATTTGTTTTGCACCGCAGAGTAGAAAATACTATTTTGTGCTCTTCAAACCCAATTGCAGGGTTGCAGCATTATTCTGAGATTAAATATAAGGATAAAGTTGGAGAAGTCATAAGAATTTCTTATGATCACACAACCAGAAAATGCTATGCAGAGTGTTGAACCCAACTTTCCTAAGGCTAAATTCAGTGTTCTTTTGGATATGTTATCTCTCTGTGCTGGGTATGGCATGCTTTAAAAATAATAATTTTGAGACATCTCAACAGGAATTTTCTTTAGATGGAGCCAGAATTAGACTGTATGGGATCAGTGAGTGTTATGGTCTTTTAAAAAGCATTTGTCTTTTCCAGTATTGTCTCAGCCTTTTCCTCCAAGAAGAAATTTTCAATTAACTATTAGCTTGTGCTGCAAACATTTGTTCTTAAATGCACTCATTCATTCTTGTAGGTGATTAAAGATGATGGGTATATAAATATACAAGTACATAAATGACAAGTCAAACCATGTACATATGGTAATTTAATTTTGAGATGAGTACCATGTTTATGCATTTCTATCAGGCTGCCTACTTTTGATGAATGTGCAATTTTTTAATCCACAATTTTATCATTGCCAATATTTAAGTAAATATCCTAAGTGCAGCACTAGAGAAAACCATCTATGCCATCCAGATAATTTACAGCTGGGAAACACAAGCAATGTGTCTCTCTGTTTTTTTTTTTTTTTTTTTTTTTTTTTTTTTTTTTTTTTTTTTTTTTTTTTTTTTTTTTTTTTTTTTTTTTTTGATTCTAAGTAAATTGATGTTCTATAATTCATTAGCGCTGCATGTTTCACAGGTGTCAGTGATTTGGAATGTGTCACTGGGTGAAATAAAATTGATCCTAGATAGGAGTATAAGATTTAAGATAAAGTTTAACAATTTGACTAAATATGGCCAGGAATATTTTGGAAATTATCACAGATTATATAATTTTATACTTATAGAAATAAAGAGAAAAGATACCAAATCCAGCTAAGTAAGATTAACAATAGATCAAAGAAGAGAAAGGACTTTCTAGAAAGGAGGAACTGGGTGGAAAAGTAGGATGATTTCATTCAGGAACCTACAGGGAGACTGGTGTTGCTGAAGACAAAATGGCAGAGATGAGACTGAGGTGGGCCAAGGGGAGGTACAGGGTCTTGGATGCCATGCTGAGGGATGTGAACTTTATCTCGAGGTAATGGAAAGGTGTTAGGCACACTGTGGCATGGCCAGGTTTGGTCTGGGACAGGGAGTTGGAGGATGGTGCCTCATTTCCACAGCAGGCTGGAACTCCCAGCATTCCCTGCTCTTTTCTCACTGTTGAGGATGATCCGAGGCTTTCCAAGCACGACCCTCCTCCTCTACAGCAAGAAGGCATGGAAAGTGATTGAAGGATATCCAGAACACTCTAGCTGGTAAGTGTCCAAAGTTAAAATCATCTCTCACCATCAGCAAAGTCAAAATGTCATTAGGTTTCACAGGGCTCAGTGCTAAGGGACGGGGGGAGCCCTTCAGATATAATGTGAAACCAGAAGTGAGACTCTAGGTGGCCAGATACTCTCTTAGGAGTTTTTTGCAGGGTGCTGGCTAGAGCTGAGCTGCTGTACAGCTGTGGGTTTTGCAAACCTGAGCTTATGAGTTCCTTTCCCAAAACCGTTTCCTCCCCATACCACACAATTCAACTTAACCCCTCTACGAAACTTGGGGGGTCTCAGGGTTTGAAGTAAAACTGAAAGTTCCAAAAGAACCACAGAGAGCTCTGCTGTCATGTCCTCCCCAAACTTCGCCTGCCAAAATATGCCCTCTTCTTTTACTGCATGAGTACTTCACAGATGTAGGACTGACTCAGAGTCCAGATGTTACAGTAAAAGAACACTGGGCTTAGAATACAGGCATTTGATTTGTATTCTTGTTCTGTAGCTTTCTGACCATCTGACCTGTAAATCCATTTAGCACAACTTTCCCATCTGCAAAACAGAAGGCTAAGTAGATGATGTCTAAGGGAGTTTTGAGTTCTCTAACATTCTGTGACTGCAAGATCTTCCTGTCCTTGATGCTGAAAAGGCATAAAAGGAAACAAGCCACAATCCCACAAGTATAATATAGCCATGATATTGATAATAAGCAGATACCCGAACAACGTAGTAGGAAAGTGCCTAGTGACGTGGAAAATTCTTCAGCTCTATTGCCAATGAGAAAACAATCTACAAAGAAGTACATTATGATCTCATTTTTGTAAGGTAAATATGTACATAGAAAACATAACCAAAAAGAGTCTCATAGTCCTCTTGGGCTATAAAACTTTCTTTTTTGTGTTTATTTTTATTTTCTGTTTTTTTCTTTTTTCTTTTTTTTTTTTTTAAATGAAGAAGTTACATTATTTTCCCAGTAATCAAGCACATTTTATTTGTAATATAGTAAGGATCATTATTCTCTGAAGTTTTGTGGTTCTTACAGATCTATAGATTATTTTTACGGAGAAACAATGAAAATTTTGCAAATAATGTGACATTTAATCTGAAACACAATGGATAAATGGGGGTAAGTTTTTTTCTTAGCAACCTCTTCATTCACCCATTTTCCCATCCTTTTCTCTTGAATACTTCTTACGGTTTCTTATGAGTAGCACTGACTTTTCCTGCTAAAGCATATATACCACTTAAAGGCAAAAAGCAATTCTCCTGGTTCTCCTGTATTCCCTCTAAAAATAACAAGCATTTGTCCCCAAGAATATACAGAATAAATAAACTTGCACTTATGATGTTGGTTTTTCTGAAGGCAATGACGTTGTTGGACACCTAACTCGGTGGATAGTTGTGCAAAATCCTCTGTCCCTGGTTTCTCAGCGGTGTGTGACCCAAGCTCCCAAAGCCAAATCCATGAGTTCATTTCCTACATTCCTCGGTTTTAGTGTTTTCCTTGTGGCTTGAACCAAAATCCCAACAAAGTGTGCAGACATTGCACTGGGTAAACTAAGTAAGACAGACGGATAAACTAGAAAAGCACCGGAGAGGTTAGTTGTAAGTGGATGGTTCTATACAGAAGCAAGGACTCATTGGGGTAGGAAAGAGAGATGGAAGAAGTAGAGGGTGGAGAAAGGAACGGAAAAACCTCTACTTCTTGGACCTATGCCAAAATAAGATGAAATTAATCTTAGGAAAAGCCGGTAGTGGAATAGTTGTTAACTGCACTGCATTTCTTAAATACTATATATCTATTGGGCCTTGAGAGCTCGTTTGGAGGTTCTAGCAGTGGAGCACAGCTAGTCATATATCCTTGAGCAAACCCCAGTCCTTCTCTGTCAGGGAATGGTCGTCCTCTTCGACCGAGTGCGCAGCTTTGGGAAGAATGCACTTGGAGCGGTGAGTGAGGAAAGGGACACCTGCCTAGCCAGCCAGATCAGCCGAATTAACACTGGCCATCAGTGGGGTGACAGATGTCACAGCCAGATCACCCTCACACCCAGGACCATGTATCTACATGTCAACAACTCCCAGATGTTACATCTCCTGCCCAGCCCGATCTCCCAAATCCCAGGCTAGTGTATTCAACTCACTACTTGACATGTCCACTTGGATACTTAATGAACTTCTCAAACTTAACATGCCCTAAACCAAATCCCGGATGGTCCTCTCTTAAAACTGTATAACTGGAAGCCCCCCCATCTCAGTGGACAGGAACCTCGTCCTTCCTGTGCTCGGGCCAAACTAGGAATAAGAGTCATCTGTGCTGTCACCCTCTCATATCCCACATTCAGTTTGTCAGGAAGTGCTGTTGGCTCTATCTTCAGAAAATACCAGAAACCAACTGCTCCTCACCAATCACACTACTTCTCTTCTGGCTCCAGCCACCACCATCTTTCGCCTGTGTTACCGCAAAACCCACCTGCTTTCTTCCTTAACACTCTATACTATATTCTAAGCACAGCATCCAGAGCAAACCTCGTAAAACATACATTATTTTATACCACTCCCCTGCTCAAAATATCACCCTGGTTTCCCTTTTCACTAAGAGTAAAGACAAAGGAGAGGTTTTGTTTGTTTGTTTTGCAGACAATGGCCTGCAAGACCCCCTGTGAGCCAGCTCTCATTACTACTGTATTTCTCTTACCTTGTCTCATTCATTCAGTTCTTGCCACACACATATCCTTGCCTCTCCTTCTAGACAATTATTCACTGTTATTCATGGTTGCTTATATACACTCTATCTAACTGTTAAATAACACGAAGAGCTAATGTTTTGAATCTCATGTGCAGAGCACTTTGCAGTTTACAAATTACTTCTGTATATAGTATTTCACTTAATCTTCACAATAATATTGTGAATTCAGTATTACTTGTCACATTTTATAGATAATACATCTAAGCTCAGAGAGGCTGAACAACTTGTCCAGAGTCATATAGTTAGTAATTGGTGCAATCGCATACAAATATAGGTCTGTTTGACCCTAAAAGGAAAAGTGGGGGATTAATATTGATTTGTTTATACTGGAGTAAGTTCCTTTACTTGACAATTTCATTTAGTTTCCCTTAGTCTATCATCTTCTCTTCTTCCTTATGTCCTACGCCATTACACAAAGTGTCCATAGTAGATGCTTATAAAATGTTGATAAGCATCATCATTGTTATCATAATCATGACATTATATATTCTATCTTTTGAGTCAGATTCTGTTATCACAGATCATGTTCTTTTTATTTCTTTATTTATGAACTAAAGAAAGAGACTTAATGACCAACAAGGTGGGAGAATTAAATTCGGTGTGCAATAACTGTCTATGTCTCTTTTCCTTCTTTCTAAAAATAATTCTCTATTTGTCCTCACCATCTGCTCTATGGCCATTCCTAAGGGATCACTTGGTTCCTTGAGCTCCTTCCTAACTTTGTTCCCACCTAGCAGCAGTTATTTAATTCGCCAACTGTATGTTTCCAAGGGCCCCCAGCATTGTCTTCTGTAAACGTCATGTGGTCTAACTCATCATCATTCCATAAATTGTTCATCTATATCCTCAAATATAATCATTTTTCTCCTTTCTCAGAACATGTTCACAGCTTGGTCAGTCATGTAGCCAATAAGTATTTGTGTAGCCTTTAATATAGGCTAATCCCTGATTTAGGAATTGGAAATTGACAAAGATATAGGACACTTTGTCCTTGTGGTACAATGAAGGATAAAGATAAGAACCAAGGTAATTTTTAGTCTCTTGTTAGGACATAAATGTCTGAGCTGGAAACTACCTAAGAGATCAATTATTCTCCATTTTATAGATACTGAAACTTAGTCCCAGACTTTTTAGGGCAGTTTCCAGTATTTTGTTTCAATTATTTTAATCCTAACAGATTTTAAATGTTAAAGACTGTGTACTCACTTAAAAAAAAAAAAAAAAAAAAAAAAAAACACAATACTTTTAAGCAATTTCATTGCTTCCTAGTTTTGTTTTGTTTTTTTTTAATTGAAGCTATCAATTGGGGCTTCCAATTAGCATAAGGTAGAGTTGCCGTTAAATTGATTTCATTCCATCAAAATTAGAAAAATTTCTAGCCTGGCCAAAGTGGCAAAACCCCGTCTCTACTAAAAATGCAAAAATCAGCTGGGCATGGTGGCGGGCACCTGTAATCTCGGCTACTCAGGAGGCTGAGGCAGGAAAATTGCTTGAACCCGAAAGGCAGCGGTTGTGATGAATGGATATGATGCCTCTGAACTCCAGCCTGCATGACAGAGCAAGACTCCGTCTGAAAAAAAGAAAAAGAAAAAGTCGATGTTTTGTTTTGGCTGAGCCTGTGTGTTACTAGGAAGACTAAATATATTTTTTTCATTATAATTTTCACAATTTTTTGTGAATCCCTGGGGATTCAGGGAGCACAGCTTAGGCAAACTTGCTAAGATGGGATAATAATGCCAATGGCAAGAATCAAACGATGAGTACTGCATTCTGCACATAGCCCTTCATGTTTCATGCAAGCAGCCACCATTTCTTGGGCCCCAGCTGTATTTTGGCCACTCTCCTAAGTACTATGACACAAAGAGCTGCAGACGCTCCCAGAAGAGAAGGGAAGAGAAAACTCCGCACATGTGAACAGCAATCATTCACAGCAGCAAGACCAAGTGAAAAAGTAGTGAGCAGAGGGATGAAAGAGGTAGATGCAGCAAACCACCACGGCACCTGTTATACCTATGTAACAAATCTGAATATTCTGCACATGTACCCCAGAACTTAAAGTATAATTTAAAAAAGAAGAAGAAGAAAAAAAGAATTTACATAGCATCATCCCACAGACTTTAAACCTTATTTCATAAGCAATGAGAGGTCATTGAGGATTTTGAATTAAGGAAATGGCACGATCACTTTATGTTTTTTGAAGGCTGTAGTGTGGAGTATGTATTAGCTTAGGGGAAGAGATCAGACACAAGGAGACCAACTCAGAAGCTGTCATAGTAATCTAAGCAAGGATATATAAGGGCCAAAAGAGTGGGAAGAGAGGAGTAAATGGAAATGGATGTGAGAAACATTTAGAATATTAGATAGTGCTAGAGGAGCAGAAAGTCAGAATTTTAAAGTGCTGTAAGTGTTCTGTCAATTTAGCCATCACTTCCAACCTGCTTTTTGAGGTCATTAGGTGCCATGTCCCATGTGACCTTCTCTAAGCGAGCCTGAGCTTAGCAACCAGAGATAGACACCTGACCCCAAATGAGCCAGATTTTCTTTCCTGGAAATCTTAAATGAAGGCATAAAGACAGAATTGTCCATACTCTGGAAAGTTCTGTATATTTACATTGTAGCTTTGGAGGCTCAAGGGCTAAAGACCATGCTGGAGCATGAATAAGCGGCAGTAGGCAGTCTCTAAGGTAGACAACAGAGAAAAATGCATACAGAGAAGAAAAATGAAGGACCATGTCAGCCAAGAGAGGAAGCAAGGGAGAGAGGATAGGAAAAAATAGGGGAGAGAGACAGAGACCTTGGTAAGGGATCATACTCTTCAAATTGTAAGAAAACAAATTGAGAATCGTTATTCCAGAGAAACAGGACGTATGCATTCGACCTGGAGAAGGTGTTTGAACAAAATGCTGCATTCCACTTTAGAGTGGTTTCAAGAGACAGAAAAAAACCTGGCAAAGAAAATCTTAGGAAGGAAGCATCCTGTTCCCGCTGTCATGTGATCAAACGTGGCACAAGGACATTGTGACCCTTAAGTGTTCTCAAAATGTGAAAAATCAGAGTGTTTGCCTGTGCTTAAGAAAGGAAGCCTTCCGTGGAACAGTAAGGTAATTATAGTCATTATATTTACACATTTGTTTAGCACCAGTAAATTGCTATGCCACATTTTGGGGTTTGGGGTTTTTCTGAAAGAATGCCTGTGGTAAAGGGATAACAAAAGAACTCGTAGAAGAGAAATGTAAATGCATACATGCTGGCCATTGTGCCAGATGGGAATAAAGACACAGAGACTGAAGACGATTCCTACCATAGGGAAGCTTACCTCCAAGGAACAAGGTGGTAGAATGCTAAGTATTATAGTGGAAGTTTTTTGTTGTTTTGTTTTACACTTTAAGTTCTAGGGTACATGTGTAGAACGTGCAGGTTTGTTACATAGGTATACAAGTGCCATGGTGGTTTGCTGCATCCATCACCCCGTCTTCTACGTTAGGTGTTTCTCCTAATGCCATCCCTCCCTAATCTCCCCATCCCCTGCTATCCCTCCCCTGCCCCCCCCCAGACCCCAACAGACCTCAGTGTGTGACATTCCCCTCCCTGTGTCCATGTGTTCTCATTGCTCAACATCCACTTACGAGTGAGAACATGCAGTGTTTGGTTTTCTGTTCTTGTGTTAGCTTACTGAGAATGAAGGTTTCCAGGTTTATCCATATCCCTGCAAAAGATATGAACTCATCCTTCTTATGGCTGCATAGTATTCCATGGTGTATATGTGCCACATTTTCTTTATCCAGTCTATCATTGATGGGCATTTGGGTTGGTTCCAAGTCTTTGCTATCATGAACAGTGTCACAATAAACATATGTGTGCATGTGTCTTTATGATTGAATGTTTTATAATCTTTTGGGTATATACTCAGTAAAAGCATTGCTGGGTCAAATATAGTGGAAGTTTTAACAGGAAACCAGCATAAACCAGAGGGATATGGATAACTATTTTCTAGGAGGATACATTTGAGTATTACAGAATAAACAGAAATGCACTGAACAATTAAGGTGGAAGAGGGAGGGTGCTATGAAGAAATTATCACATTTTTCCTCCCAGTAGTATTTCATATATGTAGGTACTAATTCATAAATAAAACCTTAAGTCTCTTGAAAGTAGGGTCTAATTCTGTTTTAAATTGATGAACTGATATTTTTCTTGTTGGGTCCCAATCAATCTTAATATATTTGGTATTACTCCACGGTGGTGAACCACATGAGTTTCGGAGTCCAACAAACCAGACCTCAGGTCTAAACTCAGACATTTTCTAGCTGTGTGGCCTTGAGCAAGCTATTTCATAGCTCGGTGCCTCAATGTTCTAAAATGGGTGATACTGATATTTACTTCATTGGATGTTTTTGACAATTATACTACTTCCAGTAATATAAAAAATATTTGAAACACCTCACATAAGAAAAAACTTATTCTTTGTATCCCATTCTTTAGTAAACTTATCTCAAAGTCAAAAATACGTTGGTACATGTAGTTTGTTAATGTACTAGCTTTAAAAACATTACAAGAAATTAAGAAAAAACATTTACCCACTATGTTCACCCAAACAAAACATCAGTCCCCTCATCCTCTACCTAAGATCTCCCCAGACTTAGATATTAAAAACAGCTAAAATTCCAGTATGCGTTTAATTACATGTTCTGCTTCTTTTCACCAAATATTATTTACAAACATTTTTCTTTTGTTATATTTTTCATGATTATTGCTCCAAATTTAGAATGGAAGTATTATCATTAATTTAAGTTCTCCCCATTGTTAGATATTTGAATCATTTATAATTTTGCACTATTAGCAATTATATTACATTGCCTTCATTTATTCTGTAAATATTTTTTGAGCATCTATTAAGTGCAAAATATGATTCTTCAATGTTGGATTAGGAAACTGATTCAGTCAGAAATTCTGCTTGCAAGTTTTCAGTCTAGTAGAGTATAGCTAGATCAGTAGGTAAATACATGCAGTCAGAGGAATGGCATGGGTGCTGCAGGAAATGTCCAGTTACACTTTTGGAGCAAGTGGTTTTATTTGGCTATAATTCATGGTTACTGAAACAAAACACAGAGAGATTAAATCGGAATAGTAAGGACAGATTATGGAAGGTCTCGAACTCTAAGTTAGAGAGTCTGGGCTACTTTCTGGGAATGATGGGCACCATGAAATAATGGCTAAACGAGCATGAGTTCAACAATAAAGGTTTGTTAAATAAATCGTGGCATGTACAAGAAATGGAATACCATAAAACCATTAAAATAAGTGGTAAAAGAATAACTAATGACTTGATAATTTAAAACATTATCTACACAGAAAAGTCAGGTCATAAAGCAATATATACAGTATGACCCCAAGTTTGTAACAGAAACAAAATTAGAAAAAAAGGTGGAAATAATTATGCAGCAATGTCTTTGTGGTTATTTCTGAATATAGAAATTATGAGTGATTTTCATTTTTCCCTTTGTACTTTATGTTACTTTTTCATTTTAAAGTTGGGCACTTAATAGAGCTCTAACTTCAGCATTTGGATTGTCTCCAATATCCATTAGTGGGGGAAATGTTTTGATGAAAATTTTTATGCAGAAATATTTGTGTGTGTCTCTATCAATTTAGGTAAGTGAAATTTGGGGATCAAGAGATATGCCCACAGGATATGTATACTTTGTATACTTCTAAAAACTCTGGTATTCAAATTTTTAACTTTAAAAAAAAGGCACTGTTTCTGGAGCTAGACTACCTATGCTTCAATGTAAACTCCACCATTTCTGAGAATGTGACCCTGAACAACTTGCATTAGTTTTCTGTGCCTCACTTTGAAATGTGAGGATATTAGGCACCTTCCTTATGGAGTTATTGCAAAGATTAGATGCATTGTTTCCTGTAGCTTAGTGCAGGGTAAGCACTTAATCAATGTGAAACATTAATCTGGGATTTTTTTTGGCTGGGTAGAGTGACTCACACCTGTAATCCCAGCACTTTGTTTGGGAGGCTGAGGAGGGTGGATTACTTGAGATCAGGAGTTCAAGACCAGCCTGGCCAACATGCTGAAACCCCGTCTCTACTAAAAATACGAAAAACTAGCTGGACATGGTGGCACCTGCCTGTAATCCCAGCTACTCAGGAGGCTCAGGAGTATTGATTAAATGTGAGAGGCAGAGGTTGCAGTTAGCTGAGATTGCCCCCTGCACTCCAGTCTGGGTGACAGGGCAAGACTCTGTCTCCAAAACAAAACAAAAAGCAAAACAAACAAAATTATTAAAAAAAAAAGAAATTATGAATTTTTACTATTGATAATACAACAAAAAAAAATTTTGGTTTTACCTGAAGCACTTTTTTTTGTCATTTAATGTTTTCCATTAAGACAGTATTTCCCACCCTCCAAATAATTCATTCTTACAATTTCTATCACCACTTTAGAAAATGTTCTTTACTAGGTTTGAATCTGTGATCACTAAAAAAAATAGAAAATGTTCTTTAAGAATAATTCCCAGGTTATGGGATAAGAGTCATTATCTTTTGCTCTTGGGATGAAAATGTATATTTTTAATAGTCTTTAAGCTACCCAATCAGTAGTCACAATGTATTTTGGCATGGAAGCTAGTTAGGATGTAGTTCTACTGTGTCAAAATCAATTCTGAAAGAACACAGAGATCCCTACATGATTTCAAGCTTCACTTTTCAAGGGACTATTACAGTTTGAACAAGCATTTGTTCCCAACATTTCCCTCTGGAGCCTCTCTGAGACAGATGAAAGAGGGAAAGGAATCTTTTTTATAAAGTGGAAGGCGCACTCGCCAGAAGCAATTACAGACCGTCAAAGAAAGCATCCTTTAAAATTTGGGGTTTTGTTGAACATAATCCTATCACATAAAATATTCTGTTAAACAAAGCCTTCCTTACAAGATGAGGCTGCATTAGAATTCAGACTTATTCTGTACGCCAGCAAAAGAAGTACGTCCCTTCCAGACTGCTTTGTGCGTCCTCTGCACATGCCTGTAACTGATACAATACCCACGGCCCAGAGGAAGGAACTGAGGACTGGAAATAAGGATACTTGGACTTTAGACTTGCTTGCTACTAATTACCTGGGTGACCTTGTACTTGCAGGTACAAGGAAACTTTTCTGAACTTGTTTTCTGTGGTAGAAATAAGTTATAGAAACAGCTCATGTCCAAGTGTCCTTGTGGTCCAAACATTCTGCTCTGTTTTTCCTGATTTTATTGTTTCTTTCTAGACTTGGCACAGAGTTAAGAATGCAGTAGGCAGTTATTAAATATTACAGCAGGATTCCCCTTAGCACTTGGAGAGAAAAAGTGAAAATTCATGTGCTAACATTTTCTTCCTTGGCACACAACCCATGTATGTATGTGTATCGGTGTGTGTGTATCTGTGTGTGTGTACGAGAGAGAGAGAGAGAGAGAGAGAGAGAGAGAGAGAGAGAGAGATGGAGTCTAGCTCTTGTTGCCCAGGCTGGAGTGCAATGGCATGATCTCAGCTCACTGTAACCTCCGCCACATGGGTTCAAGTGATTCTCCTACCTCAGCCTCCCCAGTAGCTGGGATTACAGGCACATGCCACCATGTCCAGCTAATTTTTGTATTTTTAGTAGGGATGGGGTTTCGCCATGTTGGCCAGGCTGGTCTCGAACTCCTGACCTCGTGATCCGCCCACCTCGGCCTCCCAAAGTGCTGAGATTACAGGCATGAGCCACCGCGCCCGGCTCAACAATCCACATTTTTAAGGTACCTATTAGGTGTTGGGCACTGTTATGTGGTGGAGACACAGTCAGCAAAACAGAAACAGTCTTTGCTCTTTGAAGCTAAGAGGAACATCAGATAATTAAGTGGGTGATGACTATCAAGTTTGACAGGTGCGGTGACCTCAGAGATAGCCAGCTTCGAGGTGCTGTGATTTTAAAGCTGGACCAACCACTGGAAGATGCTAATTGTACTGATGTGTCAGCTCCTTTAGACAACCCTCCCTGGCCCTTTCCAACATCCTTAGCTCGGGCTGGATGAGGTGTTTCCCCTCTGGGCTCTCACTAGATCCAGTGCCAACTTCCACCAGATCCCTAGTACATTGAACTGAAAGTGTCTGCACATATGTATTCACTCCATTAAATGCACAGTTCTCAAGAAGACAGGTCATTTCCATTATTTCTTTGTGCCTCTACCCAGTACACCTATTTTAAGACATAGAACAGTTGCTGATGTTTTGTTGGGGCCCAGAAAATATTTGTTGATTAGACATACCAGGTGGTAGAACTCTAATCATTAGAGTCCAATCAGCCCAGAAGTCAAGGACCAGCCCTAGCCAACTAACTACTGTCTTGCATGGAAAACGTCCATATAAAAGTAATTATTTGGTTACCTTCATTCTCACTCAGATTTATCTTTTACTGCTCAAATATTTTCTCCTTTACCAAGCCATAGAGAGCATTGAGCCCTAAAGAGATGATGTTGGAAAAGCCCTTTGACCTCTCTGCAACAAGGTGAATACACACACACACGCGCGTACGCACACACACACACACACACGATAACTTTACATTCCTCTGACTTTTTCTTTTCAATATTGAGTTCTTATCAGCAGTTGACCCTGATCTCCCACTTCAGGGAATATGCTTCTAATAAACTCAGTAGAAAGTCAAAATAGATAAAATTCTTCTAAGACAACTCTAAGGCATTGGCTTGTCTTGCTGGTGTCCTGAAGGCACCCCAGCAGCATCCTGATCAAGCTCAGGGTTCCTACCACTGCTAAGCAACCTCTTTTCCAGTCTGAATCAGGAAAGAAGCTTTCTGAGTCTGTGGATGGCTGGGAGCAGGGAATCTGCAGGTTAGTTGCTGTCCAACTCCTTTGATTCCTCCATTGTTTGTCCCTGACCCATTAGTCTATCTTTTCTTCCTTCAGCTCCCACTTACTCTTGCCAAGCCGAGGCTCTCTGTTCTCTGAAAGCCCAACTTATCTTCCACCTCCTTGCCTTTGCACAGATTGAACTCTGGCATCCAAACTTTCCCACCCTCTCTGCATATTCAAATATTTCTTATTTTCAAAGTTAAAGTCACAGGGCAAATGCTTCAAAATGTCTTTTCTGATTATTCCAACTTCATATAGTTTCTCCGTCCTCTGAGCTTTCTATGGAGGCTTCTGTTTGTACATATACTTCTAATTACTTCCTGCCTGGTGCTTTGGGAGTTCATGGACTGCTCTCATCTTCTCTGCTAGCTGCAAGTTCACTGAGGACTAATTCATTGCTACATTCCCACACCCAGGACAGAGAGGATGCTCAGAACATTTGAGGCTGAGGCAGGGATGGGTTCTTCCACCCACTCTTGCACTTCTCATTCTTCAAAATAATGGACACATCTGCTGTTTGAAAGGAGTAAGGGAGAACCGAGAGGACTGGTTGCTGTAGAATTGCTATAGCGCTTCCTCGGATTGGGTCCTTTGTTCTCTCTAGGCTTCCCACAAGCTAGGCTGATTCTTGCGTGGAAAGCACTCAATCCCAAGGGGAAAGTGTGGGTAAAGGCACAGAGATGTGAGCAGGCTGTGACTTCTGGAAACCACAGAATGACTTGAATGCAGAGTCTAAAGTGAGAGATGACATGTAACTGGAAAGATAGAAGCATCCTCAGATGCTAGAGACAATTATATGTTGTGTCGGAAGATGAGACTTCATCCCATGGCCAATGAGGGACCCCCAAGGAAGGTAAGCAGAGGAGGCAACAGTTTGTCCCTGAAAGATGACTCTGGCTGTTTTGTGAACAAAGAGGGGTGGGAAATGGGGGTCAGGGAGATTAGCTAAAAGAAAGTTAGTTAGACTCCTAGACTGTACTGTACCTTTTGGTTTACCCTGGATGGGTGAAAGAGAAATAGTAAATTTAGATGGCATGCAACACTTTTTTTGCAATTAAAAAATATCTGAGAAACCAATGGGCTAACTGTACTCAAAAGCCTTCCAAAACCCCAGGCTACACACAAATATAAGATACACATTCCCTCCGGCTAAGGGAAAGACGAAGCTTTAAATTAAGTACTATTTCTAGGCACATCTGCCTGTTCATTTTTTTTTCATACAGTGATTGACACCTGTTTTTAGCTGAAACATTCATTCTTCCCCAGAAAGTGAGGAAGAGGACACAGAGCTTGCTAAGCCAGGGCAAGAAAGTAAGTCACAGATCATTCAACAGGTAAGCGTTATTTTAAAGTAAAAAATTCCAAAGTGGTTTTCGTTTAACCCTTTTAAACAAACAATAACAAACATGAGTTTGTTTCACTCATATGTATTTCATTTCTGTCTTGGATTCATGGCAAAACCCCAGGTAAATAACTACCACTCACTGAGTAAGGTATATGCCTTCATTTCAGCTACCTTTCTCTGCTGTTTGGAATATTCTGCTTTCCTGTGGCTGCCGTTTTTAGAACCTTAGAAATCATATGTAAAGAGGGTTGATCAGTGGGGAGAAATTTGAGTTGAGGATGTGGTATAGTTTGGATGTGTGTCCCCTGCTCAATCTCATATTAAAATGTAATCCCCATTATTGAAGGTGGGGACAGGTGGAAGGTAATTGACTCATGGGGACAGATTTCTCATGAATAGTTTAGCACCATCCTCCTTTGTACTGTCCTCATGATAGTGATGAGTTCTTGTGAGATCTGGGCATTTGAAAGTGTGTAGCACCTCTCCCCTTGCACCCTCTGGCTCTTACTTTTGCCATGTGACATGCCTACTGCCTGTTCACCTTCCATCATAACTGTAAGTTTCCTGAGGCTTCCCCAGAAGCCAAGCAGATGCCAGCATCATGCTTCTGTATAGTTTGCAGACCGGGAGCTAATTAAATCTCTTTTCTTTGTAAATTACCTAGTCTTAGGTATTTCTTTACAGCAATGCAAGAACAATCCTAATACAGGAAGAGACTCAGAGCTGGTGCCCTGTGTTGCTGCAGTGCTTCCCTCTTAGCTGGGCAGAACTCTTCATTTGGGTCTCGTAGAGCATAATCCTATCACATTAAATATTCTGTTAAATAAAGCTTTACATGGAAGATGAGGCTGCTTTAAAATTCAGATGCATTACTTATGCTAGCAAAAGAAATCAGTCTTTTACAGAATCCTTTGTGCTTCCCTTGTACATATCTATAGCTGATAGAAGATAATTGATGAGACGCCCACATGGCAGAAATTCCTTTTTGGAGTCTTGTATGAATTCTCTAATCTCCATTTTCCCATCTAAAAAGGTTAAAAATAATGACAGATGACATTTGGAGCTTGTTACTCTATCACTGGGGCTGGAAACTATGGTTTGTAAACAAAATCAAGCATGCCACTAATTTTTGTATGGCCAGAGAGCTAAGAATGGTTTTTACATTATTATTATTATTATTATTATTTTGAGGTGGATTTTCACTCTTGTTGCCCAGGCTGGAGTGCAATGGAACAATCTCAGCTCACTACAACCTCCTCCACCTGGGTTCAAGGGATTCTCCTGTCTCAGCCTCCCAAGTAGCTGGGATTGCAGCCATGCACTACTACACCTGGCTAATTTTGTGTATTTTTAGCAGAGATAGGGTTTCACCATGTTGGTCTGAAACTCCTGACCTCAAGTGATCCACCCACCTTGGCCTCCCAATGTGATGGGACTACAGGCATAAGCCACCGTGTCCGGCAAGGTTTTACATTTCTAAATGATTGAAAAAAAATCAAAACAATAATAATAGATTGTGACGCATGAAAAGGATATAAATCAAATTTTGGTGTCTGTAAATAACGTTTCTTGGAATATAGCCACTTGTTTGTTAACCAGTGGTCTACAGCTGCCTTCCACTGTGGTGACAGAATTGGGAAGTCGACAAAGAGACTAAATGGCCTGCAAAGCCTAACATATTTGTTACCTGGCCCTTTACAGAAAAGAATTTCTGACCCATGCTCTGTCTACTTAACAACCCTACATGTGTGTTTCCACCAGTGTTTCCATTTTACAGGTGAGGAGGCTGGGGCACAGAGGATAACATGCTCTAGTGAGCACAGCTAGGAAGTGGATTCACCGTCTATACCACCCAGTCAGACTCCAACGGGTATACTCTTATTCTTTATATACTATACGTCCAAGCTTCAACTCCCCCCAAAGAGAAATTGGTTAAAGGTTAAAAAAATAAAATACTGTTAGATGGAAGAAATTAGTTCTAGTATTTGATAGTACAGAAGGGAACTTATAATTATCACTAATTTATTATCTATTTCAAAATGTAACTAAAAGAGAAGAATTATAACATTCCCAATACAAAGAAAAGATCAGCTTTTGAGGCGATGGATATCCTAATTTCCATGATTTGATTACTAAACATTGTATGTGGGTATCAAAATATCACACATATCCCCAAATATTTACAATTATTATTTATTAAAAATAAATAAATCTAAACCGAGTTGAGGTCTCGTTCCCTCTGACAAGTCTTGCTCCACTATTTTAACTCCGATTATTCTCTTTCTCCTAGCAAATTCTCAAATCACTCCCTGTCTGTCCCATCCCTTTTGGCCCTTAGTCGTGTACTACTGCAGTCACTTACTTGTTCTGCTATCCCAGTAGAACACAAAGCCCATTGAGAGCAGGCAATGTGCCTGCTTTTACACCCCAGCCATTGGCACAGGACCTGACTCATGGTAGGAGCTCAGAACAAATGCCACTGATTGAACAAATATGACTTAGCAGGCCACTGTGATTCTTCTCCCCTCTGCTAAAGCAAGCTCATTTATAACAAAGATTAAAACTTCCACTCCTAGTGTTTTTCCTCACAGGGAAGAGCAACATGCTAGCCCTCAATGGTCCATTATTAGAGATTGCCCCTATATTGAAAAGAAAAATAACGACATTATAACCCTCATTTATTGACAACGGTGTTTGACCCAACCCACCCAGGGCAACCTCTTGCCTCGAGGTTGTTCAGACATGCCATTTCTCAGTGAATTTCAAGTCTCTTTTCTAGAGCCTGTACTGACTTCCTCCTATCTACAGAATTAAGTCCAGTTTCCTCAACTTGGCTTTCAGAACCCTCAGCGGTTTGATCCCAAGACAACTCTCCAGCTACATCTTTTCTGTCTCCTTACATTAGACTTTCTACCATCTCCCAAGCTGCCACCCTTAGCCTTCAACCACACCTTCCATCACCCTGTTCCCCATCCTATGTCCCCAGTCATTATATCTTTGAATGCCTAATGCCATGGGGAAATGCAACCTCTCCAAGGACAGACACTGCCTCAGTCCCCTCCTCTTGTCCTGCAGGGTTTAACCCAGTGACTGTATGCAATCAATGCTCAAGAATGGCTTGCTTGTTGCTATGGTTCTAGTCTGTTATCCATCCACCTGTTTTCATCTAAATCCTCTGACTGCATAGGGGTAGGAACACTGCAAGAAGGCAGGAAAAGGAACAAAGGCCTGTGTGCCTCTAGTCTTCAGGTTTATCCATTCATCCAGCATTTATTAAATGCCTACAGTGTGCCAGCACTGTGTTGAGAACTTTGCATTTATTATCTCTCCTAATATTTGTAACATCTCAGCGAGGTAGATACTATTATTAGCTTCATTAGACAAAAGGGTTAACCTAGGCTCAGAGAGGTGTATAATTTGCCCAAGGTCATACAGCTATTTGTGTCTGCTCATGGAACAAAATGTATGATTTTTCTATTACATGGCATCATCCCAAAACAAAGACCTTGCCACCAGAGAGCTGAGTTTCACAGGTTTTCTGTGAAACTCAAGAAAATAAATCATAACTCCCTGAGCATGTAAAACAAAGGAAGTACAAGTGGCTTATTCACATACAGATTTTCTTTTTTAAAAATGTGAAATGAGGAACTCTACAAACTTGGGTGGGGTTTTTAACATGGTTGGTCTAGCTGAAACAGAGGAGGAAGTGAAAATCAAAGGAAGGAATGAAACATTGATTTTGGGTGAATAACTCTTTATTATCACAGATGTTCTAGGTTTTTTCAAACTCATTAAAGTCTGTGTTCCAAACAGAAAACTTCGGGAAATTTAGGGGCTGGCCATGACAATATACTGCTCAGGTCTCCTGCCATGAGAAGATGACTGAATGCCCCAGCTACTGGTATCTGCTGTGTTCATGTCATGCCACACCTCCCCTAGGCAGCCCCCAGCCAGTGACTAAACACCACAAGGAGACTGGTCTGGACCCGTTTCTTAAGGCAGCCGTCCCTAGCCTTTTTGGCATCAGGGACCAGTTTCATGGAAGACAAATTTTCCATAGACACATGGGATCCGGGGGGATGGTTTTGAGATGATTCAATTGCATTACATTTATTGTGTGCTTTATTTCTATTAATATTATTACTACATTGTAATGTATAATGAAATAACTATACAACTCACCATAATGTAGAATCAGTGGGAGCCCTGGGCATGTTTTCCTAGAACTAGACGATCCCATCTGGGAGTAACGGGAAACAGGGACAGATCATAAGGCATTAGATTCTCATAAGGAACAAGCAACCTAGAGCCCTCACATGAGCAGCTCACAATAGAGAACTCTTATGAGAATCTAATGCCACTGCTAATAGGACAGAGGGTGGAGCTCAGGAAGTAATGCAAGCAATGGGGAGCAGCTATAAATACAGATGAAGCTTCAATGGCTGGGCCACCACTCACTTCCTGCTCTGCGTACCAGTTCCTAACAGGACACAGACCAGTAGAGGTCCATGCCCCGGGGACTGGGAATCTCTGTTTTAAGGCATGAAAGTATTCAGACAGGCTCAAGAACTCCCTCTGATCATGCCAAATACTAGAATTTAGAGCTGTACTACAGTCTGAGACTCTGCCACTAAATTTTTTTTCCTCCTCCTCTCCTTTCACAGATGTGAGACCCGCAGCAGGTCTGAAGCCTCCCTGCCTTTTCCTACTTCCTCTCTTTTTCTTCACAGGTGTTTCCTCCAATAAATTTCCTTCACAGTTAATCCTACCCTCTCTGTGTGCTTCTCAGAGGGCCCAAACTTCCACATTAGTTCATTCAGACTTTCAGATAATCACAGTGTTTTGTTTTTTGTTTTTTTAACGCAGCTTCAGAGAGTTGGAAATAATTGATCATAGAAAAACAACAATTCTCATACCCTTTGCCCAAGAAATTTCTGATTTCTGAAAAAACTCCTCAAATACCACAGCAAACAATAATTGCTATGATGAAATATTTTTATCTTTTACTCTGGAATAACCAGCTCAACAACATGAATGACTGCTCCCTTCAGAGATCAGAAAGCTGAGTCCCAGCACAGTGAGATGACCTGTGTGAAGTGCCACGATGTTAGTGAACAGGTATGGTGAACCAACACTGCCCAGCTCCTGGCTTTATAGGCACTTCACGCTGCAGCGTTATATGATTTCATGTTTCACACCAACTGCAGGACACAATCAATTCAAAAAACCTGAAGTGACAATTTTGAGTAACATAATCAGTCCATTTAAATTAAAGAAACTAATTTTTGCATAGCAAAGAAAGACCTATTTCTTGAGTGTTTTTAAACCACCTTAATTGTTGGGTCAAAGTTTTCTGTGGCATGAGGCCTCATCAGTTGCTTAATATAATCCAAGTGCCCAGGGCCATTCCAAGGCTTTAGAAACCTCCTTACAACATTGGTGAACTGTTGTTGGATGGGCTGACATTGGGATAGCCACATGGCATAATCTATATTTCAAAGGTGACAACTACAGTTGTCTTTATAAAAAGTATGTTTCAGTGATAAACTGAAGAATATAACATGTCAAAAGCAATTCAAGATAGCATTTATTTCACCCTTACAATGTGCCATGCACCATGCCAGAACCACCCTCGAGTATTGCCCAGTTTTGCAGATGAGGACACTGAGGTTGGAGACATTAAGCCATTTGCCCAATGTGTCACACTAATAAGTGATAGCGAACAGATTCAAGTCAGATTAGACAACCACTCTGCCATTCTATCTTATTCCCCTGAGCATTCCAGATATGAGCACAAAAATTCTCATTTTGGCCTCGCAATGGGGGTAAACAGGACTGAAGCCACAAATAATCCAGAATAACCACTTATGTAAAGAAATGTTTTCCAGTGCTTCATTCAAACTAGATCAACAAAGTGATACCTAAAAATGTGTTGTAGATCATTTGAGCTATGCACTAAGTAAAGGGCATTTATAATTATCTCGTTAAAGGTTTGACAACTAATGCTTCCAAAGTGCTTAGTGCATTTCAAATCATTTCTCTTAATATTTTTTTTCTGCAGATCCCTGTTATTTTGCTGACATTCTAATGGGGGAGCTTGAAAAGTGATAGGAAACTGCCCAAAGAGATGATTAAAGGGAACAGGCGTATCTCGACTTCCAATCTTGCTTACAAAGGGCTTGGTCACGTCTGTGCATGCAGCCCTTGAGTATGCCATCAGCCTCACCCACGCTGGCCTGTCTTTGACCACACTGGCCAACTTATATCAAAGGATGAATGTGGACAGTGTGACAGGCCGTATTCAATCCTTCCCATGTTAGCAAATTTAGAAAGTCATCTTCAGACTGGAAGAATACCATGGCTGCCTAACCCAGACTCAGAAAAGCGGAAACCAGAGGTCTAGGTGAAAAAAAAAAAAAGACAAAAAGAAGAAAATTCTATTCATTACTTATTTAGTCATTATTTATCCACCAAAAATATATATGGAGTGCCATTTTCGGCCAGGCACTCTGTTAGGAACTGCTGAAAACAACATACGTGTTTCTCAAGGAAAAGGGAGGGATTGAGAAAGGAAGTACCCTTTTCATCAGGCCCTGTGCTACACTGGCTACTCGCCCTCCTTCCTTGTTTTGGTCCCATGGCTGAATCCTGAGTCTTCTCAGCCAACCGTAGTTACCTACTCACTTTGCCAGCCATTTGTTTACAGCTGGATATGTGACACACTTCTGGTCAATGGCATGTAAGGGAAAGTCTGAAAGGGGTCTTCTTGGAAATACTCTCCTCCCAAATAGAAAGACAAGCATAGGAGAAGAGGCCCTTTTGCCACCTCTTCCCCTTTCTTCTTGTAGGAGATGATGTTCTGAGAATACAGAATGCATGGGGGTGATGCAGCCATAATGCAGCCATGAGGAGAAACATTGCTGAACCTTGAAGAATGGAAGAACAAACAGAAGGATGGACAGGATGTGGGTTGCCAATGACATCGAAAGGTGACATGCATCGGAGTCCAGTAAGTATGTGATCAGCTCAGATAGGCCTAATGTTTGTTAAGATTTAAGAAGTGTCAGATTTCATTAATAATATCAACAAACCAAATGAAAACTTACAGTTTCCACTTATTCTAGATCTAGCTTGTGCCAGGCAATGAGCAAAGTGCTTTTCACATTATTTTCATCAGCATAGGAGAGAAAACAGATGCTCAAAAGAGTAAGGTTGGAGAGCCACCTCATATTTACCAGAACCAAATGCAGTGTTTAAGTCTCATTCTTCCCCCTTCTTGTTTTAAGAGCCCCCTGATGTTCCCATGGGGAGCCACAGTTACCCATCCCCTGTGGTTCTGGATGAACCATCAACTTGTGGTGTCTCAGGCCCCTCTTAGATAATTGAGAAACAGTAAACACTGAAAAACTACTGATGTTCTCTCTCTCTGTATACCCCAAAGCACATTTGGCTCATTCTCTTTAACATATAAAATATAATATTTCACGTTGTTCTTTTTCCAAGGCACTACCACATTTTTTTTTAAATCACCATCTTTTTAATATATTTTTCAGGACACCACTTATTCTAGATAAATATACCATATTACTAAGGTTCTATTTGGGAGTCAAGCAAAGGTCCGACCTCCCAAATTCTTTGTGTTCTCACCACTGGCTAGCTCTAGAGGTATGTGGAGAAGGTGCACAGTTACCAGGAAACAAGAAGTTAGAAGGAAAATATGTGGAGGAAGGGTTCTCACCACTCACACCTGTTAAAGAAATATTACAAACAAGCATACACTTGGAGAACACAGATTCCCCTGCCAGGAAAGTATTGCTCATCCTTAACACTGGAAAGGAATGAAGAGATGAGCTTTGTCTAGAAAGTTTAAGAACATTTTCAGTCTGTTAATGTGGCTTAGCACCTTTCAGATTCTCACTGCTTAGACCATAGAATACAGAGGTCAGCAAACTACAAACCAAGGGCCACATCCCGTCTACCACCTCTTTTTGTAAATAAAGTTTTATTGGAGCACAGCCATGCCTACTTGTTTATGAATTGTCTATGGCTGTTCACACTACAATGGCAGCATTGAGTTTCTGTGACAGGGACAGTCTACTCCACAAAGTCTAAAATATTTTTTACCTGGTCATTTACAGGAAAAGATTGTTGGCCACTGGCCTAGAATAACAATATCAGCAATTATCATCCGTTATTCAAAATCTACGTTTATCTAGATTTAGGTCTCAGGACCACTGAAGTCGTTACCCAACCTCGTAATTCTGAAATGAAAGGAACATGGAGCTTAGAAAACTTCATTAACTCACCAAGAAAGAGCAAGGATCCAAACTCAGACTTATTTAGTGACTATTACCTGATGCCCTACTGCATGTTGGGCATGGGCTAAATACCAAGAGCACAATGGTGAACAGCACTCGAATCTCTCTTCACTCTTTGGCAAAAGGGGCAGCCCCTTCTCCATCTGCATGCGCCACCTGGGTGAGTTCTGTTCCCTTCTAGGCATCTCTGGATGCATATTTTTATTTCTGCCAATAGCAGAGATATAGGAGGTGGGGAGGGCTAATAATAGTACTCACACTCAAACAATTTCAATGTCTAAAAAGATTTTAGATACCTGACTTATTTCACTTTCACCAATGCTTTTTGTCCCCTTCAGAGAGGCAGTATCACAAAGTAGTTGAGAATGAAACTTCTGGCACCAAAATACTTGCATTTGAACTCTGTTTGCTGGATGTGTGAACTTGAACAAGTTACTCAACCTCTCTGTGCCTCCATTTTCTCATGTTTAAAATGGGGATTATAAAAGTAAATATATTTTGGGGTTATTAGGAGAATTATTTTCATAAACACATAAAGTACTGAGAATAGTGCCTATAATAGTTAAGTGTTCAAACAATGTTTGCTTTTCATATTGTTTCATGGATGAGCTCAAGAATCTTGGTCAAGACATGTAGGAAGAGGCAGAGCAAGAGATTCTAAATTTCGACCTCCTCTTCTTGATGCTAGAAATGTCCTGGAACCCAGCCTTCTCTGTCTCTGTCTCTCAGGTCTCACCATTGCCCATCACACATTCTGTTGTTCTTGTCCAAGCTGCAGGTGTTGTTCTGTGATAGAAAATGACCTAGAGCTGGAGATCAGAATGGAACACTGCACAGCAACACCCAGAGAATGAGAAAGAGAAGGAAAAAGAGAAATGAATATGAGAGCATGAGGGCCTATGCAGCATTCTGAGCAGCATCAGGACTTCACTCAGGGGTGGGAGCACCCTGGACAGGGGAATGATTCAGTGCGCCTTCAAGAAAATATGTTTTTAACTGTTTGGCCATCTGTGATGTGTGGGAAAATCAGAGAAAGTAGCTTGTTGGTAGCAACCTCAGCCTCCCCTTTGTCCTCTCAAACGATTCTGCTCTGGCCCAGATTTGCATACCATCCTGGCCCTGGCCTGATCCACCATCCCTAGAAAATAACTGTCCTGTACCTCTTTCCACCTTCAGTGTCTTATCAAACATTTCTTCCAAGCAGAATTCTCTGTGCATGGAATATTAATAAATAAACTGTTCCATGTCATTAAATTTCCAGTGATGTATTAGAGCCTATTATAGAATCAATCCCCTGGCAACTTCCTGTCTAGCTCACCCCTTAATTTGA
Source organism: Cebus imitator (assembly GCF_001604975.1). Classification (NCBI taxonomy): domain Eukaryota; kingdom Metazoa; phylum Chordata; class Mammalia; order Primates; family Cebidae; genus Cebus; species Cebus imitator. Next base: position 8,091,772 of record NW_016107328.1, read on the forward strand.
CTCTGAGTAGAGTTATTGTCCATTTACAAGGCTAAGTAAAAAGGCATAATCACGAAGATATGGCCAGAGAATGGAGAGGATCCAAATTATATACCAGTGTGAGCAGAAAGATGTCTTTAATTCAGGGGAATCAGGCTCCTTCCCTACAAAACTTTCCTCCATGTACCTTGCCAAGGGGCCTCCTTATCAAGATATTCATTTTTTAGGAGGAAGCAGCCATTTAAGACATTAACTGATAAAAGACTTAATTGGAGCCAGAAATGTGATTTAAATCCTGATTCCAATATCCATTACTATTTACCTCATTTATAAAGTGGAAATAATTATACTCACTTTACAAATATCATCACAACATTTGAATGAAAAAACATTTTTAAAGTATCATATAACACTTGTTCTATTGCAATTGATCAATAAATATTAGTGTCATTTAAGTAAACAAAGGAGGTAACAGGGTCCAGAAAACTTTGTTTTGCCGTGAATCTGCTAAGCAATCAATTGGAAGGAATGTCCAGATGACATTTTTTGAAAGCATTCCTCTCTGTCTACCTGTCATCTCCTGGCAGCTGGTGTCCAGGTGCCCTGATGCCCTGGATGCTGCATGCAGAGTTGGGTGATACAGTGAAATAAATGAGATGCACCCATGACCTCTCTAGGAACAAGAGATTGAAGGGGTCCTTTCTTAAGACCACTCTCTCTGAGTGAGGATCTGAGAAGGCAGAGGTGATGGATAAGGGAGTAGAGATTAAAATGGCAATGGACAAGTAGTGGGAGATTTATGTGTCCACAAACAGCTAAATCATCATCCTCACTCACTGAGGCATCCTTTTATGTCCATGGCTGCCTTGCCCTGTGAACCAGCCTTTGGATAAGATAATAACAACAACACAGCGCCTGTGTATTCAGCACTTATTAAGAGCAAGACAACCTACTAGGGGTTTTACTTACGTTCTTTCTTTTAAAACTCCCTCAATTCCCATGAGGTTGGAACTCTAATGATCTTCATTTTGTACATGAGGAAATAATCTGCTTGAGATCACTAGCAAAGTTGTGAATTAAAGTCAAGGTCGCCTGTGTTGTATTTTCTGGTTGGTAACATGCTAGAGCATGTGCAACCCAATAAATGATGACAATGCTGATCAAGGTAAGGAGACAGCCATGGGTTCCAGAGCGGTAACTTAAAGACATCCTTGTCTCCTTAGCACCTCTCTCTGAATTCTCCCCTTAGTCTTCCCTCCTTCCTGGGACCACCAAATTCCTATCTTTTCCATTCTTCTTTCAATTCTAGCTCATCTAGTCGGGAGAAGTTGTGACAGTTACTAAATCATGAGGAGAGGTTCTCATGATTCAGAGGTTCACTGAACCGCTAATGCCTCACCCTACTCTAGTGAGGAAATGTAGCTTTCACATACTCTCTAAGGAGTCAGGGGACTGCGTTTGAGTGCATTCATTTGTCACTGATTACCTGACCTTGGCCGAGTCACTTGATCTCAGTGAGTCTTAGTGGATAATCAACACTTGTTCTACAAACACATCACATTCTCAGAAGGTGGTTGTGACGTCACCTCTTTCTACTACCTTCTCTCATCACATACTCTTTCTTAACAGATTCTACTTCCACTCTACTCTCTCATGTATAGTCCAAAAGCCCAAAGTAATAGCATCTTTTGGAAGAACATCTTCCCAAGTCTCTAAGCTCGTCTGGTGCAGTCAGTACTCTGTACAAGTCCTTTCTTCTGAGAAAGCACAGTGATTTAGTATGTCCAGTTCTCAAACTTGAGTGGGCATCAACATCCACTGAAAAGCTGTTAAAACTCAGATTTCTGGCCTCTACTGCTAGAGTTTCTGATTCAGTAGGTCTGGAGTGAGGCCAAGAATTTGCATCTCTACCAGTTTACCCATTGATGCCAATGCTGCTGGTCCTAGCACCATTTTAAGAACCACTAGTATAGTTTTTTTGTTATTAAGCAGGCACCTTCACAGCCAAAAAGAATTGGTCAAACTACCTGAAGTTGCTGCTCAGCTCTTCCACTTTCTAGCTGAGTAACCTTGGGCAGGTCAATTTCTCTGAGCCTCAGTCTCAATCACCATTAAGTGGAGATGATAACAATGCATATCTCACAAAGTTATTGCAACTACTGGGGGAGTTCCTTCACATAGAGCCTTCAGAGTTCTACCTCGCCCTTAGCAAATGCTTAATATTTATGAGTTGTTAAAATTCCAGGGGTTTTAAAGCCCCTGCGATCAACTATCCTGCATTTTCTCGCTAGGCTTCACTGTACAACCCCCAGGAAAAAAAAAAAAAAAAAAAAACTATTGTAATTATTGAATGTATCTCTATACCAGGAGCTTCCCAGAGATGCAGGCAAGCTTCAGAGTAAACCAGTAATTAGAGAATAACTATGAATCATTCCCAATCTCTGGGCTAGTGGCCAAAGTTGAGGCTATTTAGTTTTTTTCTGTAATGAAAGAGCTCATGACACAACAGTGAAAATGCAAAATCTGGACCTGATTAACCTAGTGGGGTAACCTCAAGCAAGTTCAATGCAATTTCCAGGCCTCAGTTTCCTCAGCTGCTACATGGGAACAATAATGTTCACCTCGAACTGAATGAGCTGTTAGCCTGTTTTGTGAGCTATGTCCTTCTAGTTGTAAGAAACCTAGCAGCTACCCAAATGTTTGTGTCTATTACTAATCCAGGCAATCAAGGTGCCACCACTGATCACCTGAGTTCAGCCACTGCTCCCTGTCCCTTGACTCTGCTGCCACCTGAATTCTGTCACATAATGAACCCTCATTTCTGCGAAAGTCCAGGCTCCCTGTATTTCCAGTGAATGCCATTGGCCTATGTACCCAGCTACAGGCCACTCTAAAAAAGTGATGTTTTGCAAAGACTGGACAGAACCACAAACCTCACAGGAGACAAAGTCCATAATTGGGTGCCCATTTTTCTTCCCCTTCTCCTCCAAAAGTCAATTACATTAGTCACTAGTCATGCTTTGAAAAACCTCCAAAAATCCCACAGGAAAGCACCACAAATTGTTTTTATCATTTTGTTCCATTTCTCCTGTTTGCTTAGTAATCCTGGCAAATAGCGTTGTACAAACAAAAACCTTTTAGTTCTGTTGGGTTCTTGCCTGTGACACTAGGCTCAATGTTAAGGTCCAGGGGTAGGTGGAAAAAGTGCTTTGGATTTAAACTTCCTTATAAATGGGCTTAAAACAAAAATGAAAGAACATTTAGCAGTCATTTCTTTATTTATTTTAAAAATATTGAGTGCTTACTGGGTGGGGTGGCAGGCACAGTTCTTAGCTGTTCAGAATGTAACGGAGAATATACCATAGGCTCTGCCCTCTTGTATCAATACCCAATCAAATCATATTCTAGATGATAGAAATAATTAATTGCAGAGTATTTGGCCAGGAAACACTGGCTCTGTCTCCTTCAGTAGTTTAATTTGTATTGGTCAATGTATGAGTATGGAAGGACAAAACTTTAAAAAGATATCTACCTCTTGCTTTTTAATTTTTTTTTTACTGTCAGAAGAAATAATGACTCTTCACAAATCAGAAAACAAGTAATGGAAAACATTTTACCTAATTCCTTTTAATCGGCTACATTAAACAGCTATTCGTATGTTTATTTATTCCTTCAGTCAATCAATGTTTGTTTTCTGAGACTTTTTATACACCAGGTACTAGAGATATAACAATGAATGAGACATGCTCCCTGCCCTCCAAGACCTGTTAGTCCACGAGGGCCAGACAATTACCATTCAGAATGGTGAATGGTAGTATGGTTTTTAAGCTGCTGCATGACCATTGGGCAAAAGTAGCTTGCTCCTCTAGACCTCTCCCTCACCATCCTCCGAATCTTGCTTTGTCCCTCTGAAAGAGCATTGTATCTCATGTACTCTCAGTAAACCTGACTCCATATGAAAGCTGTTTTTTATTACCATTACCATTATCAATACGATGATGATGATCATCATCATCATAATCATCACCAACTCCGTTAGGACCTTTGGCCCACAAATACATCAGAATGTGTTTACTGAGTGTAAGTTAGTCTGAGGCATCAGAATCTTTTATTTTTATTTATTTTTTTCAACTTTTACTTTAGGTTCAAGGGAACATGTGCAAGTTTGTTATATAGGCAAACTCTTGTCACGGGGTTTGTTGTACAGATTATTTCATCATCCAGGTACCAAGCATAGTACTCAATAGTTGTTTCTTCTAATCCTCTCCCTCCTCCCACCTTCCACCCTCAAGTGGCCCCACTGGCTGTTGTTCCCATTTGCGTCCATGTGTTCTCATCACTTAGGTCCCACTTACAAGTGAGAACACGCCGTATTTGATTTTCTCTTCTTGCGTTAGTTTGCTGATGACGGCTGCCACCTCCTTCTGTGATCCTGCAAAGGACATGATCTCATTCTTTTTATGGCCACATAGTATTCCATGGGGTATATGTACAACATTGTCATTATCCAGCCTACCATTAGTGGGCACCTAGTTTGATTCCATGTCTTTGCTATTATGAATAGTGTTGCAATGAACATATGCGAGTGTGTGTCTTCATGGCAGAATGATTTCTATTCCTTTGGGTATATACCTAGTAATGGGATTGCTGAGCTAAATGATAGTTCTGTGTTTTGATCTTTGAGGAATCACCACACTGCTTCCACAATGATTGAACTAATTCGCACTTCCACTGACAGTGTATAATTCTTTTTTCTCTGCAACTTTGCCATCGTCGGTTATTTTTATACTTTTTTTTTTTCTTTTGAGACAGAATCTTACTCTGTCACCAGGCACCAGGCTGGAGTGCAGTGGCACAATCTCGGCTCACTGCAATCTCTGCCTCCTGGGTTCAAGCAATTGTCCTGCCTCAGCCTCCCAGGTAACTGGGACTACAGGCACATGCCACCACTCCCAACTAATTTTTGTATTTTTTAGTAGAGACAGGGTTTCACCATGTTGGCCAGGAAGGTCTCGATCTCTTGAACTCATGATCTGCCTGCTTCAGCCTCCCAAAGTGCTGGGATTACAGGCCTGAGCCACTGCACCCGGCCATTTTTATACTTTTTAAATAATAGCCATTCTGACTGGTGTAAGATGGTATCTCATTGTGGCTTTGATTTACATTTCTCTAATGATCAGTGATATTGAGCTTTTTTTTCATAAGCTTGTTGGCTTCATATGTTTTCTTTTGAAGTGTCTGTTCATGTCCTTTGCCCATTTTTTTAATGAGGTTGTTTGTTTTTTTCTCAAAGATTTGTTTAAATTCCTTGAAGATACTGGATACTAGACCTTTGTTGGATACATAGTATACAAATATTTTCTCGTGTTCTGTAGGTTGTCTGTTTACTCTGTTGATAGTTTCTTTTACTGTGCAGAAGCTTTTAAGTTTAATGAGATCCCATTTGTCAATTTTTGCTTTTGCGGGGTGTCAGAATCCTGAGCCTAAGGCAACTTCATCAGTCACAGCCAAAAGCACTAGAGAAAAAGGGAACTTTGTTGAGGTTTAGCCCAAAAGGGAAATCATCATCACATCAGCAGCTGCTTCTTGCTGACCTGGCATGAATGGACCATGTACTCTGGATAGGCACTTTACAAAAACCACAGAACTTTGCCAGCTTAGAGTTTCCAAATTGCCCCACTGGCTTTCCCTGAATTACCATGGCTGATGCTATTCAATGATTCTGTGTGGGCCATTATGCCACCACTATCAGCTAAGGTAATAAGAAAGTCTTTGTTAGTGTCATTCTAGTTTTACAGCTTTCTATCTGCAGTGCTGTATTTTCAGGTTCTCTTACCTCTCTAGTCTTTTTCACACAGTCCCTGCAGGGATTTTTCTTTCTGCTATGCAGTCCAGGCCACTCCAGACTTTTCTTGCTTTCTTCCGTGAATGTCACAGACTGGCACTCTCCACAGCCTTAGCTCCAATTAATTCTTTGTTTGATTTCCAGCCAACAGCCAGCAACTCTTTGGGTTTTACTCCTGGTTGCTTAAATAAATAAAGCAAATGTTAATTTGTTCTCAATGATTAAGTGCAGAGATCGTGTAACTGAAAATACTAATGATTTTCTAAGTGTCCACACTAGCACAGTAATGGTGTTGGATTTAGTTCATGTTTGGTGTAGTGGAGGGAAACGGATGCTCTTACTTTAACATTTTTTATTTGATTTGATTCTTCCAATAGCCTGGTAAAGTAGACAGTACAGGAATTATTGTTTATGTTTCACAGATGAGGAAACCAAGAAACATTAAATAACTTGAACGCTGCACAGGTCAGGAAAAGGTAACCACAGCTAGAACTCAGTAAACCTGACCCCCTGTTCTATGAAACTGTTGTAGGTGGTTCCATGTCCCATCGTGTTCTCCTGTGGAATAATAACACTTCATGTGATGTATTAATATTTGCTTAAATATTTTCTGTGTTTTCCAGAATGGCTTCCATGGAACAGCAGTTGTGTGAAATGCACTATAGGAAAAGAGTCCTATGGTCAAATGACTATAATATGCTGTATACTGCACCCATTTCTTGGAAAGTCAGTACCTTAGTTAGCATATGAAAGCCTCTGAGAAGTCCTGCAGCAGTATAAGACTTGGAAATTTATTTTGACCTAGTATTGTCAAAATACATTTGAGCATGAGGAGACAAGAGTGAAAGCAGAGACACCATATCCCAGCAATACAGAAAAGAGACGAAAAGTGTTTGTGCAAAGGAGGATGGCAGCAGAGGTGGTAAGGAGCAGGCGGGTTCTGAATATTTCAAATTCAGAACCAATCAGATTTGCTGATGGATAGGATATAGGGTGTAAGAAAATGAGAGAAGTCAAGGATGACACTGAGATTTTTAGGCCTGAGCTACACATGAAGAGAATTTTCACTTCCTTCAGGAAGCTCTCCCTGGAATAATAACCACACCCTTACCATCATAACCCCTTACTACATCATTATATCTTTGTTGATGACATTTTTGACAATGGCTGAGTTTGTCATTTTTGCTTGCTATTGTATCTCCAGTGCCTAGCCCAAGGTAGGCACCCAATAAATATTTGTTGAATGCATGAATGGACAGAGACTATCCAGTGGTAGTTGCTTAAATTGTAGCTACCCTATTATTAATCAATCTAATATGCAGGTAATATTAAGAGAAGGTGACTAATTGATTTAATATGCTCAGCAAACTGACACAAGAACAGAAAAGCACCACATGTTTTCACTCATAGGCGGGTGTTAAACAATGAGAACACATGGACACAGGGAGGGGAGCATCACACCCTGGGGTCTGTCAGGGGGAAATAGGGGAGGGACAGCGGGGGGTGGGGAGTTGGGGAGAGATAGCATGGGGAGAAATGCCAGATATAGGTGATGGGGAGGAAGGCAGCAAATCACACTGCATGTGGGTACCTATGCAACAATCTTGCATGTTCTTCACATATATCCCAAAACCTAAAATGCAATAAAAAAAATGCAGTGCGGGGCTGGAGAAAGGTGGAAGAGGAATAACTGCTAACAGAAAACAAAACAAAACAAAAAAGACAGTCAGAAGTTCCATTTCTAATGAGAGCCATGCCCATATGTTTCTGAGTTGGCCTTGAGCAAGTCCCTTCACCTCTGACACCCATTCTTTTCATGCTACTCAAAAATAGATAAGACAATATGGTTTTCATCAGCCCTGCACCTTGCTGCCCATGGGTCTAAGTGGAAGCAATAGCTTGTATCTTCGGTAATGTCATGCAGCACTCTTCAAGACAGAACCTGTCTGATTTCATGTTCCATTCTCTAGCACAATTTAAGTCCTGTAGGTAGCAAGAAAAGGGGAATACAATTGTTGCTGAAGTCACCAAGAAGACTTCCTGGAGGTTTTCTTTCTTCCTCCTTCCAAGACCTTTAAGTAGCAGATGAATACAGTGGTGTGTGGTAGAGAAAAAAAAAAATCTTTTACGGTTTGTACTACTCTGGTTTAATTGACAAGACTACAGTAGGAACCTGAGCCTTTTCTACCCCCTAAAGGACCATTGAGCAAAAGCTGCTCCCTCTTCGATGTATCACCATCCACCTGAATCTTGCCTTGCCTGTCTGAAAGAGTCCTTCTTTTCCCCTCCAGTTAGGAATGCACACACATACATATCCCATCTGGACATTTTTTGAACCATTCTCCCTAAAAACCAACCTTGGGTTCTTGGATCTGGCCAGCTTGCACGGACAGTAGCTTCACGACAATGCATATACAGGCCCACAAGGTTTCATAAGCTCTGTTTCAATGAGGGTAAGGCTCTTTTGGGTAAGGCTACCCGGAAAGTGATTTTTAGTTTCAGTTCATTTATTTTTGTTTTCCACCTGGCTGCCCAGGGCAAACAACTAACCAGAGAGGTTTTCCCTCTGGGGACCATCCTCTCTATCATTGGTTGCCTTGGTACAAACGTTGTACGTGTCTCCTAATGCTGAGGCCCTGCTAGACTATTTCTTTCCCCAGAAGAGGTCACTACCTGATTAAGAAAAACCGTAGCTTTTGTCCAGCCCCCAGCCCATCACTGCCACTCAACGCACAATTCTCTATGGCTAATATCCAAACCCAAAAGTCACCCACTCTTTCCTAATGTTGTTACCATTTATTATCATTGCTCTGTGAAAAATATTCAGGGTGCCATCTGCTTATTACTTCCAGTCTACCATGACAATTTTTTAAAATTTCCCCCTCAAAATGACCCTCTGCTGGTACCTAGCCTAGTTTATAGGTGAGAAGACTGAAGGACAAAGAGATGAACCGGCTTACACAAAGACTATTGACAGCAAAGTTTACATGAGAGTCTTTATCTCCTGATAACTTGTTCAGGTGTTGAAAGAGAAGGTGCCAGAATTTCATTGGCTGAGCCATTCTTCTAAAAAAGGAGGGGAAAAACTGGAACATGTGAACAATTCAAGGTGAGAAATGTCATCCTGTGAAAATAGACAGGAGCTGGCTCGAAAGCCAATGGTTTAGCTAGAGGGCACCTCAACAGTCTTTCTGGCTCTAGGGTTCCTTAAAAACAATGGAAACTAGGACACACACACAAAAAAATGACAGCAGAAGACCTCACCTACCCTTGCAGCCAGTCACAGGGACAAGATCAAAGGGAGGCCAATGCATCATGGATCCTTTTTCATTGAATGAAGTGTCTGCGACATGTAGTATGTCACTCTGAGTTCTTGGTTTCAAGTTACATATGCAAAAAAAAATTGGGAAAGAGGGGTTGGTGACTTACTGGAAGTTTATCAGATATTCACAGCAACAGAAGACTTAGAAAACAAGAACCCTATATAGCAGTCTGGATGATAAAAGAAGAGGAAGCTCAACAATAATCTTGTAGGAAGAAGGAAGAAAATCGCTGAATACCATTCTGCAGCTGCCTGTACTGTGAATAAATTTTATGTGCGTATTTAGCTTTGGGACATAGGTTCAGGCTTCAAAATCCCAGAAGCAAGTCACACAGTCAGGATTCAAAACCCAGAGGCAAGGTGGCTGAGGAATATAATGGGCCAAACTCTGGGTATTTGCTAAACTCTATCAACCTAGAGATGAAGAGAGGGAGGATTTAAAGTCTCTGACATCTGTGATAAGTAGAGGCCACTATTCTCTAACAATACCACAAAAAAGAGGCTCTGTACCAACCAGGAAGGAGTCTGCATGCTGGACAGCTCCCAAAATTAAAGTCTACAAGAGCCCACTACGCAGCAGGCTGGTATGCATCCCTGTAAGTTTAGTGGTTCTTCCAGAGCCCTAGAAGATACAGAACACTATAGCATCCATGGTTCATATAAATAATAGCTATGATTTAGTGATTCACCTACTGTGTAGTGAGCAAAATAGGTACTATATTCATATAGTATCATATTTTATTTTCACAACAGCCCTATAATGGGTTTTGTTGATTCTGCTTTATAGAAGAGGAACTTGAAGTTCAGAAAGGCAAGATATTTCTAGAGTCAAACAATTTGCAAGGAGGATTAGAACTCAGATCTAGTTTTCTGTGCAAAGCTGCAGCTCTTTCCGCTACCTGTTACTGTGCTCCCCAGACTAGAGAAGGCAATCCTGTATTTCTGTAGCAAGCACAGAAGAAGGATGATGGCTCCACAGGAGCCAAGTTGGAAAGATCATTTTTGAGAAGAGTTTGAACCAAGTTGGTGTCTTAGGTCATCCAAAAAAATAAATAAATAAGAGGAAAGCAATATACTACTGGAATAACCCCGACAACACATCACTTTCCATTTTTATGTATTATTATATGGCTTCAACAATAAATAGGCAAGTATTTGTTGAGTAAGATTGTATTAGATTCTATGGAGGGTAAGAGAACATATAAGTCAATATCTTTCTCTCTTTTCATTTAACTACCTTGAAATCATGTTGTTTTTCCTATATGCTTAAAAGATAACTAGCAGTTTGAATTATATACTTTCAGATATTAAGCAACAAGGGTCCTTTGGAGGGATAGTCAGGAGAGTTTCACAAAAGCAGCAACACCAGGAACCCCCACTGAATATTAGGTTTGAACAAGTGAAATCATGATGGGGGGCACACCTGGAAGAGGACTGCTAAAGTGAAGGCACAGACACAAGAGAAGACTGGCTGACCTGGAGCTTAGAGTTCATAATACCATGTAGTAAGAGAAAGAATTAAAAAGCAGGTTGAGCTGGGTATGTGGCATGCACCTACAGTTCCTGCTAACCAGGAGACTGAGGCAGAAAGATCCCTTGAGCCTAAGAGTTAAAATCTATCCTGGGTAACATTGCAAGAACTTGTTTCTTAAAGAAAAGAAGAAAAAGGGGAGAAAAAGTTTAAGGGTATAAAAGCAGGTTGAAACAAGTAAATGCAGAGATTTTTGAATCATAGGCAAAGGGCCTTGACATTTATATGACAGGTGATAGGAATCTGAAGAAAATATTTGAACTTGTTCATATGTCTAGTACCTACTGCAATGTTTGGGCTCTACCAGGTATGTTTGCTAAGTGAGCAAATGAGTGAATGAATGCTATGTATAGAATGTGCTGGCATGGAAAGGGTTAAGAGTGTATTGCAGTGGCAGTCTGGATGGTATAGGATGGTGTTGGTTGATGTAGAAAAGGTATGAAAAGTTTGGAAGCAATGAAAAAGGTACTGTGAAAGGAAAAAAAAAAGATTATACTTCACCATTATTTCCTGAGTGGTAATTTACATGAAAACAGGGGAAATTTTTCTAATAACCTCTAAATTCGAGAACTCATAACTTACCAGTAGAGCTCAAGATGCTTATACATCTTTCTGGCAGTCAAAGATCTAGTCAGGGGAAGAAAATGAGAAGCATATTTTTAAAAGCAGAAAGTAAAAAAATTAAAATGTGTGTTAAACTTTGGCAATAATATTTCACTGTTTCTCTAACTAGATAATTGAAGCTCAATTTACTAATGGTCAATGGAGAAACACAGGTCTTATTATTCCTAGTTTGCAGACAGGAATACTGAGGGTCAAAGAAGCCAGACATTTCACAATGACTTGATTCCAAGTAAATTTATTCTAAGACCATTTTTATTTTGGTTTTTTTTTTTGTTTTGTTTTTTGATTATTACCACATGTCACAAGACTTGAGGAAGAAAAGAGAAGGAAAGATGAGAAAGATTCAATCCTAGGAAGCCTCCAAGGTAGATATCTCCACAAATACATGATGGGACTGTATTACAGTGAGGACTCATAGTTGAGTGTATGTAAAACTTTTCTCTCTACACAGGTATAGCACCCTCCTGCTTACCTGGGAGAATTTGCAGTGAACGATAATCCATTTTCTCTCAAGAGAGTCAGTAAATTGATTTTGTTTGTTTGTTTGTTGCTTTTGAAATGCACAGACTGCATGTATGTAGTTGGTGCTTTTTTACAAGGCCCTGTTGGGTCAATAAAGGCCCACCTTTTCCATTTCTCCTCCCTGCATCATACAATCGTCACATTCCAGCAGATGCTAGGGAACTCTCACCCAAGTCAATAAGCCCTAGAGTTACCTAAAGCTACAATCATTCCCATCGAACAAGATCTTGCAGTTTGGAACAAGTCCCATAGCTTCAGCAATCTGGTTTCTTAGCCAGGGCCAAGAACACTAATTTCCCCTCTCTGGAAGGTTTAGAAACCTGGGAGAAGGTGTTCCTTGTGCTTTCCGCATCCTTATTCATGACACAGGATCTGCTGAAGAGATGACTGAAGCTTCATAAAATCTTTATGGGACACAGTGGAGCAGAAAGGCTTTGAGCCACCGTCGCCTTCATAGAGTCCAGCTGCTGCCATCAGCTCTGCAATAAAAGCTGAACAGAATGGCTGGCCACATCCCACAAGTAATGCTTCTTCATTATGATTCATTCAGGGCCACTGAGTTCCACTGACAAGCTGGGGTAGTCCAGAGGCCGTCTCAGCCAAAACTACCTACTTCTTGGAAATTATCACCTAAGAAATGTGCTTGAGCTTTAAGCCCCAACAGCTGGTTGCATCTCTACAGGGCACTACTGAAGTTCATATCTCTTCACCTGCAGCACTGACTGCCTTTTCTTCAGTCCTCTGCTAACCCACCATTCAACCTTGCTCCTCTAAAAAAAAAAAAGAAAAGAAAAGAAAGAAGAAAAAAAGCCTTCTTCTGAAACAAAAACCCAGGGTGAATAGGATGCATACAAACTATGATAGCCAGGCATGCTGGCTCACACCTGTAATCCCAGCACTTTGGGAAGCCAAGGCTGGTGGGTCACCTGAGGTCAGGAGCTCGAGACCAGCCTGGCCAACATGGTGAAACCCCATTTCTACTAAAAATACAAAAATTATCTGGGTGTGGTGGTGGGCACCTGTAATCCCAGTTAATTGGGAGGCTGAAGCAGGAGAATAGCTTGAACCCACAAGGTGGAGGCTGTGGTGAGCCAAGATTATGCCACTGCACTCCAGCCTAGTAAACAAGAGGGAAACCCTGTTTCAAAAAAAAAAAAAAAAAAAACAACCATTATAGACTAGTGCAGCCAGACAGAATGGAGCAGCGTAATGGTGATCATTGATGAATCATGGTTATGCAGGATTTTGCTCTCATTCCTACAAGCGACTCAAGTTCCCAAAGATGTCATCCTTCTCTTTAGCCAAGTTCATCATACAAAGCTTTTTCTTTTTTATGTGTAACCAGAAGTGAAAATAAAAGGGAGGGGGTGGGGAAGATTGAAATTATTGCCATAGATTATTGGGAAAGGAACTTGGTAAAGCCGTTGTGAAGAATAATTAGGCAGTATTCATCAAAACCTTAAAAAGTACAGGCCCTTTAAACAGAAACACCACTACTAGCTATTTATTCTATGCTGACAGGAACAGAGCTAGGGGTTGAGATTATAGAGTTAAGGTGCTCTGAGCTTTATGGTAAAAATACTAAGAGACCGTGGATTATGGACATGGCAGCCCTGTGAACGACGACCCATAGATGCAGAAAGTAGAATGCTCCAAACTCTGTCCATGAGAGGAGGGCCATGCCTAGCAAAGCCCAGTGAGAACCCACAACTTTGTTACAGTGATAACTGCAGGATTCTCAGTGTGCTTTCAGTCATCCCCAAGTGCTTCATCCCACTGCTCCAGAAATGAAAAGTGCTTGGCCTTGCTCTTGGAACTAATTAAGACCTTTAAGACAAGAATCCTTAAGGGGATTCCCTGAGACCAAGAATAGGCATTTCCTATAATCATGATCAGCTATTTCTCACTCTCTATCAGACCAGTGAAAATGACCAAAGCAGATAAAGAGAATGAAATAAGCTAGAACTCAAGACCATGGAGTTGTACTGAGGCAGAGGCTGTCCTAAGACCCAATACAATGGAGTTCTCCCTCTCACTTTGTGTTTTGCCTCTTCTGAAAGCTCTCCTAGCTAAAGATGTATACAAAAGCATACACACAGGTCCTACTCACATACACTCAGACACATACATCCATGCATGTGCACAGATTCTCCCAAAACATATATTATTGTAAAATATCAGAAGGAAATGACCTGTGAATTACTATAGCAGCACTTTTCCTTCCAAGCCAAAATTGTATTTGAGTCAGTGTCTGTGGCCCAAATGCTATGTCACTGAGTGAGAATTTCATACGGCTGTGTGGGAAACTGGTCCGTAACCATGATTGTTAAGAGCATTTAGCGTTCTAGCTGCAGCCATTCTGACATCTGTCTTAGAAATACATCAGGAGCTAATGGTAGAAAAAGAAGCAGTGTCATTCAGCTTAATTGGGCAATGGTTAGGACATCCTCCAATAAAGAAAGTAAGCAGGAAAACTGTGCCTGACCTCTCTGGGGCTGTTTATGAGTCCTGGGTTCAGGGATACACAGGATAAATATATCTGAAGTTGCCTAACCTCCTGGTCTGATTTAATTAGTAAACACTTTCAAAGGGATCAAGCTGACTTCTGAGACAAAGTCTACCACATACCGCAAAGGTGGGCAAATCAATATTTAAAGGGCACATCCGTGTAGGTGGAGGGTGGAGGGAAATAGATTAGAAACAGAGATGGGTTTACTTTGGGAGCTCTGTTGTGTAACTGCCCTTGACCTTGCCCCTTCCAGTGGCTAAACTTGTCCCTTCTCCAGGGCTTTTGTGGGACCTCTTCACTAGACATAGCCACCCAGCCTCAGAAAGAAATATACCAATATACGGATTCACTTAACCTTATTATAGTCATGTCAGGGTTCTGCTCATAGAATATTACAATGGTCTTGAACATCAGGGCTGAACAAGATCTACTTAAGGGTCTAGAACTAAACACTGCTATTCATCAAACTTGTATTAACATACAAATCACTACTAAAGTTTTTTTTTTTTTTAATCTAGCAATGATATAACCTAAAGGACTGACTCTTCAATGGTGGTGTTTCAGAAAACACCAGCCATTGTCAACTGCACTTCTGCAAAAGACCAGCCCTGTCTGTGGCATTTCCAGACTCTTTATGCTTTTCCAGTGGCTTTTAGCCAATTATCACATAGTTCCCCACCACACTGTGCTGGGACAGCAACTAACAAGACTTCCCAGGTCACACAAAGGCTTTGAAAGAATCAAAGTGCATGCCGCACAAATGAGCTATAATCAGTTCCACCTCCACTGTTAACGCTCTGGAGAACCTGGCATAGAGAGATTTTCATAACTGGGTTTAAAACTAGGAGTCACACTTGGAATTGGAGTTCAATTCTCTGATGTGGTTCAGATGGGAGACTAATATGAACTTCTTAATATACTTTATTTCACATATCAGGAGGGAGATGAGGCAGGGAAGTAAAGAATACCATTCTTGGAGCACCTGCTGAATTCCAGGTATGATATTCTAGGGATGATATGCTGCTGTCCATTCACTGCCTCACTTAATCCTCATGGCAGACATGCAAACTAGGTATTTTTATTCCTATTTCACAGAGAAAGCTGAGGCTTAAGTACTTCAGATGGGCTACACACAATTCAGTCTGTTTTGTTTTTGCTGTTTGATTTGTTGGTCGGTTTTTTGTTTTATTTTGTTTAAGTTTTTGTTCGTTTTGCTTTGTCATTTACACATTAATCATTCATTCAGCAAAAATTGTAAAATACTCGAAGACAATAACTTTGTCTGAATTTATCCCTCTTTATTCCCAACATTCATCTGAGTGCTAGACTCATATTCATTCATTTATTCATTCAAAACATATTTACTATACAACAGGAATACAGCAGTGAACAAAATCAAAAAGGTGCTTGTTATTATGAAGCTTACATTTTAGCGAACAAAGACAATCAATTAATAAATAAGCAAGTTGAAAAGATGTAAGGAAGAAAAGAAGGAAGGGAAGGAGGGAGAGAGGAAGGAAAGAAGGAAAAAGGGAAATTATGAAAAAGTGAGGCATATCAAGCAGAAAACTGAGATTGGAAGATGTGATGGAGATGATACCTCGAATTGAGTATTCAGAACAGGATTCTCAAAAAAAAGGAGAACTTCAAACTTAAACTTGAATGAAAAGAAAGAGGAAGCCACAGAAAATCAAGGGGAAGATATTGTAGCCAAAGAAACTGCAAAACCCTGACATGGAAAGGAAATTTAAGGGGAAAAAAAACAGAAAAAAAATGAAGGTGACTAGCAAAGGTCAGTGATTCAGAGAGAGAGAGTCACAGAAGATGATGTCAAAGAGATGGTTAGGAGCCAGGTGACATAGGACTTTGTAAGCCACAGTAAGAATCATTCATCAAATATGTGTTGAATGAATAAATGCACAGGCCTTGGAGAACTATGAGAATGTAAGGGCCAGTAGCCTTTTAGGAATTTATACTTGCATCAAAAAGACAAATCCATATTCACTAATTCAAGAACTGTTTCCTGAGGCCCTATGGCATGCTGGGCATTGTGGTTGATACAGGGGCACGAGAGTGAATAAGCCATCAGTTCACAGGTTTCAGGGAAGAGACAAGACCATGGTCAGAGTAACAGCTTCTTTAATTTGAGAAAACACTATATGAGTACATGGAAAACATCTAACTCAGCCTCAAGAAAAGTCAAGGAAAGACAGCATATAAGTTACAGCCAAGATAAAAAATTCAGAGATGCGTTGGTCCCTATAGGCTAGAAAGGTCAGAGAAAGTTGGCATAGAGAAAGTTAGACTTGAGCTGGATCTTCAGGAGCAGAATTTGTTGGTAAGAGGGAGGAATTCCAGGTTGAGTAACAAATACACACAGGTTTGAATCAAAGGTCAGCACCTTGATGAGGCATGCAAAGCTCTCCAGTCTCTGCTTCTAAGCAACAGCTTCCCTGCACACACACATCAACTCCCATGCTCATCCTCCCTCTCTGCTGAAATGCAGCTGAAATGGCCTGCTACTCATCCCCCAAATTACTTAATATCTTGGTCACTGGGAAATGAAGGTCTGATTCTCACTCCAGCTACAAAGACTATGTACATCTTACTGATGGTTGAAAATCCCCAGGGCTACAAAATTCCTAATTTTACCAGTTTTTCTTTCTCGACAAAGCGATTCCTCCCTAAATGCAATAGAAGTCTGCTTCCTTGGTGCAGCTATTCCTTGATCCTAATTATGTTTTTCCCCTGATCCTATCTTAGAAGTATGTTGGCCAACTATTTCTGGATAAGAATCACTATCATGACCTCAGAGGCACGTACAATAAGCATTAATTCCTCACTTATGAAGGTATGGGCTAGCTGGGAAGGCTCTGGAGCATGCTGCAGGGTGGTGTGAGGTAGCTGTGCTCCACATGTTTCTCACCTTGTCTGGGACCAGTGGGTCAAGTGGGGCAGGTTATCACAGCGATAGCAGAAGTATAGGAGAATGAGTGGAAACATGAGTTGTTCCTTATAGGGCCAGAATTGGCACTCTGCAACATCCACCTACATTTCATTGGCCAAAGCAAGCCACAGATCTAAACCGAAGGCAAAGGGAAAGGAAAATACATGCTGCCTGTTATACGGCTATGACAAAATGGATGCAATGGGGCAAGAATTGCAGCCAAACATTGAACCAACCACAGAAGTCACAAATTATTCAGCTCACTTTTCCTACTAATTTCAGATCTCAGAAGGTGGAGTTTATGTTCCTACAAACATCTTTGCTTTTCAAGCTAAGCTTTCTCAACTGCTTACCCAGCAGGTTTTCAGAGTCTTTCTCTCCCCACTGCCCTGATCTGAGCACATTTAGTTCATAAACATTCGTAGCCAATGTTTGTGAATATTTCTAGTAATCAAATGTGGTCATGGTATTGTCTTCCAGAGTGGCTTTGCCAGTGAGAGCCAATGGGTACATATGTTAGGATTTGATGCCTAACAAAACATTCTAAAAGTTAGCTCACACTTCTAGAGTTCAGGTAATTCTTCTGGTCTGGATTGGGCTTGGTGATTTCAGCTGTGACCATTCATGCGTCTGCATCAGCTGCAGATCAGCTAGACATTGGCTGGTCTAAGGTGACCTGGGCTAGTACAGGTGGGATTTCTCTCAACACTATTTGTCTTCCTCTAGAAGGCTAACCAGGACTTATTCACATGGCTGTATCGGGGTTCCACAAGTTCGAGAATGGAGACTACATGTTTGAAAAATGGGCTCAAGTGACACAACCTCACTTCTACCATATTCTAATGGTCAAAGCAAGTCATGGGGCCAAACCAGAATGAAAAATAGCTGGAACCTCAGAAAGGAGAAGCTGGAACATACAGTGATTTCTGCAATTCCACAACAGGAGTATTCTGTACTGTATGTTCACGAATGCATTGAATATAACCAAGCTTGCCTTAGGTTTTGGCCCATCACACACTGTTAACTCACAGAGAAGTCAATAAACAACCGTAGACTTTTAATCATGAACTGTTGCCAACTAAATTCATATTACACTGGTATTTATGCAGCTGATCAGAACGAAATTATAACCTTTCATATTCAATTTCATCTCCATTGCTTCAGCCAGCTTTGATCCCTTTATATCACTTCTTATAGCAATCTTTCGATTGCTCTTTAAATACATTGCCAAATTCTGAATAACCTCTTCATGTATTTTCTTATTGTAGTTGATGTAAGAAATAAACTGATATCAGATTGGTTCTATCAACAGTTTAAGGGCAGGGATAACCACATTTTCTCGTCTTCTTGCGTATTCTATGGTAGCCATTGCTGTTCTGAACACATAGCTGGTCCTTGGTTACCACACGAAATTATATCAGAATGAATCAATACCCAAAACAACACAATTCCAATGGGGTAAGTAAGTGGTTCATTTTTATTTTCAGTAAAGTTCTTCTTTTTAAGATAAAATATTTTATGAAAATCCAACATGAAAGGCAGATAAACATGAGAAGACATTTCTGAAATTCTTTCTACTTAACTTTTTCCATCCTAATCTCCCCTAAGATATCTGAGGCCTCCTCAGATGCCATGGAATAGAATTTGAAAAACACTGGATGAAATCCACATTTTTCAAACTTTCACAAACATAACCCTCAGTAAGAAATGCATTTCACATAGTGACCCAGAACACGCAAACATACAGACAACTGAAGCTAATGCTCTCAAGACAACTTCACCCTAAGCACAACACAATCTCATGTTTTCTGTTCTACTCACCTCATTGTTTGAATGTCAGCCATGAACTACTAAATTGATTTTACAACCTACTAAACAAGCAATGCCCCATAGTTGGAAACCATTAGACTAGATGATCTCTTAAAGAAGTCTTTCAAGTTTTAAACTATTGGCCTATGGTTCTACAGCTTCTGTATCCTCAGTTTCTACTGTCTATTCTCAGGGCAGAGAAGAAGGTGATGGACACCTCCAAAAAGAGCAGAAGTTATGTTCTAGATAAGCCACAATAATGCTTCCCAAGTGCATGAAGACCACTTAACCTCATGAGCACGAACAGAATCAGTGGATCACTCTTACAAGGAAAACTTACTCTAGAGTCAGACTACCTAAGTTTAAATCCCACTTACTCAGGCTTATTGCTTAATCTGCATGTCAGTAATTACCGTCTCTGAAATTTATGCCTAATTGGTACCTATCCTGCAGAATCATTAATAGGATTAAATAAGATAGTGTATAATGAATGTAGCTCAGTGCAGGAAAACATGAAGTGCTCCAAGTTCTCTAGTATTAATAGGAAGTAAATGGTTATTTTTTTTCCAAAGGAGTAAGCTCAATTATCAAGACCAAATATGTATAAATTACCCTCCCTCCACATACACACACTTTAATAAGCAGGGAGATGTAGGTTCATTATTTATCCGCCACTGACCAGGTGTATGGTCTGAGCTTCAAGATCCTCAGCTGCGACAGGGAAATAGCAAAACCCATCTGATAGAGTTGCTAGCAGGATAGTTGGAATAATGATAAAACAATGAATATAAGACACTTGATCCAGGACTCACTGTATAGTAAGTGCTCAAGAAAAAGAGGAGTGGTAGAAAGAGGGAAAATCTGGCCCAAAAATAATAATAATAATCCAAGTGCTTTGAAAAGCAACCGTTGATTTTTTTTTTATTGTATTTAGGTTCTGGGGTACATGTGCAGATCCTGCAGGATTGTTGCATAGGTACATATATGGCAATGTGGTTTGTTGCATCCCTCCCCCCATCACCTATATCTGGCATTTCTCCCCATGTTATCCCTTCCCAACCTCCCCATCCCCCTGCTGTGCCTCCCCTGCCCCCTCCAACAGACCCCAGTGTGTAATGCTTCCCTCCCTGTGTCCATGTGTTCTCATTGTTCAACACTCACCTATGAGTGACAACATGCGGTGTTTGATTTTCTGTTCTTGTGTCAGTTTGCTGAGAATGATGGTTTCCAGATTCATTCATGTCCCTACAAAGGACACCAACTCATCCTTTTTTATGGCTGCATAGTATTCCATGGTGTATATGTGCCGCATTTTCCTTGTCCAGTCTATCATTGATGGCATTTGGGTTGGTTCCAGGTCTTTGCTATTGTAAAGAGTGCCGCAATGAACATATGTGTGCATGTGTCTTTATAATAGAATGGTTTATAATCCTTTGGATATATACCCAGTAATGGGATTGCTGGGTTGAATGGAATTTCTATTTCTAGGTCCTTGAGGAAGCACCACACTGTCTTCCACAATGGTTGAACTAATTTACACTCCCACCACACTGCTATTTTTAAATAGTTAAAAAAATAACCACAGCCAGATCATGTTGGTTATTTTAACTGTGATGTATTGCCCTAAAATGAAAGCCCTACTAAGAAGTTCCAGCAACACAAACTTGTGAAATTCATCACTCTTTTGTGAGTGTGTGTGTGTGTGTGTGTGTGTGAGCGAGGGAGAGAGAGATCTGTTTGGCTCAGCAAACACAATTGTCTTCAGTATGCCACACAATGTGTTGAGGCAAGTTCCTGTCATCAAGGAACCTATAGTTTATCAATATCTCATCTCCCTCTCTGTCTCTCTGAAGTTCTCTCCCCTTTTTATTTAGCACTTACTAGGTTATAGGTACTGTACCAGGTTTTTTACATCATTTCACCTAATTCTCACAGCAACCTGATCAGATGGGCTTTGTTATTTGCATGTCATAGTAAAGAATCCTGAGGCCACATAACTCTTCAAAGGCAGAGCAAGGATGTGGACTCAGGTTTCTCTGACTATTAACCCTAAACCCTCTATGACTTCCTGTGGCAGCACAAAGGTGTAATAGCTTTCCTCACCCTTGCTACTCCTAAGGATGACATTCCTATAACAAAAGACAGGTTGCCAAGAGAAAAGCAGGACAATTTTCTTAAATGAAAGTTTGATGTGACATTGGAACCTTCAGAAATGAAGACCCAATGACCTAGAGAAAACTATCCATTTTTATGCTTAGACTGAATGAAGAATGGACTGCCATGCAGAAATGTGATTGGGCCAGAGGGTATGATCTAATGGGGGAAATTCATCATGACCTGCCTGCTTCTATTCTTGTCCTCTCTGTGTGGTATTTCTCCCTCCCAGGTATGGGGCAGGATTCCTCCAAAATGAGAGTCTAATGACCTGCTATCCAATAAGGTAGGCCAGAGAATTACTTTTTTGGCCAGCTCCTCCACAGTAAGGTAGGTGAACATTAGAGTAGTATTTCCAGTTTCTACGGCTGGGTCTGGGCCAAAAGGGAGTGGGAGCGGGAGAAGTTCAGAAGGATCTCACTTCTGTGAGCTCCCTACGTCCTTCAGCTCAAAGTATTCAGCAGGCCATACTGCCATACCTTGGGATATCATGTTCTGAACCCCAACACTCCCAATTCTACTCCTGTAAATTGATAAAAGCAGAAAGTTCACCAGATATAAAATTCTAGGTGCCTGTCTGTGTAGATTGTAACAGCATAGGGTAGGAGCTGAGAACATGGGTTTCAAACTTGGCTAGATCTAGGTTTGAATTCTTGTGGTACCACTTAGCTCTGTGGAGAGAGAGAGAGAGAGAGAGAGAGAGAAAGAAAGAGAGAGAATTGGATTGAAAAAAGTTCACATAAATACACACACCCATACACACACATATATAGGCATACAACACACACACACATACATGCACACACCACCACCCCCATAGACTCATTGGTTAAGGTACTTTAAGAGAAGACTGAGAAGATCTGATTCAACCTCCTTTCTTTGCAGTGGAGAAAATCAGCCCTGGGTGGGGACAAGGGCACAATGGATTTCTTGCCTGTGCTTCCACGGGGAGGGAGAGACTGTCACCATTGGTACCCCAAGTTCCAGCCCCTCAGTGTTGTGATTTTCCCAGCACTGCATCCCAGGAGCCCACATTTTCTATAAATGTGTCCTGGTTTTCAAGTGGTTACTCCTGAGGTCAAAGGAAATGGCCAACTGGGATCAGGCAGATTCTTACAGAGGAAGAAAGTTCCTCTCATTCTGAGATTTTCCTCTATCTGCCTCATGGAGGTCAAGAAAAAGGCAAGGGAAAGCTCCCATGACTTGACTCCTGAGTCTCCACATCCAAGAATGTTGTGGAAGTTTAAATAAATCAGGCTGTAGGCAACAATTCAGACAGGCTCTCCCACATGTTCTATGATTTTTTTTTCCTGGTGGACACCATCAGCTGTCTTGTTGCTAAGAGACCAGAGTGGGTGGGAAAGGCCAACAGCAGTGTTTTTCAAACTTATCTGCAAAACCGGTTTTGCCCTTGCTACCTTCAGGAGTTCTGCTTCCTTAAGAACAGGATATTACAACTGGGCAGTTGGAGAGAGTGAGACTACATTTTTCGAGAAATGGACTGAGCTTTTCCTGGACATTCGGTGTCATCCAGCAGAGTCCTGGGAGCTGCCAATTACAGGTCTGATGCAATGTTTGGGAAAGAGCCGCAGAGTACACATGACTCAACAAAATATTACGATTTGCATTCCTATCTCTTGGGAAGTTGCACTTATCAGCATCAACAAGTGCCATGTGGTCAGCGAGAGTGCTGGGCTGAGTTTGTCATTGGAGAATTAAAAAGGAATTTTTAAAAAGCAAGAAGGGGTTGTGGGGAGGTGAGTGTTTGAATCACTCCGGGACTTTCCTTTCGGGTTGCATTCCAATCAGACAGACCTAAACCTGGCAGAGTCATAGCATTGCTCAATGTCAGAAACATTCGCCCGGAATGCGGGGATGTGTGAACTTGGGCACCCCGTGCAGCTTCTCTGTGTGGCCCAGCATGCTGAATCCACCATAAACACACCATCAGGAGAGCAGGGCAGAGCCCAGAGCCAGGGTTAGTGGGGAAGTGGCACATTTTATTTAAAGGTAGAAACAAAAGGTAGGGCTCTTGGCAGCATTCCCCCTCCAAGGCCTTTGTACAGGCTCACAGTGCACACTGATGAGCCAAGCAGAGATGGAAAATGAGCCGGTGCATTTTTTTTGCCCTTAGAAGAAAGCAAGAATGTGAATTAACTTCCTCCTTTTCTGGGTTTCTACTTGGCAGTCTGAGACATTAAAAAAAAAAAAATCCCTATTTCTAAAGAAGTCTAAAACTCTAAAAGTGGATATATATGGACATCAAATTCCCCATCCTGCCCCTGTCCAGGGACCTTTTCCACCCCAGCTAAGATAGTCAGGGTAGTAAATCCTTGTCACACGAGTATAAATGAGAACATAATTCAGCATACCCAAAAGCCCATTTAGACCTTGCAGCTTGTTCCCGAGCTCAGTGTCCCAGCCAGCAGAGAAATGATCATTGGCAGAGCACTCTGGGTAACCATATGCAAATCCCATCACCCCCTCGCACCCAATACAGAGGAAAGGAAGGCATCACAGCCAATATGCCATCAACAGCAGAAAATAATAGCACAGGGTGCAATGTTCACGAAGGTCAGGGTACACAGATTCTAAAAAGTAAAAACAGCCCAGCTAAATCAAATGCATAGTATAAACAGTCAGAGAGTAACAATGTGATGGCTTTGTTACATTTAATTGTCACAACCACCAATGGGAGATATACAATAGCTTTTCCCATTCACCACTCTGATGATGAACCAGTCAAAATAGTGTTGGCAGTTCCTATCACACAGAAGGTGAAAACTTACTGCTAAAACAGTGATGATTACTCATGTCAGCTGTCAGAGATGGTGCAGTCTTTCACATAGGACAGCAATTCGCTGAAATAATCCCAAACCACTGTTGCCCTTAACGCCTAATTGCCTATCTGCGTTTGTGGTTTTGTCTACCAAAAAGACACATAAAGTAGCAAGTGAAAGGGCTTTCCAACGAAGATTCTAGCGTGAGGGTGAGGGTGTCTTTTTGGAAAACTGACAGGGGCACAAAAAATCAGATAGCCAAACTGAGGGAGACCAAAGGCACTGTGTTCAAAATTGAGTGTACTGCCCTTTAAACTCTAGAATCAGGGAGGAGATAGAGGGAGGTGGGGACAGAGGACAGCAACACAGTAATTGAGTTCAGAGCTTATCACAGTATGTTTTTGGTTATGAACTGACTGGGTGGCATTAATGTTTTATTTATGGAGGCAACGCAAGGTCGTGTCGTAGATACCAGCAGCCTTAGCTCTCCGTCACAATCTGATAACTCTCGTTATGTAACATCAGGCAAGTCACTTCTTCCTCATGAAACAAAAGAGCCAAACCCAAGATTACACTTAAAGCCATGGTTATGATTCCGACAAAGGCATTTTATAAGTTATCTCTTAGAAGACAGAGTACAATTAGAATATATGGCAATAGATAAAACAATGAGTCACATTGAAATCTAGATCTGTAGTTTGAGAAAGCAGTAAAAGAGTGTGTCAGATTCTCCTTTGTGGCCAAGCATGGTGCCCCTCACCTGTAATCCCAGCACTTTAGGAGGCTGAGGTGAGCGGATCACCTGAGGTCAGGAGTTCAAGACCAGCCTGGCCAACATAGTGAAACCCTGTCTTTACTAAAGATATAAAAATTAGCAGGGTACGGTGGTGGGAGCCTGTAATCCCAGCTTCTTGGGAGGCTGAGGCAGGAAAATCACTTGAACCCAGGAGGTGGAGATTGCAGTGAGCTGAGATTGTGCCACTGCAGACACAGTGAGACTCTGTCTCAAAAAAAAAAAGAAAGAAAGAAATTTCTCTTTGCATTGTGCAGGACATGCAGAAGAATGTTGTCTTTACAGTGGATGTCCCTTAAATATGGGCGTGCTTTGACATGTGTCCAATATAATGGTAATCACTGTCAGGTTAAAATCTAACAGCATCTACTGAGCTTTTAGGAAAATTGCCACTAGAAACTTGTCAGCATTATATTGCTAGCATCAAGCACAGTGCAAAGGTGTTGAATAAATGTTTGCTGAGTAAATTGGTGGCTCAATGAAACTTCGTTTTGAGTTGAGTTAAAGGAGATATTTCTCCAGTGAATATTTGGGGTGTTTTTCCCTATAGGACAGACAGCTCAAGCAGGTCAATTAGTTAGGGCCATGACTTTCAACCTCACAATCTTGCCCCTCCTCCTATATTTCCTACATTGGTTAACTCTGCTTCCGTTTATAAAATGCCCTCCCCCCCAACATTTGCCTAGTACATTCCTATTCCTATTTTGAAAACTTTCTCAGACATCTTCTCCTCTGAAAGACTATCCCTGCCACAACCTTGAGGATAACTGATCACTTCCTCTTTTGTGCCCACACTGATACAAAGAACACAGTGCCTGGCAGATAGTGTTACCTCCATACATTTTATTAATGAGCAGATGAATAAATTAATGGTCTGTAAGAATGCTGACAATTGAGGTGAATCAATCAATAGCAATTAGGTGCCTACTTAGTGTAAAGCATTGTGCCTCTGCCTTTTTTTTAGAATCACATATCACAATAAATGTCTTGATGTGGAGAGGTAAAGAATCTATAAGATGAAGCTCCCTGTAGCTTTTGCTATTCCTCAATAATCCCCATAATCTCCTTGGATTGGCCCCAATTACTAATATTCTCCAAAACTGAGGAACCAAAGGAAGCATGAATGCTAATATTATCCCTTCATTGTTACTCGTTGCAAAGTGCTGTATTCAACACCATCTCTGAAGGGCTTCTCAAAAGAAGAAAAGAAAGCAGAAACAACTACCTTCCTCCTCTGAAATAGCATTTGTCATTTTCATAAGTGTCTTTGACTCATGCAATTTGCCATTCAGGCACATATTTCCTCCTGGGTCTGAACTCTGTCCCCTTGAATGGGGAAGGATCATTCTGGCTAAAGGAGTCAAGTCCTTCAGGAGAGAGATCTGGCTTGAGGCAATGTCTTCCAAAGCAGGAGCATAAGAACTAGAGCTAAAAGCTTTGGTCATACGGAAATGTTAGAATGTCAAGAGGATTCCCACCATTTTCTAAATTCAGTAGGCATCTGGATTTGTTAATATCCAACCCAGGCCCAAAAGTCATGGAAAACAAGATTGTGGAGCTCATTTGACTGTTCTCTCTAGCCAGCATTTTATTTTTGTCACAAAAGTTTCAGGAACATTCAACTTGTGGATCATTCATAGTGTTGGTGAGGAAGTCTGTACCTTTGGACATGCATGTTTCAAATCCCTTAATAAAATGTCTAGAAAGGTACACAGAGAACTCTTCACTGTGGTTATCTTTGGAGAGACAAAAGAAATTAGAAGAGTTATAAAGAGGAATTTTTGCTATTTTCTCTAATGTTCCTGTATAGCTTGATTTTTTTGTACCATGAGTACATTGGAAATTTAAAAACAGTAATACATTTGTCAAAATGAAAATATAAGATGAGTTTAGGCCAGCTCCCTTATACTACTAACTCTAATTTTCCCACCTTTGTCATGGAGCCTCTTGGTGCATGAATTCAGTCTCTTGTTCTTCAACATTTACCAAGTCACTCAGGAGGGATTCAAGGGCTCACAGGGAAGAGACAAGACTAAAACTGGTCCCAGCAATGGCTGAGCCATTTCCTTGCACAATATCATTTTCATCTTCCTAAAATCCCCAGATAAGTACTAATGGCTACAGAAAGCTGAACATCCAAATCGTATGACTGATTTTCAGATTTCTTCCATCTATAAATGTGTTCTATATATGTCCTTCTATTTTACAACCTGCTTTTTGCATTTACCTGTACATCGTAACCATGTTTTAAAGTAAATGAATTTCATTCCTGTGGTCATTCTTGATGGCTGCCTAGCATTTATTTATATGGATGTGCTGAAATCTACTCAGCCAAGTCCTTATCACATGTTGAAGGTAAGAAAATGTAGTTCAGAGAATTTAGTGAGGTACTCAGGGCCACATAGCTGGTGAGTAAGAGCAGGAATTAGAATCCTGGTCTGCCAGGGGTCTGGATCCCACCCTTACAGCTGTGCTCCACATTCTGTTCCAAGGACCCCTATCCTCCAGCTTCTCCTGGAAGCCCTGGCCAATTTTTGGATCCATCCCGGCACCTCCTATTCGTTCTTCCATCAGAAGCAGCTGCTCTTTCCAGATGAGCAAAAAATGAAAATGCAAAGCTCATGCATTTTACTTCACCTGTGGCTCCCCCAGTGTGATTGGCAACTTCTCACTGCCAGATTATAGTAGAATTTAATCAGCAACTTTTTACTGCCAAATTACAAGGCTTATTCTCGGACTTCCTCATAGTCATCCACCTGTCTGCTCAATAATAAGTACACTGAAGTCCAAAAAAATAAGACAAAAGCACAACCGGAGAATAGAGGAGACATGGCCAGTATGAAAATGTCTGGGGGTTTTAGTCAAAGTAGTTCCAGAATGAGTCAGCAGGGAGATGTGGATGACAGGAAAACAGATTTCCACTTTTACAACATTAAAATAACTCATGTGCCAGGAATAGGACAAGTTCCTTAGCCTCTCTGATCCTCCTTCTCATCTAGAGAATGGGAATCATGATAAAAAGCATGCATGTAAACTGCTTCAGAGTGCCTAACCCATAGCAAGCACTCCAAAAACAAAGGTAGTTTTAGCACTCTCTCAACGATTCTAAAGCAAACACTATTGTGTGCCTTACTTTACAAATTATGAAACTCAGGTGATGAAGCTAAGTGGCAGAAAATAGACTAAAACCAAGTCTACCCGATTTTGAAGTCCATTTTCATAACCACCAAGTTATTACTTCCTCCCTTGATAGAAAATTTAGAACAAGAAAATCCCTCATAATCTCATGACCCTGAGATAAATACTTTTACTCTTTTACACACTTTCAGATTTCTCTTCCATACATAAATGAACACTATTATTCAAAATTGGAGATCATGCATTACATTCTATTTTATAACCTGGTTTTTACATCTACTATTACATTGTAACCATCTTTTAAGATCAATAAATGTTCATTCCCATAGTCATTCCTGATGGCCATTAGTTCATATGGACACGCTGTAATCTGTTCAGTCAATTCTCTGTTGCTGGACATTTATTCACAACATAATCAATACTGCAGTGAAAAGTCTTATTGTTAAGTCTTTCTCTTAGCTCGTATAGGTGAAGATGATGTAGATACATTGGAGCTTGTTCTAAACCAGCAATTGGGTGGATGATGAGAGTTTAAGACTCATTCCATGAGAAAAATTGTGGAGAAACTGGCATCCACCTCTCTGGAAAAGTGAGAGTCCATAGGCTGAAGTGGTGACAGGACAGCTGCCCGGAAAGGGACAGGAAGGTGTTGGTGATACAGTGACTAGACTTCCTCCAAAGACTCTGAGTAAGTAGGACTACAAGGCAGCAGGCTTCTGATGAAAAGGACTTTCTCACAGATTCAATTGTCAAAGGGCAGATTTATCTACCTGAGAAGTGATAAATGCTCTAGGATGCAAGAAACTCAAGTATATGCTGATGTCCCCACTGTGCAGGATGTTCAAGGAGAAAGCAATCAGTCTTAATCCTTACGATTGCCTGAATTTTAAGCATCTAAGCTCCATCTCTAACTTCCTGACTTGCAATGAAAGTCAGGAACCTACTAAACACCAAGCACATCACAACATTATTTCACTTCATTCATTTACAAACACTTTTATAAAGAATGTGGCACAAGAAGGCAACCTAACTTATTTTAGTGAACGCAGCTAGTAAGTCTTGAGAACATAAACCTATATATTTTTGACACCAAAGCCCATGCAGTTTGGTCCAGTAATTTAAAGCATGGATTTTAGAGAACAGACTCAGTTCAATAGTAATCCTTTACTTGCTGGCTGGGTGACCTTGAGCAAGTGATTCAGGCTCTCTGAACCAGTGTCTCATCAGTGACTGCAGGATAATGACATTCCCTAGTATGGCTATGAAGGCTGAAGGAGCTGACTCATGTAAAATGCTCATTATAGTGCCTAGCACAGATGAAGCACTCAATAAATGTTAGGCAACATTAGCCAGTTGGCATGTGCTGAGAGGTTTAGGAGAAGAAAATTGAGGGTTGCACACTTGGTACCATAATGTGTTCATCCTTCTCTAAAGTGAGTTCATCTGTGTGTATCCATGAAGATTTTAAGTGCCCTAGCTTCCAGAATAAAAATCTTGAACATGGACTTACACATACCATTCATTCGTTCATGGCTGGGCACCAGGCTAGGTGCCATGACTATGAAATGAATAAGCAAGGCAATGATAGTGTCTTCCCTCATGGAGCTTCCAGCTTCCTGGAGAAGACAGATGTTAACACACAGCAATGATGAAGGATGGGAAGGCTACCATAGGTGAAAAGAGGGATGCTATTTGCAGGGCTCCTCCCTTTGTCAAGGGGAGTCAAAGTGGCTTCATAAGTAGGTAATATCTAAGCTAGGCCCTACAGGAAGAAGGGGTAGAACAGAGAACAAGGTGCTGGGTGAACAGAATTACTTAAGGATCAAGCACAAAAGGGAGAGAGGTCATGGAGCAAGCCTGGAAAGCTCATCAGGAGCCCCTTTTACAAGTACATTTTACTGTAAGGGAATGGGGACTTATGGGGTAGTGGCTTAAGCAAAGGAGTAATATGAAGAGACAAGTATTTAAGAATGGATAAAGGGAGCAAGCTTGGAGGCAGAAGCTTCTGGAAAATAGTGGTAACCTCAAAAGGAGAGTGGCAATGGGACCCAGAAAGTGGTCAGATTGGGGAATCCCTTAGGAGCAGTGTCGGCCAAGCGCATTCATTCTTGATGTAAACCTAGAGCACCTGCATGAACAGGGTTTTCTATCTGGGTTCTGTGTGGGGCTTAACATGGTAGCTTGTACTAGGGTTTTAAGAAGCCAAACAAAGAAAGATTTTGGTGTCAGACTTTTTCAACTCTCCTTCTCTGGTTCTGCATGTCTAAATCAGAGAAATTTAAGAAGATTCTTTGGTAAGCAAAGCAGAATAATTTCAGCCTCTGGCTCCAAAGGTGTGCTTCTCCTGATCCCCAGCCTCCAGCCAACTCAGAGGATGGAGAGGATGGGGGAGCTGGAAAAATCAGGAAAACCAGTTCTTAATAATAATAGGTCGCCTCTGTATAATAACAGCTTCTGGCTTACAGAGTACTTTCACAGACATTATCTCATTTGATTCTCACAGTAAATGGGACTGTGGGGAGGTCAGTGGGGAGAAATAGGGCAATTAGCATTAGCCCCACCCTTTCAAATATGAACACTTGTGGCTCAGAGAGAATAAGTGATTTGCCCAAGATTATAAAACTGGTGAGTAGTGGGGCTAGGAATGCAATTTTTATGACTCTCAATTCAGTGCCTCAACTCCCTGTGTAATAGCTATTTTGCGGGAATGAGAGTGGTTCATTATGCCTACTGAGAAAGATAGCATATATGTACCCATTAACTCCTAAGAACAGAAAAGCCAAGGCTAGAAGAGGATCTCTGAGCAGATGAGGTATAAAATAGGACAGCCTTGAATGGAGTGGGCGGAGGATACTCATAAAAAGAGTGCACATACTCAGTTCATGCCCACTCTCGGGTGCACTGGATGTACTAGAGGCAGAAAAACACTAGCACTTGTCCGAACCCAAGGAGATCACATTAGGGGAGGAGTGGAGTGGGGAAGGAAGAGTAGACACTCCACAAAAGAATCTGGGGGCCTCTGGTCGACAAATCCTTCAGCTGAGTCTGAAGGCCCATCGAAAATTCAGGAAGCAAAAACAAATTCCACAGCTTCACCAACTCTGAGTGGGACCATTCACGTAATGGGACCTTACTCTGATGCCTGTTCATGTCATCAAGGAGTTGATCAGAAAAAAGACCTGAGACTGTGTGTCTGGACAATTCAGTGAAATCCTCAAAGCAAAAACCTGGCCCGTGTGGCCCTGCTAAGACTAGGGTCTGGCAGCTGCCCAGGAGGTTATGAAAGGGTTTAGTTTCAGGAGCAGTTGAGTTCTGCCGTCCAGCCCTGGAGAACCACAGAAAGTAATTTTGCAGGAATGATCCACAATGGCCAACCAAGAAGAAGGAAGAAAGCTGTTTCCAGAATCCTGCCAGAGACCTCTGTCAAAATGGCCCTGCCATCTACATCTTGAAAGGTGAGAATGAGGGCACACAGACCCAAACCAAAGGCACTCTTGGTCCTTCCTGTACATCACTGTACCCTAAATTTTCTGCAAAGTCCTTTATGTTTAACAGCATTCCATTCTCACAACAACCCTACATTATGTTAAGGAAACCAAGACCCAGAGTAGATGTGGTCTCTGCTTGGGGTCCCGTAGGAAGTAAACTGCAGAGCTGTGATCTCCCAGGAGGTCTCGTAACTCAGAGCCCATGTTCCCTCCACTCCTCACAAAGTCTTGTGAGTCTACGTGCTTGAAATAACATTGGAGTGAGAGAAGAGGAAGGGAGCATGGAGCACAGTGGAAATTGTGTCTTAAGCCACCACCCTGACTCACTCCCTTAATTCAATAGGGAATGGCAGCTGAAGTGTCTGCCTTGAAAGAGTGGGGGTTTCTAGAATCACAGTGCTTATGAAGGGGAATCCAGGCTGCCAGTGACTGAGGCATGATTCAGCATGGTGACTTCCAGATCAAAGAGGAAGCCTTACCCAACAGCAGCCTCAGAT
Source organism: Cebus imitator (assembly GCF_001604975.1). Taxonomy (NCBI): domain Eukaryota; kingdom Metazoa; phylum Chordata; class Mammalia; order Primates; family Cebidae; genus Cebus; species Cebus imitator. The sequence goes on from NW_016107328.1 coordinate 8,123,710, forward strand.
GCAAGAAGAACAGTGCCCATGCTATCTGACAATTCTGAGACCCATTGTGGCTCCCTGCTTCCATCTCCAGCCTCATTTTAAACTAAGATGCAAATGACTGCAGTCCTGTTCTAGGATGCTATATCAGGAGCCCCACGTGGGCTTTGGCCTTTGTTCCTGGATTGGTCCCCATTGGGAATGTTCTTGCTTTCCTCTCTGCCTCTCTAACTCTGAGCCATATTTCAAAGATGACTCCCTCAAGTCCCTTTTGTTTGACCAGATTTGTTTAACCTAATCTGTTTACTCATGGACTCATCATATCATTCATTTAGCCAATATTTGGCAAGCACCTTCTATTTTCCTGGGTTCTGTGGCAGATATTGGGATGCAGCATTTAAAAGAAAGCTCAGCTCAATCCAGCAAGTGTTTATGATGGTCACCTGGCGTGTCGACCCCTGTTCTAGTCCCCACTAAGAAGGCAGAAGGTCATCGTCCAGAGAAGACCTGACCTGCACCTACTCATCCCCTGTCCTCATTGCCACACAGGAAAAAGGAATACATGACAATAAAGGGGGCAAAGAGTAACAATGAAAGCTTGGAAGATGCTTCCCTGTTATAGAAACGTTTAACTTCTCTGGGATATGGAGGTGTCAGAAAGGCTTCTAAAAGCAGGTTGCAATCTAGATGTGTTTGGAATGACGAGTGAGATGAATGAACAGCTGGAATCAAGAAACCTGGGTTCTGGTGCATACTCTGCCTGTGTGCTGACTTGGAGCAAGTCATCTCTTCTCTTTGGACCTCATGAGGTAGTTGGAATGGCACAATGGCCAAGGTCTCTCTTGCCTGAGCTCTGATCTTCACATTGATTGACTTCATATTAACTTCATATTGCTCATCTTGTGTCTCCAGGCTTCTATTTCCTTGTCTGTAAAATGAAGATTCTAATAACCAAACCTTGAGACTCTAGAAGATTCAACAGGAGAATACGGAAATAGGAACATGCTGAGCCCTGGGAAGGGATGAGTAGGTGCAGGTCAGGTCTCCCCTGGACGATGCTTCTCTGCCTTCATCGTGGGGACTGGAACAAGGATGGACACCCAGATGAACATCATCAAGACGTGCCGGGTTGAGATGAGCTTTCCTTCTCACACACACAACACACACACTCACAGACATGCAGCTATTATCCTCTCATCTCAGAATACTCTCCTCCTTCATTTCCATCAAAGCACTGAACTCCTCTGTCTAAACCCTGCTCCATCAGCAGCACCAGCAAAATTGCTCCGAGGCCCCTCCCTCACTCTCCTTTCTGGGCTCTTACATTGCATACATGCTGAGCACAAGGCTTTGGGGGAAGGCAGAGTTGAGATTAAATCCTTCCTAACCGTATGATTTAAACTCACTGGGCCTCAGTTTTCTCACCCATAAGGTAGTGGAAATAACATAACTACGTTATGGGATTCTTTTGAGAATTAAGTGAGACAATCCATAAAAAGTGTGTGGCAGAGTGCCTACGCACGGTAAGTGCCTGATACACTTAGCTATTGCTATTCCTACTCTGTCAATCACTCGTAGTGTGAGTTTGACCAAGTGACTTCACCTCTCCATGCTTCTATTTCTTAGGATTGCTATGAGAATCGGGTAAATTAAAGTATTAACAGTCCCTGACATACATAAGCACTACAGTGTGACCTATAATTGTCACTATTTTTATTACTACCTTTTGTACCCAACTTACTCTTACACTCCTATTATTTCAAGAAGACCTTTTTATGTCATTGAATTTAGAACAATGGCTTCAAATTCTTAAACTCTCTTCCCATGGAGAAGTAGAGTCTATATTTCCTCTCCTGAATCTGGACAGGTTTATGATAGCTTTGACTAATAGAGTAGAATATAAATGACACTGTGTGGCTTTAAGAGCTGGGTGAAAGGTCACATTCTTCTGCGTTGTTTGCTGGAACACTTCCTTTCAGAACTGTAAACAACTGTGTGGGAAGTATGACCATCTTGAAGCCACCATGTGTGAAGAAAGCTCAGGCCACATCTAAGGGCCATCTGCAGGCACCTAGTAGCCAGTTCCAATTGATCGCAGGCTTCCAGCTAACCTAGTTCAGAAATTCCACCCCTCAGTTATTTAAACAATCCCCAGCCATTCAAGCCTTCCTAGCTGAGGCCCCAGAGAGCATGCAGGGCACACAGGATATCCTTGCTGTGCTTTGTCTAAATCCATGGAATCCTGAAGAATCTGTGAGCATAATACATGGGTGTTGTTTCACATCATTAAGGTTGGGGTGGTTTATTTTACAGCAACAAACTGGCAAGCCCATGATCTATCAGAGACTTCGCCAAGATTTCTAGAGACCAATTTGATATCTGTCCATGATCCAGCTTTCTCAAGGACTTTCTCAGAATCTCTCTTCTACTCCGTAGGTGTCTCAGCCACACCCCTCACTATTTCATCTCTTAATGTTTTATAGGCATCCCAATGGGCTCCATGCCTGTTTGCAAAATCTTCATCTTTATTCAATGAGTTCTCGGGTCAGATCATGTTTTCTATTTTATAGATGCTAAAGCAGAGGCTAAGAAAAATTAACTGACTTGTCCAATGTCATCCAGGTGTTTTGTTGGATGCCTGGCTTCCACTCCAGTGCTTTTTCTACTGCAATCTGTCATAAGCACAGGGATAAAAATTGTCAAATCTCTATATTCTGGGTCTGAATTGGGAAAAAAAAAATCATCCTGGAGCCAGAGGGATTACCAACTCCTTGAACAACTCTAATCTTCATTTCTTTATAAGCCCTATAGAACTGTCACCCAGCCTGCCTCTGCAGAAACAACCTCTTAGTGGCTTAAGCAGAATGACAGGCAAGCATTTGCTTCAGAATAAAATGCAGCAGTTACTCTTAGGTAATAGGGGCATGGGTGCTTACGTGTGTGTATAAAGCACTTTAGCTAATATTGCCAGTCACCGCAGTACCTAGAAATCTTAAGTCCTGCCTAGCCAGCCACTGTCCCCCTCACTCTTTCCCATTCCCCAGGGCCAAAACACAGTGAAGATTTGTAATTATGTACCAGTAAAACAGCACTTCAAACACACACACACACACACACACACACACACACACACACACACAATTCTTTTTAAAGCCCTTATTTGTAACACCACCAATTTCCAGGGCATAAACACTTTCACCATGTCAATTTCATGTTAGCAACATGAGGAGTTAGGAAGATATGAGCATAGTCGGCTCTTATGAACCAGTGAGTCAGTTTCAGTGCACCAATGAGCCTCACTTCTCACTCTGTTGAAACATAACCACAGAGTCAAGCTGCCACACTGGTTTTGTCTCTTTACTAGTTTGCCGTCTGCAATTTCTCCCCAAAGACCAGTGTTCAGGGAATAATTTATTCTCAGTACATTGAAAGAGCCATTTTCAACTAGAACACAACTTGCACAAGATTAGGACATTTGGCTGATGTAGTTATTGCTTGTTCATTTGTGCACTATTTTTATGGGACTTAAAGCTCTCGATAATTTAAAAAAAAAAAAAAAAAACTCTTGTATTAGCAGAATTTAATACTCTACATTTTGGTTTGGAAGCCTAGCATCTACTCAGCTTTTGAGCCCCTAAGATGTACAGTTCTATCTGAAATCCCAATGTAAAGAAATGTAGAATGGTAAAATCCTTAGAAAAGTGCCTACACTAATTCAATATACACCATGTGCCAGACATTGTTCTAGACACTCATGGCAATACAACCATGATTAAAAGAAAGTCTCTTGTATAGTGAACTTTGATTTGAGTGGAGGAGATAGTTGATAAACAAGCCAATAGGAAAATGAACAAGATAAAGTCATGTAGTGTCAAATGTTGAAAAAAGGAAAAAAGGGTGAGGTAATAGAGAAAGTGTGATATGACTTTAGATTAGGTAGTCAAGGACAGCCTCTCTGAAAAGGTGGCATCCAAGCTGAGACTTGAAGGGCAAGGAGGAGCCAGCCGTGCCCAGAGCAAGGGGAGGGAAGAGCTTGGTATGTTGAATGTGGCTTTGATTTGCATTTCTCTAATGACCAGTGATGATGAGCATTTTTCATATGTGTGTTGGCCTCATAAGTGTCATCTTTTGAAAAGTGTCTGTTCATATCCTTTACCCACTTTTGAATGGGTTTGTTTTTTCCTTGTAAATCTGTTTTATTCATGTTTAGATCCTCACAGCCTAGTACAACATCTGGGAAAAGAGTGGTACCCAATTAAGCTTTACTGAATCATCAGTGTTAGCTGGCTTTGTTAAACTCATGAGCTGGTCCTTGTTTTTTTGTTTATTTGTTCATTTTCATAAACCAGATTGGGCAAGAATTACCATATCCATAGGTGGATGCTTGCATTTCATCCTTAGAGTATAATCACGTAGTATAAACTTTGAACTCTCATTACACACAAAGGGATCTAAAAGTTTGTGAGTCACAGATACCTTTGTGCACTAGAGAAACTGGAGTCACAGCCACTGAGAGCCTGAGAGATTTAAAAACCCTGGAAGTAGAGGAAATTTCTAATTTTGACCAAATTGGAGTAACAGGGATCTGCCTTCTCACCTAACCAAAAAAAAAAAAAAAAAAAAAAAAAAAGACAAAATATGAACAATACTTTGGAAAACACTTGACATCAGGCAACAAAGGACAATAACGCATACCTGAGGCATGGTATGGAAATATAAAGAATATTGACCGAAGGGTCAAAAGTTGGGGTTCTAGCTCAGGAGAATCCTATGATTGCCCTAGATGATCACCTCGAGAATTTTTCCAGATCTCAGCACAAGGAAGGGGATCTAGGCAGTGCCCAGCAGGCAGGCTGAGTTGGGGAGATGAAGGTGAGTCCAGGTAGAACAATGTAGCATGAGCTCACAGAACCCAGAACGAGACAGGAAAGAGCTGCACAAAGAACTGCAAAGTCTGCACTACATACTTGCTAGAATAGCTAAGATGGAGACTGACTGTGAATTGCAAAATAATTATGCAGAGTGAAAGAATCCACATGCTAAAGAGTATATAACGGTTAATTCTTTGTATACGAAATTCTAGGAAATGAAAACTAATATCACAGCAACAGAAAGCAGATCATTGGTGCCTTGGGGACAAGGGATAGGAGGGTTAACAGGGACAGTTTGGAAGAAGGGATTACAAAAGGGCACAAGAAAATTTTGGTCGTGATTGGCATGTTCATTATCTTAATTTCATAGGTGTAGATATATGTCAAAACTTACCAAACTACACACTTTAAATATAAGCAACGTAGTATATGTCAATTATAACTAAATAAAATTGTTTAAGAAAACCTGGGTTAAAGGTCATAGGAATATAGGTGTCAATTATAATAAAAGCTTCTTTTTTGTTTTTTAAGACAGAGTTGCTCTCTGTTGTGCAGGCTGGAGTACAGTGGCATGACCTTGGCTCATTACAACCTTTGCCTCCCAGGTTCAAATGATTCTCCTGCCTCAGCCTCCCCAGTAGCTAGGATTACAGGCACATGCCACCATGCCCAGCTAATTGTTTGTGTTTTTAGTAGAGATGGGGTTTCACTATGTTGGCCAGGCTGGTCTCCAACTTCAGACCTCAAGTGATCTGCCCTCCCAAAGTGCTGAGATTACAGGCGTAAGCCACTACGCCTGGCCTATAATGAAATCTTAGTCTTGTGTAAAATGGGCTTCTGTACTATCCCAGAAACAGTCATGCTCAGTCATCTGCTGGGGCTTCCCCAGTGGTGATTGGTGTGGAAAAAAAAGAGTATCCATTGATATTAATTGAGGAAGAAAAAGACCTGGGTTCTAGCTCAGACTATCCTTTTATACACTGTGTCACTTCACATAGAAATGTCCCAAAACATGATTGGGAAGGAACCAAGCTCTTATGTTTAAAAGCAAGAGGAAATAATGGAGAGCATGAGTTTGCAAACCAGACACACCTGGATTTGTTTTCCTACATTGTCCCTGAAGAGCAACACTCATAGACGAGTGCAGGAAGCCCAACTCTATGGTGATAAATTTTTACGCATTGAAAAATTTATTTTTCTCTCCTGAGCTGCCAACATCCAGATCAAAAATCAGAACATTATCAGGCCCCCCCCAGGAGCACCCTCTCATGCTCCATTTCAATCACTACATACATCAAACAAACTTCAGTTCAAATTCTACCTCTACCACTCATTGGCCATGTGACTTTCAGCACATTTTCTCTTTCATAAAGTGGAGTTCATAATGCCAATTTGTCAGATTTTATTTCTTGAAGAATCAAATAAAATCGCAGGTTTAAATCATCTACCACAACGTCTAACATGTCAGTGGGTTTCATATAGAGGCGTTCCCCTCCCAAAGAGAAGCTTGGAAGGGCCAGACTCCAACAGGCAGGAGACAGTAGAGGACTCAGAGGGTCCCAAGTTGCATCGGGGCACACCTGTGGGTGAGTCACTTTGCCATCCTGGGTTCCAACTCGAATCTCATCAAATGAAGGCCCCATAAACACTGGATTCAATACAGTACTCCTTCAGGACACCTTGCCAGGGATACGAGGATGAATAAGACATGGTCCTCACACTTTGAAGAGTTTGGAAGTCAGACTTCTCTAGTTCTGATCAGCTGCGAGTGTGAACCTCAGTTTCTTTGAAACTATGTAAATATATGTAAGTGTACAAACGGGGAGATCAGTGCCATCTTTCAGGATGGGTCATCACAAGTACGAGAAAGCTTTTCCAATCAGCATCTTGCCTTACACTCCCAAATCAGAATCTCTAGGGTTAGGCCCCAGAAATATGTATGCATTGCCAATTCCCAGGTGATTCGGATGCAAGTGATCTACATAGAGCACATGAGAACCTCCATTGAAAGAGCTGGGATGACAAAAGTTGTACTGAGCCCAGGACACACACTGCCAAGTTAACCATTACTAATAACTCTCTAAGGCCAATTTGCTTCCCCTTCATGTGCCTGTTTTCCCTAAGACATACCAAAAATAGACTCTCCTTAATTAAGAATATACAGTTACTTGAGCTCCAAACAAGTCATTTTTTTCAAACCAGGATCTCAGCTCCCCATTCCTACTGAACATCAGCTATCAGGAATGATTTGCCTGTTTTTCAGCAGCAATTGATCATGGCATGGCAAGCCTGTCCTGGGGCCTCCTCTGAATAAACAGCCCACAGCACTGAGAACAAACCGTTCTGTCAACGAGCAGGCTGCTAGCACAGACAACTCTGTACACCTGTTGTCAGAAGTGCTAATGATAAGTGACACTCATCACTGAGGATGTCTGTAACAGCCTTCCCAAAAGAATGGACAGTTGCCTCCAATTACTAGCCTTGAATTATACAAAATAAAGAATGATCATTAATAATTATAATAATAATAACAATAGCCAGCATTCACAAGGCACAGATCATATGCCCAGATACTCCTGGACCCTTTTAATGTGTTATTTCACTTACTCCCTGGTATAGATTGAATTACTGATTTCAGTTCTTCATCTTTCATTTTTCCTTTTTTACACTCTTTGCATGTGACTTGCAGTTGTCTCTAAAGGTGGGGGGTATTTCCCCACTTCTTCCCTCAGACAAACCTAGACTACATCAGCTAACCACAGATCTGTGCGTAAGAATAAGTGGTTCAAATTAGTGGACAGGAAGCCACTTATGTGGTGACTTGTTACATAGCAACAACTGACCAATTCTATCTCCTAGAAAAGTGATTGGCAAACCAAGGTCTGGGCCTAGGTTCTGTTTTTATAAAGAAAGTTTTATTGGAACAAAAGAAAATAATTCATGTACTTACATATCATCTATGACTGCTTTCTTGTTGTAACAGCAGACTTAAGAGGTTGTCACAAAGACTGCGTGATTTACAAAGCATAAATATTTACTGTCTGGCCCTTTACAGAAAAAAAAAAGAAAAAAAAAAAAAAAGAACTGCTGGTTACTCCCCTAGAAAAGGGTTTCTCAAACATTACCTTGCATCAGAATCACCTGGAGGACTTATTACAAAGGTGGAGCTGAGCCCTAGACCCAGGATTCTGATTCAGTAGGTCTGGAGTGAGACTCAAGAATTGCACTTCTAATAAATTCCCATGTAGATGCCCATGCGCTGGTCTGAGGACCACACTTTAAGAACTACTCCCCTAGAACAATGGTTCTCAACGCTGGCTGTATGTTAGAATCACCTGGAGAGCTCTCGCGTTGAGCCCTGAGGTATATCAGTAATTGTTAAAAAGCTTCTTGGGATTTCTAGTTTGCAGCTGGGATTTAGAACACTACTCAGGAGCAATCCTTTTAGTCACTGAAGTATTGGTTGAGCACCACGAACAAGCAACTGTCCTGAAAACAGCTTTGAGGACACAGTCCTGAACCTGAAGGAATCCTAGTCTGAGGAGCAGACACATAGGTAAATAGCAAAAGGTAAGCTATGTGTATGCTGGAGGTGAGCATTCGGTGAGAGGGATGCCCCGGGGATGATGAGCTGTCAGACAAGGCTGGGAGAAGGGTAGGGGAGGTCACCTGGGGGAGGTGACACCTGAAGCAAATTTTGAAGAGAAAAATGTAATATGCATTTCACCAATAAGGAACGTGGACTCAAAGTTTTAGGCCACTTGGCTAGAATCACATTCTAGTATCCTGGTCAGGGCTAGGATCCAAACCCAGCTCTCGGAACATTTCCCTCCCACCCAGATGCCTGTTTATGTCTGTCCCTCTTCTATTCCGGACTCCAGTACCATACACTAATGTAATGACATCTACAAAATAAGTACCTTCTAAAATAGCTGTTATTAAGTAATGGATCTAATTGAATCATGGTTTCAAGGCACATCAGGGTCTTCAGGTGTCTCAAGGACATCCACTCAAGCCGCAGTCATCCAGATATTCTAGGTACTTCAGAATCCTCACTTGTGTGGTTGAAGATTGTTTTGTACCTTACAGAGAGACAAGAAGATATCATTTGCCTCTTGATGGAAGTATACACCACCACCTGATGTAGTCTTGCCTGAAAATCAAACTTAAGTTCAATCAAGGATCTAAGTACCATTTACCAGAAAAACAGTGAACCACAGACAGGCAATCTAAGAAATCCAGATAGAATGAATCACTCATTTCAGAACAAACAATTCAGCTTCTTCAGTAAATTTAAATTGTGAAGGAAAGGTTATTATGAGCTAAATTGTGTCCCCTTTTTACAATTAAGATGTTGAAGCCCTAACCCCCGCTACTTTAGAATATGACTGTATTTGGAGATAAGGCCTTTAAAGCGGTAACTACATAAAAATGAGGTCAGGCGAGCGGGCTCTATCCAATATGACTGGTGTCCTTATAAAAAGAGGAGATTAGGATATGGATATGCAGAGACAAAGGACCATGTGAAGGCATACAGAGAAGATGGTCACCTGTAAGCCAAGGAAAGAGGCCTCAGAAGAAACCAACCCTTCCAACACCTTTGTCTAACACTTCCAGCTTCCAGAACTGTGCGAAAATACATTTCTGTTGTGTAAGCCCTCCAGTCTATGATATTTTATTATGTCGGCCTTAGCATACTAATATGACGTCCCTTATTTTTAGAGCTGATGCTTTGGGCATTACTCAACAAACCTTTGAAAACAGCCTCCAGCAACTTCCATCCGCTGGTCTGGTCTTTGGTTCCAACTTCCGCCATTACGTTAATAGAAAGTTTTATCCTTCGGATAAGACTTTGAACCCTTGATGTGAGGGAAGCTGCCTGCTATTTGCATGTCTTCCCTTTTCTACCCTAAACACCTCAGTTCTCCCACTTGTTCCCAGGCCGCAGCTTCCAGACCCTCCCCAAGCACGGTGCTCTTTACCCATCTGAAGAAGGCATACATCCCTGGAGGCCTGCCTTGCTCAGGGCTTTTGAATTTGCTGTTCCCTTTGCCAGAGACCATCCCAGCCTCGGAGATCTGCTGGGCCCACTGCTTTGCTTTGTTTGGGTCTGTGCTCAAATGTGACTTCGTCAGAGAAGTGTCCCCTGGTCTTTTCATTCTTGACTCCTTTACTTTGCTTCTTCTCTTCCTATAGCACATATTAGACATTTAATCAAATCTTTATAGGTTGCCTGTCTCCATCCAATAAACTGCAAGTTCCCTGAAGACAGGTACTCGTGTTCATCCCTGCTGCATCTTGATGGGGCCTGCTGTTCCACAGGGGCTCAACCTGCATTTCTTGGATGAGTGAGTAAATGATAGCTGGTTTTGTAGTGGGGCATTCCAGTTCCAAGATACAGCAAATATCTTTGCTTATGTTCCCCCCTTCCCTTTAAAAAGGCTCAGCAACAAGCCTAAAAGTAGCAAAAGGAAGCTCTATCAGCGGCTGCCCAGCGCCCGCAGCATCAGCCCCTCCAAAACCGCCAGCCCGCTCAGGCTGCAGCTGGACAGCCCAGAGACACTTCGTGGCCATCTGCAGACCACCAGGCCCAAGACAGCCAGCTGCGGAGACAGCAGGAGGCCTCGGGGACACGTGCTTCAGGCAGGCGAGCACCCACCCCAAGCACATTCGACTTTCTCCTCATCAGACGGCTCCTTTGCATCTGCCCGTGTGTACTTTGGCTTCCAAAGCCTCTGTTTACAAATCTGGGTCAAGGAAGGACAGGAATTCCAACAACACACAATTCACAGAAGCCGGCCCGTGGCCTCCGTTCTCATTTTTCCTTGTAAGAAGGCTGTGTGGAGCAGCGTTGAGTCACTGTATTTGGAAGCTTCCCAGAGCCAGTTGATATCCAGCTGTCATCTGTATTTACCATCATTGCGACTTGGAGAAAACAGTACCATCTCTGTGAGCCTCCGTTTCCACACTTTTTAAAAAGAAGACAATGATACAACCTTAACAGAATTAGAACTCAAGTATGAAGACAGTAGCACATGGAACTCATTCAGTAATTTGATATTTTTTTTTACATTCCCAAGTAATACTCTAGCGTGTCCCATCTCAGGCAGAATCCTGGAGTCGTCCTGATCCCACTTTCTCCCAAAGACAATCGGCCACCATTCTACTTCTTAATTTGTCATGAATTCATCTACTTCTTCCTCTTTCTGTGAGGATCTTCACTGGCTGTTCCTAGCAAAGACTCGGGAGTTGTCCCCTGTGAGTTTAGTCACGTCTCCGCCACTTCTGGCTGGGCGATGTTGAGCATGTTATTTATCTTCCATGTGACTTGGTTTTTTAACCTGTAAAATGGAATGACAGCGGTGGGTGTGGAGTCAACACTGTTGATTCCCGACTAAAAGTCTCCCCAAACACTCTTCTCCATTGCTACCTCATGTATGCAAGCTGGGAAGCCAAGTATTAGAGTTCCTAGCCTCTCTGTAGCCAGGGGTGTGCTGTACTCATCCTGGCCCAAGATACAAGCAGAATTCTGCTGATAAGTGCTATCAAAGCTTGAAAGTTAGGTTATAATATCCATGGGAAATGCTTAGGGAAGGGCCTGGCTCATAGAACAGAGATGACTGCGGAATGAATGTAGCAAGGTAGAGACCAGGAAGGAAACAGATTTAAGCAAGAGGAATGAGGTGAGGATCAGGTGATAGGGGAAGATTTCAGGGAGGTGGATAGTGCTGGCACGGAGGATAGGACCTGGCCAGGGCCTGAACATCCCCAAAAGTCGCCTGTCCCTTGAAGGGAGCTAGTTAAGGAGTCAGTACAAGGGACCTATCATTCATCATTGGACTGTGAAATGCTTATGAATTGGTCTCAGCGCACATTCCAGTCACCATAAGTGTGAACGATGTCTTTCATCTCACACTGTCTGGCAGCTTTCTCACCAGACAGGGCGAAGCTTTGCAGGAAACCCCAGGACATAGGGTTGTGCACAGCAAGGTCCCCTGGGGTGCTCTGCGGGAGCAATGCTAGCCACAGCCCCACTTAGGGGAACACTCATGTATGATACCCCTTCATATGCCCTGTCCCAGCTGAAGAGCTGCTACACCATGTCCAGGCCCTCAGAGGCATAAAGGTCATCGAGAGATGTTAGGAAAAATTCCAGTGAATGGGTCTGTCTGTAATCATCACAGAAACTGCTCCTCCCTTTCCTGAACCTGGGTGGGTCCCTTCCACCTACCCAGCCACCCCATGGCAGAACTGCTAATATTGGGGAAGAAGCCAAAAAATAAACAGAGGTAAAATATTCCCCCAAAAGAGTGGCTCTTAGGTGTCCCAACAAGGTGACCAATTGCTTTCCACAAAGGATGTCCAGATTCTGACTCCAAGCAGAGGTGGTTCTTGCCCCAGCTTGGAGATTGATCAAATATGTAAAAGGTTATATTATGCTGGGCACTCAGTAGCCCTTTTGAAAACATGTTTTACATACCTTCAATGTCTAGTTTCTCACAGGCTTAACCTGGAACACAACCACAGAAATGTTCTTTCCAAAATGCAAATCAGACTCTGTCATTTTCCTGCTCAGAGACTTTGATGGCTCTGCCTTAACCATGAAATTGAAGCTCAGCCTGGCGATGCATCCACTGTTTCCTCTTTCTTATTTCTTTTTATATGCTGGATGTCTCAAACTCACTGGTATTCCCCAGACACGCAGTGATACTCATCCCTGCTTGTCTCTGCACATCATTGCATTCATTCAATAACTTACCCATTCACTGAATGAACATATATTAAGTGCTTACTGCATTCCTGTATGTTACTTTCTAAGATACAATGATGGACAAGAACAACTGCCTGTCCTTAAAGAACATATCGTCAGGAGTACCCATGCCTGGCAGGACATCAGAGTCACACACAGGGGTGCTCAAAAGCACAGAGGCTTGAGCTGCATCCTGGTATCTCAGAATGGAAAGAGAAGGAAAGGAAACAGCCAGCAAAAGCATCATAAGAGAATAGGGGGAGCTGATTGCAGATTTCTCCTTTTACCTCCCTGACAACCAACTGGGTGAATGGGCTAGGCTGTAGAGCCAAAAACACTGATTCAAAACTCGGGCATTTTTGTACTCTTGCTTGCTGAGACATTTCATCTTTGCATCTGTGGCTGGGTGACATTATTACTAGGTCTCCCTTTTACTTTCAAAAGTGCCCTGTTTGGGATGATAAGTTCTATAAGCACCTTATTCTATAATCAGCTTTCCCCTTTCCTACGCGTGAGCACTTGGGGGAAATGGCTGAAACTTCCTGAGCCTCAGTTTCATGGTCTGTATCACTGAGTGAGCCATACCTACTTGAGAAGGTATCAGAATTAAATGAGGTGATGTCTGTCAAGTCCCTGGCACAGTAGATGTTTAATTCACAGAAGCTGTTGTTATTTTTTTGCCTTGTAGAAAGTGGTTCTCATCTGCTCTGCATTGTTCATTATTAAATGAAACGAGACCTCAACGATGAGAACATTCAGATGAAACACAGAGCATTTATATTGGTGGAGAGGATGGCCTGAGTCAGCAAGACATTGCTTGGGTAGTCGCTGGCCAGGATGACAAGCCTGTTTAAGTGTCTCCATTACAATATTTAAACTTCAGCTCAACAGCCTAGAAAGCTTCACTTTACTACCCTCCTTCTTGGTTTCAATTTCTCATAGTGTTAGGTCAAATGCCAGCAATGGATCCAGAAGGAGGAAACTGCAGCCTATTTTGATGTCCAGGGTCAGGCCGGGGAGAGAGACTGACACATTATCTGTCTCACTGACTGTCCACTCCCCCCACCGCAGAGGTGACTCATCAGATGGCCTGTCTGAACAGTGATTCTGCCGGTGATTCATCGTTGCCCACCAGAAAGCCCCCTTCTTAACGTCCTCTTTCTGAGCTCTTCAATTAGCATTTGAGGTCCAAGGAGATTTAGAGGGAGGGGAGGGTAGAAACATCTGACAGCTGGACCGAGTGTGGCTTCCCTGAGTGGCAGTGGGACACAGGGAGGGAGAAGAGGAAGTGCTGGGTGCCGCTTGCTCCCAGAGTGAGAACTTGGAAACAGCCAGAGGAAAAATATATATATAATAAATGGTGAATATTTATAATATTGCAGAGGTCCTTAGGGGTGAAGGAATCTCATCAAGGACAGGAAGGAGGGTGAAAACTTTATCGAAATCAGAAATCTTTTTGGATGGTGTTGCAGGAAGGTTGCTATGTGAATGGATTGTTTAAAAATCTAAGGTATAGCAAACTGAAGATAAAGTGGATCAACATAAAGAGAATATGTGTCGAGTCTGGGATAGAAGGAAGACTAAAGCAGGAGTTTTCCAGTGCTATGCTAGAAAGACAGTTACTGAGGCTGGTAGATATTCAAGTCTCTAAAAATATCCCTAAGTTCTCTAGAATGGGCCTAAAAGTGGTTAGTTTTCCTGAAGTGTGATAGGTAAAATTATTAATGTACATACACATAAAGAAAAATTCCTTTACAAATCATCTGTGCCTTCATACCACTTGTACATCAAACCAAGATTATCACATGTATTTTTCTTTAAGCACAATTAAGTAAAAATAAGCAAACTTTTTCTTTCTCCAGACATGCCAAGCTTCAGCTGAAACTCAGGCCTCATGCAGTTTTCTCTGCTTAGAATGTTCTCTGCCCAACCTCCACCTGCCCCACTTCTTATCATACAGGTGTCAGGTCAAATGCTTTCTTCTCAGTGAAGATTTCCCTGGCCACCTTGTCAAACATAAATGCCATCTGGTTATCCTCTCTCCAGGCCGTGGTTTATTTTTTCTAAAGAACTTTCCAGGATCTCAGCCTTATCTTGGTTTACTTGTTTGTAACCTGTCTCTCTCCTCCAGAATGTAAGCTCCAAGAGAGCAGGAACTCCTCCTTGACATTATTCCTGCCTTAATCCTCAGTGTCTAGCCTATTTCTTGCCATATGATAGATGCTTAATGCATGTTTGTTGAATAAAGACCCATTAAAGTGAATTATGGGCTGAATAATGCCATTCTTGCATTGGGGAAAAAAGTGTGGAGTTGTAGGTAGGACATGGAGAATTGTGTGTCATCCTGGACATGGCCATAGGAAAGTGTAAAACACTTATTTTTGGTAATAATTATACTTTTTCCCCCTCAAATGAGCCATAGACCTGAGAGTTAAGTAGGGATGAACTGTTTTTCTATGCTGGTAAATATGGATTAGAGCACATGGCTTAGAAATGAGTCTAAAACAGGTTTCCTGCTCCTGCATCTTTTGTTAGAGATGACTCAGTTACAGCTAGAAAACTGCAAGCTTCTCCATTTCCTTTCCTCCCTCTTTCTCTTCCTATCACCCTGACTCCTATCACCCTGACTCAGGGCAAAGACTCTCCCAGTGGGCTGACCTTATGGAAGACGTTGAAGCTGAACAAACACCTGTGACTCTGAAAGTCATTCTTTTATGGGGAAGAGCAAACAAGGATACAAGCTTCCTCCCATGTTTTAAACCCTCTTGGGACACCTTCTAGCCCCAAGGAAACTGGGGATCTGTGAGTAGTTCACATCATCTGTGACGAACCAATAAGCCATCTCTGTCTGCATTCAGTCTCTTGAGGAGACGTTCTTAACTTAGGTCCATGAACTCTGCAAGGATCAGAAAGCAGATGCCTGGAGGTCTATGATGAATGAGAAAAAAATATGGCTTGATTTTCACTAACCTCTAACTGAAATTTAATATTTCTATCACTTGTGTATGTAGACAGACACAGTTTATCAGCAATAGCTGTGATTTTTGTCATCCACAGAAATGACAGATAATTTCATATCATATGTCAGCTGTGGCAGAGATCATAAAATATTGCCCTCATGTCTATTTCAAAGTTACATTAGTTACTGGGCTTCTGATAGATCTT
Source organism: Cebus imitator (assembly GCF_001604975.1). Lineage (NCBI taxonomy): Eukaryota > Metazoa > Chordata > Mammalia > Primates > Cebidae > Cebus > Cebus imitator. Next base: position 8,139,472 of record NW_016107328.1, read on the forward strand.
CTTTGATGCCTTTATGTAACGTACAGAGTACTTGCGGTAGTGAGGGTAGTGAGGCCTCTAAGATGCCCTTCAATGACTGAGTCTTCTGGTTTTCACAACCTGTATTCAGCTCTCCCTTGAGGGTGAGCTGGACCTACTGACCTGCTTCTCATGGATGGAATAGGGCAAAGGTGAGGAGGTGTCACATGCAGGATGAGGTTATAAAAGATGATGACTTCGGTCTTGCTCACACTCACTTTCCCTCTTACTTCCTCACTCTGACAGAGCCAGATGCCACGTTAGGCGCTGTCCGCAGAGAGGCCCACGTGGCGAGAAACTGAGCGCAGCTTCTGGCCAAGAATCAGTGCGGAAATGAGGCCCTCAGTTAGACATCTCATGAGAAACCCAATTCTGCCCACGAGCCTGTGAGCGAGCTTGGAAGCAGACTCATGCCCAGGCCATCTCGAGATGACTACAGCTCTGGCAGACACCTGAATTGCAGCCTCATGAGAGACCTGGAGCAAGAGGACCCAGTGAAGCCACGCCCAAACCCCTGACCTGCAGAGACTGGGAGATAGGAAATGCCTGTGGCTCTAGTATGCTGTTTGCTGCTCAGCAATGGAGGATAACTAATATAGCTTTGTGTGTCTGTGCTTGTGTGTGTGTGCATGCGCGTGTGCTGTTTCATAATAGCTTTTTGCTATAGTTCCCTTTGAAATCCCATGTATCTTTATTTAATTCATTTAAAGTCATTAATCTGAGAAGGAATCATAGGCTTTACCCATCTGCCATGGAGGTCTATGCCACCTAGAAGAATGCCTGTCCCAGACTCTGTTTTGAAGAAGACATGGGTTCCTGGAAGAAGGAGTATACATATAGAGTATATACATACGGTGTGTGATGTGTGTGTGTGCATACATACTACATTTTCCACACTTTGGAGGTGATGAAGTGGAATTTGGTCCAGCTGATGGGGCCCCTGAGGTTGGAGCAGTAGCTTCTCATCCAAACAGCAAGAGGCACCAAAGGGAAAGAAGAGAGCAGAGATCCTGTGTGGCAAGTTTGAGCCCAAAGTCTGAAGAGTGACAGAGCAATGGGGCAGATAGAAATGACAGGGTTAGAGCCAGGAATGTCAGAGTTTGGGGAAAGACAGACATCCTGAGCTGCAGCAAAACAGGGGTCCTGAGAAAATGCTGTGTCTGCAAGTGATTTGGCCTCATTCAATTAAAAGGATACATCAGCAAAGAGAATGTAATCTCTTATCCCATTCAGAGCAGAAACCCCATGCTGTATGACAGGCATTTAGGCACTGCTTTCTTGCATCTGTTACAAAGCCTGCCCTCTCACCTAAATGGTAAGCTCCTTGGGGGCAAGACTTATACGTCCTTGTTTTCTTTTAATTCCAGAGATCTACTGCAGCATGTATGTCCACACATCAAATATCTGCTCATAAACAGTGGTGGGCCTGGGAAACAGAGATGAACTAGGTTCAGTCTGTCTTGAGTTGCTCACGGTCTAAAGAGGGAGACAGATCAATACAGGCATTGACATTAAAGAGCTTCAGTTAAAATGTGAACTGCACTTCTCAGTAGGTTTGGAGTCTCTCCAACCCTTGACTTTACATCTGTTAAAGAAAGGTAGTAACACTCATCTTGCTGGTTTGTGGAACATTAAATGAAATAATATATTTCACGAACCTTGCATAAGACCTGACATGGGGCAGACATTTGTACCTTGCTTCTGATTCTCACACCATTTCCAGTCTTCTGATCACAAGGCCATGAGTGTTTATGGGAGATCAAATTCCTGTGCAAAAGCTGTGGCAGACTTCTAGAGACAAGTCCTTTTCCTAACAAGCTTTCCTTCTCACTGCAAGATAGCATTCACCCACATGCTATGTTCTGTGAGCTCTTGGAAGCAGAGGCCATGTGGAACTCATTTTTGCACCCCAACAAGTAGAAAAGTGCTGCATCAAAGTGGGGGCTGTTCAGCACATGTCGAATGAATGACTAGGATGATAAATAATAAATCACAGTAATCCCTCCAAAATCGAGTGCAATAATGCCATGCAAGAAAGGTCATCATGAGCTGGAGGACAGGGGCCTTGACCTGGCTCTTTAAAATGTGGAGGACTTGGATGAGTGGAGGAGAACTGGGGTAGAGAAAGGAGGGAGACAGTGACAGCCTACAATCACCTTGGGAGAGGAAGGAAAAATACTGATGAGGAGATGCGTAAAAAAGCTACAATGGCCTCTGTCAAGTTTCATTTTAAAAGAGAAGAGATCAGAAGTAACTGCGGCAAATGTCAACATCTGCTAAATATAAGTGGTAGGTGCAAAGGTGATTAGTATATTCCCTATGCTTCTTGCTATGTTGAAAATATTTCATAACAAGAGAGGAAAAAGCATTTTAGGTGGGAAGAATGCCAGAGGCAGGTGCAGAGAAGCCAGGAGACATGTGGCAAGTGCAGAACAGGAAGCCCTGAGGAAGACTTCTTAACTCATGTCCCACAGGCCACATCCCAAGTGAGGGGCAGGGGAGCAAGTCTGGTGCTGTCCTTGGTCCTGAAGCAAAACCACATCCTTGGGCATTGCTATTTCTAGTTACTCTAAAGCAGTGGGTTCCTGCCTAATCTCCCCAGTGCTCAAAGATTTCCTTAGTATTCTGTAACTTAATTTTTTTAACTTATTTTAAGTTCAGCCATACAAGTGCAGGTAACATAGGTAAATTTGTGTCATGGGTGTTTGTTGTACAGATTATTTCATTGCCCAGGAATTAGGCCTGCTACTGTTAGTTGTTATTTTTGTGTGTGATTTATTATTTATCTGTGATTTATTATTTATCATCCAAGTCATTCATTCAACCTATGCTGAACATCCCCTACCTTGATGCAGCACTCTTCTACTTTCTGGGGTTGTAAAAACGGCAAAAATTAAGACAACCTGTTGGTTGCTTTTCCTGATCCTCTCCCTCCTCCCACCCTCCATCCTCTGAAAGACCCCAGTGTGTGTTGCCCCCACTATGTGTCCATGTGTTTTCATCACTTAGCTCCCATTTACAAGTGAGAACATGCGGTATTTGGTTTTCTGTTCTGCATTAGTTTGCTAACAGTAATGGCCTCCAGCTCCATCCATGTCCCTGCAAAAGACATAATCTTGTTCTTTTTATGGCTGTATAATATTCCATGGTGTATATGTACTATGTTTTCTTTATCTAATCTTTATTTACGTTGATTCCATGTCTTTGCTATTGTGAATTGTGCTGCAGTGAACATACAAGTGCATGTGTCTTTATAATAGAATAATTTATATTCCTTTGGGTATATACCCAGTAAAGAGGTTGCTTGATTGAATGGTATTCCTGTCCTTACATCTTTGAGGAATCACCACGCTGTCTTCCACAATGGCCGAACTAATTGACACTCCTACCAACTGTATATGTGTTCCCTTTTCTCCACAACTTTGCCAGCATCTGTTACTTTTTTACTTTTTAATAGTAGTCATTTTGACTGATGTTAGACGGTTATCTCATTGTGGTTTTAATTTGCATTTCTCTAAGGATCACTGATGTTGAGCCTCTTTTTCATATGCTTTTTGGCTGCATGTATTTCTTCTTTTGCAAAGTGTCAGTTTATGTCCTTTGCCAAATTTTTATGGGGTTGTTTGGGGTTTTTTCTTGTAAATTTAAGTTTCTTATAGATACTGGATATTATACCTTTGTCAGATGCATAGTCTGCAAAATTTTTCTCCCATTCCGTAGGTTGTCTGTTTATTCTGTTGTTGGTTTTTTCACTGTGCAGAAACTCTTTGTCAGTTTTTGCTTTTATGTAACTTAATATTTTGAAGTCCAATTTTATCCAGCTACTATCACTAAAAAAGAAACAAAAATTTTTAGCAACAGAACATGGGTTTTTTCCCAACCTGATAGTAGTGTGTATCTATTATTTACCAAGCTCTTGTATGTGCTGGGCACTGTGATAAGCAGTTGTTATTTATTGTCTCACATTGCTATAATTACCTTCATTTTATAGATGAAGAAAGAGGCACAGAATGATTGAGGTCACAGAGCTCATAAATGGCAGAGTTGAGATTAAAAGAGGTCATGTAAGTACATATCCCAGGAATCAGCTACTCACTCCCTGGCGTAGGCAAATAAGGCCTTAACTAGGTAGAAGGAAGTAACCCTGTGAAGTCATTGTCTTGTTTTTCCAACTATACAGGCAAGACTGTGGATGCCAAAAATGGCAGTGTAGGTTAAAGTGCCTCATAAATTATTAAGTCCTCTACTAATGTTGGCAGCTCCCTCTGCTCTCTGTCATTGATAGAGATGGTTATAGTGACAATCATACATCTTCAGCAGATGCCAACAACATAAACTAGATTCTACTTCCGTGGCTCAAGGAGGTAAGCCAAGGCAATAATAATAAATAAATAAATAAGAAGTAAAAGAAAGAAGGAAAGAAATAGAAAAGGACCCTTTTTCTAGATGGGACAGACTTGATTTGTGCCGTTTATTTTAACATATATTAGCAACGTGACTGTGGGAAAGTCATTTGATCACTTGCCAACCTCAGTTTCCTCTGCTAAGAAGGGGTTGTGTCACCTAAATGCCCATCAATGATAGACTGGACAGGGAAAATGTGGCACATATACACCATGGAATATTATGCAGCCATCAAAAATGATGAGTTTGTGTCCTTTGTAGGGACATGGATGAACCTGGAAACCATCATTCTCAGCAAACTGACAGAAGAGCAGAAAATCAAACACCGCATGTTCTCACTCACAGGCGGGTGTTGAACACTGAGAACACATGGAAACAGGGAGGGAAGCACTACACACTGGGGTCTGTTGGGGGGAAATAGGGGAGGGACAGCGGGGGGTGGGGAGTCGGGAAGAGATAACATGGGAAGAAATGCCAGATATAGGTGATGGGGAGGAAGGCAGCAAATCACACTGCCACGTGTGTACCTATGCAACAATCTTGCATGTTCTTCACATGTACCCCAAAACCTAAAATGCAATTAAAAAAAAGAAGGGGTTGTGTCAATCCACAAGGACAAAAGAGATCATGTTGATAAGGCAGCCTAGGAAAGACTATGGCAGTGCTGCTGCTGGCGATGGCAGCTGCTTATTGACTGATTGACGTACTGCCTTCTGCCTCATGCCAGCCACTGTGCTTAGGCACTTTATGCACATTGCTCCAATCCTCATGCTCGTTCTAGAAAGTTTCTATTCTATTGCTATCTCCATTTCAAAGATAACAGAACTGAGGCTCAGGGAACCCTTAGTAACTCTCAGCTAAATCATAACGCAATTTGACTCATCTACTCAGATGGCACTTGGGAGGCTGGATGGTAAGGGCTGGTAGATAAGAAGTGGCCCTGCCTTACTTTTTCCAGCATCTAGGCAGGTGCTTCCAAAAACAGGTCCCATTTCAAGATGGTACTTGAGAAAATCTCCCGGGCTGCCACCCAGCTTACCAAAGTGCCAAATTCCAAGCCCAGTGGAACCCAGTCCGGCTCCCCCCATGCTCAGAAGGCAGCTGCCTCAGGTCCTCCCCTATGTCGCCCTTTCTCTAGTCTCTGAATCAAAGAAAAATTTTCCCTCCAGGCAGCAAAAACCAGTGCAAGGGAACTTGCTCCCTCCTCCCTGCTGAGAAGGCAGGGGAGAGGATAGAGGAAATTGTGCCAAAGGTCACGGTGTTCTGGGTCAGCATGTCCCAGCTTTGAAGTCAGAGCTGCCAGCACCAGGCAAGAAAAATGCTGTGGGCTGCTCCATCTATCAGGCCTCAGACAAGCTCTGGCTGGGCCTTGGCCTACGCAGCAGCTGCACACTTCAGGGAGGACCACCTACACCAGAGACACCCCCTGGTAGCCACAGCAGCACCCTTAGGAACCTGTGACTACAGAAATAGCCAAGCCACAGAGCACACAACAGCTTCACAGGTGTGCCCAGGTCCCTTGCCCTCTTGCTTCCAGAACCAGACTCCCTGGGGGAGGGTAAGCATTTCTGCCTTCCCCAGGTTGTCTTCCTTTCTCTTGCTGTGCTTAGAACTTCTTAATTTGTTCAATCTTGACTCCCACAAAAAGAAAAAAAAAATTAATTGTGCAAACACCATGTACACAATGAAGGGCTAGTTAAAAAAACACCACTGTCTCTGTCTTTGTAGAGTTTATAGAGGGACATAGATATTAGCTAATAAATGAAGAGGTTAGGATAGAATTAAAAGTTGTGGTGGCATTATGAAGGAAAGAGAACAGGGTGCCAGAGGAGAGAAGAGAGACCAATACAGGAACCTCCAGATAGCAGGATAGGAAAGGTTTCTTCCATCAGGTGCAATGAGATTGAGGACTGAAGGATCAGCAGGAGGCTGCCTTTAAGGCAAGCTGGAGCGTGGAGTGAGGGATTTTTCTAGGAAAGAGCATGTGCAGAGGTCCTGAGGAAGGAAAAAGAATGAGATATTCAGGAAACTGAAACAATATACATAACAGATAGATGTGAAACCCCAATTAAGCTGTGAGACCTCAAGTCCACACTTAAATTCTCCATCTCAGTATTCTCAGGTAGAATGAGGTAAGGATAGAGGGAGGAGGTACACTTGAACTCAGTGTGAGAAGATGTGTAGATGGAGAATCAGAAGATAAATGGTTCTAGTTTACAGGGTTTTTAGCAGATACCCAAAGTCTCCCCGCTAGAGGATAGAACATCAACTGGTACCTACAACTAACAATAACTAACTTACAGATGCATATTTTCTAAGTATATTCATCCAGTTCTTCTTCATCATTCTTCTAGTTGGTCTAGAGATGTTTGTCTACAGATAGGAACAGAAAGTAGGAGAAATGAGAAGAATCCAAGTTCCTGACTCTTTCTCTTCTCCTTACCGCTAGGGAGAACCAGTCTATAGAAGTGTATGGACCAGTCTGTAAAAAAGGGGCTTGAAACAGAAACATCACCAGCCACATATTCAGAGCTTCCAAGTCCAGCTATACCCAGCAGGCCAGCAAAATCAGACTGTGGACACTTGGGCGATTATGAACTCCTGGACCTAAAACAAGCCACTGACCTCTCTGAGCCTCAAGTTGCTGTTCTCATAAGACAGCAAAGCTGACAATATAATTCAAATGCGGGGCCCCTTGTTGGAAAAGCAGGGGGAAAGTATCATTCAAAGGACTATTAATAAAATATAAAACTATTTCTTTTCTGCCAGTCTCTCTTTTGACTTGTCATGCTATTTTAAATTTTTTATTTAATGTAAATATAAGCATCATAAATATTTTAAATCATCAGCATAAATTTTAGCATTCATCTTTATATGGCACAACTCCAGTTTTAAGTGCAAGTATAAGGGAATTGAATCCACATACAGAATCACCAGAATTACCCAATTTGTATTTAGCAGCCTATACACGCAGATATATTTTCTTCTTACCAAAAGAATAAAAACACTGCCCAAAACAATCTCAGTTATTTTTATTTTCTTTTTCAATACACACACATTATACCAATGCTCAAAATGGGTGGTGGCTTTCATCACACACTTACCTGGTACTGCCTGTGAGCTCCATTGAACTTCCAGGCTCTGTGAGTCCACCAGAATTCTGGCCTCATGGGGCATGACAAGGATGATGTGTGACAAACAAGAAATGTGATATTGAGCCTTTCTCGTCTCATCACTTATATGGTGCATTGCTCCATCAACTTTACTTATAAAACTCAAATTCAGGCCAGGAGCAGTGGCTCACGCCTGTGATCCCAGCACTTTGGGAGGCTGAGGCGGGTGGATCACGAGGTCAGGAGTGCAAAACCTACCTGGCCAAGATGGTGAAACCCTGTCTCTACTAAAGATACAAATATTAGCCAGATGTGGTGGCAGGTGCCTGTAATCCCAGCTACTTGGGAAGCTGAGGCAGAGAACTGCTTGAACCCAGGACGTGGAAGTTGCAGTGAACCCAGATCATGCCGCTCCACTCCAGCCTGAGCAACTGAATGAGATTCCATCTCCAAAAAAAAAAAAAAAAGCCTTTCGAAGTAGATCCCCAGTTCTCCATCCAAGATGGCCATTTAGGAAGAGCTCAGGATTGCAGCTCCCAGTGAAAGCACAGAGGGTGAGTGGACGCTGCATTTTTATTGCCCACAGACTAGGAAATTCCCTGGGACAGAAGGTCCGCAGGTCACCAGCGCGGCTGTTTCGGCAAGCACGGCTGTGCCGGCCGGCGCCGCTGCTTTGCCCCGCCCGGCTGCTTTGTCGGCGCCCCGGAGCAGCGGTTCTCCATACAAAATACACCGGTCCGGGTTCCCTTTTGGATGGTGATTGGAGCCACAGGAAGTTGCCATTCGTCTGTTTAAAAAGGGGACTGAGCAGGGAACCAGGATTGTAGATTCCAGGGCAAAAAGAAAAAAAAAAAGCACCACAAACCTCAGTGCCGCTGTTTAAGCCAGCGCAGTGAGTGGCCGCAGGGGAAAACAAACAGACCCCGGCGCCTCTTCAACAGGCGACTGGAACACCAACTTAAAAAAGGCTCTGAGGCAGGGAGCCAGGCGATCAGGCTCGGCTGGTCCCACCCCCACAAAAGAACAGCAACCAGAAACTCTGGATTGAGAGTTTCACAGCAAGCACAGCTGAACCCGGGACGGTCCAGCTCTGTGGGGGAGGGGCGTCCGCCATTACCGAGGCAGCCCGCCGTTGCCAAGGCAACACGCCACAGCAGAGAGACTCCGCCTCAACAGAGGCGGGCAACCATCCCCAAAGCAGTTCTAACTACACCCATATAAACAGGACTGCAAGGAAGTTCACTCGGCAGCAGGGCGGAGCCCACAGCAGCTCAGCAAAGCCTCTACAGGCCGACAGTGACTAGGCTGCCTCCTTGCTGGGCAGGGCAGGTCTGAAGGAAAAAAAAAAGAAGGCAGCAGCATAACGGAAACTCATAAATAAAGCCCTAAATCCCTGGGACAGAGCACCTGGGAACAAAAAGCAGTTTATGAGTTCTGCTGCAGCAGACATAAATGAACATGCCCAGCAGCTCTGAATGAACAAAAGAGCTCACAGCTCACCATTTGAGCTCATATAAAGAAGAGACCGTCTCCTCAAGCAGCTCCCTGACCCCTATATTTCCAAAGAGACACCTCATAAAGGAGAGGTCAGATTGACACTAGCGGGTATCCTTCTGGGACAAAGATAGCAGAAGAAGAAAACTGGTAACAACCCTTGCTGTTCAGCACCTGCTGCAGGTGAACCCCAGGCAATCAGGGCCTGGAGTGAACCTCAGCAGACCTACAGCAGAGGGGCCAGACTGTCAGAAGGAAAACCAAGAAACAGAAATAACCTCATCATCAACAAACAGAACGTCAATCTGAAAGTTTTGAGACCCAATCTGAAACCCAGCAAATACAAAGTCAACAGGTGGATAAATCCTTAAATATGGGAAGAAACCAGC